>NC_060141.1:647503085-647811419 GCF_021461385.2 Schistocerca piceifrons | reverse complement strand
ATGTTTGTTTTAGCATCAAGTCCGATGGACAGTAAACGTAGAGCAGAGAGTTGGAAGAAAAATAGGAGAGCATTGGCTTATAGTACTGTCGGGACTCCAGATTATATTGCTCCTGAGGTTTTCCTGCAGACAGGCTATGGGCCAGCCTGTGATTGGTGGAGCCTGGGTGTTATTATGTATGAAATGTTAATTGGTAAGTCTGATGTTGTTTCCTTAGGAAATAAGTTGTAAGTACTGCAAAAGAAAAGAAAGTTGTTTTTAATTAGGACTTTTTTATTTTTTTGTACGTTTTTATTCTTTTCTGTAAACAATTTTTCCCTGTGTGTGCTTAATTTTTCATTGTTTTTTGGATGGAAGACTATCAGCAAACCTAAAGCTATTTTCCTTTTTTTGAGGAATGAGCAATGTAATGTTACATCATATTTTGTGGTTACCATCATGTGTGAAAAGTGGTTATTTCTGCATTTGATTGTTGCTGACATTGAGTTTCTTGTTTCAGTGGACTTGAAATGTAAACATGACAGACGGTTTTAATGGAAGCCAGATATTAATTTTTATCTTTTTACTTTAAGGATACCCTCCATTCTGCAGTGAGAATCCACAAGAAACATATCGTAAGGTAATGAACTGGAGGGAGACACTAACATTTCCGCCAGAAGTACCGATCTCAGAAGAAGCTAAGGAAACCATAGTGAGATTTTGTTGTGAGGCCGAAAGGCGTCTTGGTTCTCAGCGTGGTATGGATGAATTGAAGCTTGTACCATTCTTCAAAGGAGTTGATTGGGATCATATAAGAGAACGGCCTGCAGCAATTCCAGTTGAAGTGAGGTCCATTGATGACACATCCAACTTTGACGATTTCCCTGATGTCAAGCTCGAAATCCGTAAGTGAAAAGATGATTAGATAAGTATACAGAGACTTACTATAGGTACCAGTGATTACATGATCCATATTTTAATTAAAGGGCTCAGAAAGTTAGCTGAATTTGATTATTTCATGGGTAGTGGAGGGTTTACAATTTTGACTGGTCAAAATGAGTAAAGCAATGTTGCACCATCTGTTTATTTCTTTAAATTTGTCTGAACTATTATGAATGATTAGCCAAGTTTGAATTTTAATATGAAATATTTCTTTTGTGGCTGATACAGCCTTTGTTGTAGGACATACCTTAAAAAATACCCTCAGACATAACCATTGCTGTAAAGATGAGGTTCATGATGACACTGTCACTTAGTACAGAAATAGTTTGTAACAATAATATAATATACATCATACTACCACAATAAAGCACCACTGAGCTATGAAATGTGTTGTAAGCTTTTATGTGTGATGCACGATGAGTTGAGACAATGGAGATAAATGGTGATTACATTTCATTTGCATTTTGGGGACAGAACAACTAAAGTTCCAATTTTCTGTAAGAGTTTGGGATTTCTGGTTTATCTCTAAATCAGTTAAGGTGAACACTGGGTTAGTTCCTTTGAAAAGAAGATGGCTGATTTCTTTCCACATCCTTGGTCAACCCAGTCTTGTTCTCTGATTGTCATTGATGATGGGGCATTCAACTCTAAATCTTACCTTGTTTAAGCTGAGGAGAAAGTGAAGACAAGACTGGGGAAGGGTAAAGTTGTAAGAGTTTGCCTGAATGTAGATGGAGAAGGATAAATTGAGGAATGCAGAAGTAATGAAAGAATTACTTGGGAAAAATGTAAGTTAAGAAGAAAGAAGATTAATACAACACACTTATGAAGCTACTGATGTACTTGATGCCCTGTCTTCTTGCCTTACACAATATTCTTCAGTTACACACATTTACAATACTTCACAATCTGACTTTTTGTTCTTTTTTAATTTATGAAATCTTAAAGATTTTTTGAAATTTGACCGTTTCACACACATCATGTAAACTTCTGATGCCCTGCTAATAAAAAATTTTCCGGTGCCTATTTCTTTCAGTGTTGTTTCTTACACATTCATTTGAATTTATCTCTGTGCACACAAATTTTAACACCTTTATGTGGAACCACTATGTACTTTCGTAGTGGTTCTTCTACCAGAACCCATACAACTTCATTAAATTTAAGTAATTTCTTCTGAAGTCACCTCTCTTTTGCAAATGCCAGATTTTTTTCAGCTTCACCAACTGGATTGTGATGTCTGCCTTATATTCGTATCCTCTTAACTTACATTTCTTATATAGCAGAGTTATTTAGTTGTTCTACTGTGTAGGTCAGTATCTCGCCATGTGCAGATTAGTTCGTCTCTGCTACCCTTCATGTTTTCATTGTTTTCATTTTACGCTGAAGTGCCAAAGAAATTGGAATAGGCATGAATATTCAAATACAGAGATATGCAAACAGGCAGGATACGGCACTGGAGTTGGCAACGCGTATATAAGATAACAAGTGTCTGGCGGAGTTGTTAGATCTGTTACTGCTGCTACAATAGCAGATTATCACGATTTAAGTGAGTTTGAACGTGGTGTTATAGTTCGCACACAAACTATGGGATACAGCATCTCCGAGGTAGCAGTGAAGTGGATATTTCACCGTACAAGTTCATGAGTGTACCATGAATGTCGGGAATCTCGTAAAACATCAAATCTCTTATGTCACTACGGGCGGAAATAGATTCTGCAAGAACAGGACCAATGACAACTGAAGAGAATCGTTCACCATGACAGAAGTGCAAACCTTCCGCAAATTGCTGCGGATTTCAATGCTGGGCCACCAAAAAGTGTCAATGTGCGAATTTTTCAACGAAATATCATCGATAAGGGCTTTTGGAGCCGAAGGCCCACTCGTATACCCTTCATGACTGCATGACGCAAAGCCTTATGCCTCGCCTAGGCCCATATGCAATGACATTGGACGGATGATAACAGGAAACATGTCTCGTTGGACGAGTCTCATTTCAAATTGTATTGAGTGGATGGACATGTACAGGTATGGAGAAAATCTCATGAATTCATGGACCCAGGATGTTAGCTGGGGACTGTTCAAGCTGGTGGAGGCTCTGTAATGGTGTGGAGCATGTACAGTCATAGTGATATGGGACACCTGATACCTGTAGATGTGACTCTTAACAGGTGACAAGTACGTAAGCATCCTGTCTGATAACCTGCATCCATTCATGTCCATTGTGTATTCCGACAGACTTTGACAATTCCAGCAGGACAGTGCAACACACCGCATGTCCAGAATTGCTACACAGTGGCTCCAGGAACACTCTTCTGAGTTCAAACACTTCCGCTGGTGACCAAACTCCCCAGACATGAAGATTATTGAGCGTACAAGGAGTGTTCCATAAGCAATACAACCAAATTCATAAAAAAATCATTTATTGAATATATTCATACAAATAATAAAAAATTTTCAACATAGCACCCTCTTGCGTCAATACACTTCTGGAGGCGGTGTTTCCATACTGGGAAGGCATCCTGGAACGCCTTTTCCGGAATGTCCTTTAGAGCTGATGTAACATGCACCTGGATGCTTTCAAACATGTCCCGATGTTTTCGCTTCATGACTGCATTTAACCGAGGAAACAAAAAAAGTCAGTGGGAGCCAGGTCAGGACTATAGGGAGGCTGGGGAACCAATGGGATCTTGGTTCTGGCCAGGAAGTCGTTGACAGTGGAGGCTCTGTGACTAGGTGCGTTGTCGTGGTGAACTTTCCACGTGTCCTTGATGTCGCTTTGGCAGTACGAGACCCTCCTTTTCAGTCTTATGAGCACTTCCAAGTAGAAAGCTGAGTTCAATGTAGTCCCGGTAGGTACGAATTCGTGGTGGACAATGCCTCTTACGTCAAAGAAGATAATGATCATGGTTTTGATCCTGGACTTGCTCATGCGTGCCTTCTTGGGATGGGGCAACGATGGGGTGTGCCACTCTGAACTCGGCCTTTTTGTCTCAGGGCCGTACTCAAAAATCCATGACTAACCACCAGTGATAACTGAGTTTAAAAAATGAGGATCATTTTCACACACTTCCAACATTTCTCGGCACCGAAGCACTCGCATGTTCTTGTGTTCGTCGGTCAACACTTTTGGGACGAGTTTGCCACACACCTTTCTCATGTTCAAATCTTCAGTCACAATGCGGAAAACGGATGTTTCTGACATGTTTAGAGTTTGTGCTATCAATTGAAGGCTCAGCCATCTGTCAGAGTTCAAACAATTGAGCACATGCGTCACATTTTCGTTGACTCCTGCGGTTGATGGCCATCCACTGTGAGGTTTGTTGGTGATCTCCTCTCGACCCTCCATGAACAACTTATGCCATCGGAAAACTTGTGATTTGGACTAGCAATCATTCCCAAAGGCATGCTGAAGCAATGGAAAAGTTTTGGTGGCAGACTTCCCAAGTTTAACGCAAAATTTGATAGCGTATCATTGCTCTACAGAATGATCCATTGTGCCGTGTTGCATAAACTCAGAACAGGGTTGACGGAAACGCATGTCCTGACACTCTGGCGGCTCGCAGCCAAACGAGACAAAGAGCGTTTTGAAGCTAACACCCCCTTCCACTTAGCCCACCCAGTTACATCACAATGTGGTGTACCGTTGCGTCAGAAAAAAATTGGTTGCATTAATTATGGAACACACTCTGTATCTTGCAATGTGCTGTTCAGAAGAGATCTCCACCCCTTTGTACTCTAACAGATTTATGGACAGCCCTGCAGGATTCATGGTGTCAGTTCCCTCCAGCACTACTTCAAGTCCATGCCACATCATGTTAGGGCAATTCTGCGTGCTCGCTGGGGCCCTACACAATGTTAGGCAGGTATATCAGTTTCTTTGGCTTTTCAATGTATTTATTCTGTGCAAAGTATTTTCCCACTGTATTTAATTTTTCTTCTAAGTATTACTTACTTTGTCAGAAGAGTGAACCTTTGCATTGGCATCAGTATTACTTGCACATTTATTATTGTTCTGAAATAACTTCTTTAGATTATTCTCCAAATCTCATGACAATAAGCCACAGCCCTCACACACACTTCCTTTTTAATATGAACTTGTCTCTCTTAATTTTCGTTTTGTATTAGCAGCTCTTTACTGGTGGATACTATAAATTACATCTTTACTTGTATACTTGATTCCGTACCTTCTTTGTATACATTAACCATTAACCAAGAAGGTAGATGATCCTAAATAAAATGACTGTGCGAAGTTCAAACCTGGGGCTATTTCTGAATACAGCAACAGGAGGGGAGGGGGGGGGGGGGGGGGGGGAGAGATTTTTTTTTTAATAGATAATTCGAAAAGTAATCCCAAGGGTGCTTTACTCAAGAATGAAAATAAGACACACCCACACACACACCCAATAAATCTGCCATCTTCAGGACACAGGACATTACTTTGCGTACATAGAGGACAAACTGATAAAAAAAAATTTCTGGTAATTTATCAACAAAATTTTTCCATGCTTGATGAACTAATCCTTCAAAGTCAAAGAAAGCTATCAACATGCCTTTGACATTTGTCCTGACATGATGAGCTTTTTTTTGGTCTTGGACAACATTTCCCGACTCATGACTCATCAGCAGTTATGATTCTCTTAAGTAATATGTCATTCTAATTTGTGCAATTCAAAAGCTCTTCACAGATTTAGAGGTGAAGGTCTTTCTGGCCTTGACTTCTGAGTGTTGGAACGAACTTGGTAGCAACACAATGCATCCCATGATGCTGTGTCAGGATTTCATGACATGATCCAACTGAAATGCTACATTCTTCTGTACCCTCTTGGAAAGTCAGTCTTAGATAGGCACTCACAGTTTTGTTGACGTTTCTGACGTGAGCGTCGTCTGTAGACGTCAAAGGGCGACCTGAAGGAGGGTCATCTTTAACATGTGTCCAACCATTTTTAAACTGTGTGAACCATTCGTAACACCGAGCATGTCTTAAGCACTCATCACCGTAGGTTTCCTGCATCATTTGATGTGTCTCTGTAAAGGTTTTCTTCAATTTCACACAAAATTTAGTGCAGATGCATTGCTCCTCTAACTCAGCCATCTCGAAATTTGCGAACTGTGCGACACAACATTCTACTCAATACAGCACCGAACAATAGCTAACGGACATACGACAATAAAACTTCCAGCAGTTACACATTAAACACAGGTGTTTTCAGGGATGCTGACTGCATTTCACTCTTAACACACCATTGGTATGAAATTATGAATGTTCCGAAATTTTTTGAACAGACTTCATACTTCACAAAATAAACAAGGGGTATAAACTCAGTCTTTATGAAGAAGTAGCAATTTTCATTCACAATAGAAAATATGGACAGAACACATTAAATGGGAAATCTGAGACACAGGCAGTGAGCTGCTTTTAGAGCTTTGCATATATATTAGGTGATGTACTACAACTCTTTCCAACTTTCTACTGCCTGAGTGACCTTAATAAAAGATAATTCACAAATCACTGTATAGACGTAGTAAGAATTAGATTATGTTGACGTTAAGCCTGCATATTTTATATTTTTAATGTGTTTTATTTTATTTTTATTTGTCTTTTCTGTATTTTATTTGTTATAGTAACACTTCCAACAAGTTGTTATAAAGGCACTGAGACAGTTTTGTAATTGTTACACAGTGAGTTGACAGAAGTCATGGTCTACCTCCTAATATCATGTTGGACCTCTTCTGCCCAGTGTAGTGCAGCAACTTGACGCGGCATGGACTTCACAAATCATCGGGAGTCCCTTGCAGAAATATTGAGCTACCCTGCATCTGTAGCCATCCGTAATGGTGAAAGTGTTGCCTGTGCAGGATTTTGTGCACGAGATGACCTCTCGATTACATCCCATTACCAGTAGTCTGGATGGCCAAATCATTCACTTGAATTGTCTAGAATGTTCTTCGAACCAATTCCAAACAATTGTGACTTGGCAACATGATGCATTGTCATCTATAAAAATCCCATCGTTGTTTGGGAACATGAAGTCAATGAATGGCTATAAACGGTTTCAAAGTAGCTGAAAATAACCATTTCCAGCCAATAATTAGTTCAGTTGGACCGGAGGACCCAATCCTTTCCACGTTAACACAGCCCACCCCATTACAGAGCCACAACCAGCTTACTCATTGCCATGTTGACAACTTGGATCCATGGCTTCGTGGGGTCTGTGTCACACTCGAACCTTACCATCAGCTCTTATCAACTGAAATTGGTCATCATCTTCATCTGATGAGGCCACAGTTTTCCAGTCATTTAGGGTCCAACCGTTGCAGTCATTAGTGCAGGAGGGGCACTGCAGATGATGTGCTGTTAGCAAAGGCCCTTGAATTGGTTGTCTGCTGCCATAGTCCGTTAATGCCATATTTTGCTGCACCATCCTAATGAATACATTCATTGTACATATCACATTGATTTCTGCTGGTGTTTCATGCAGTGTTGCTTTTTTGTTTGCCCTGACAGCTCTTAGCAAATGTCTCTGCTCTTGGTTGTTAAGTGAAGGCCATCAGCCACTGCTGTCTGTGATGAGAGACGATTCCTGAAATTTGTTATTCTCGGCACACTCTTGACCCTGTGGATCTCAGAATATCGAATTCCGTAATGATTTCTGAAATGGAATTTTCCGTGTGTCTTGCTCCAACTACCATACTGTCTTCAGTTTTTTAATTCCTGTCGTGCAGCCATAATCGTGACCTACAACTTTTCACACGAATCATCTGAGTGACAGCTCTGCTAATACACTGCCCTTTATACTTTGTCTTTGTGATTCTACTGCCCTCTGTACATGTCCATTTGCTATCCGGACTTAGGTCGCCTCAGGGTATGTATTTATGGTCCACAATGTAAGTTAATAATAATTTACCTCTGAGACAAGACACTCTATCTTTACATCATTATATTTGTAAGCTTGTTTATGTTACTAATTCGTTTTCTGGGCAACAAATTAAGTTAAAAAAATATATTTATCGCAAACCACAGTGTTCTGTGTAGTGGAAAAGATTGTAAGTAGCTCTATCAACAATGAAAATTTGTAGTTCTATGCCATGTACTGATAAGTCTCAGTAAACACTTCTCTGTTTACAAGCTGTGTCATTTTGAATAAAATACATCAGCCCTTGATAGCTGTCTCCGCCATCATGAGTTGAAATCACTCACTGCCACGGCTGCCAAAGTGTTCCACTTAACTGCTGCCCCTGCATCTGCACAAGTGTTAAGCCTGCGTATTTGCTTTCACACAATGTCCAAATCCCACATTGAGTGAAAATGAAGACTACATTTTTGTAGCAAAATTGAACAACATACAACTGGCTCCATCCCGCTAGCAAAAATGTAACATAATATCATTGTTCCACCTGAAGATAAGACGGGAAACTCTTATAACACATCATGGGATGAAATATAATTATTTTTTTTTTTTTTAATTTTTATTGTCATAAACAGTCGCAGTTCCTTACAACAGTCCAACATGGATGACATAAGATAAGATTCCAAGGAGTAATAAATGACATAACTCTTACATATCAGGCTGGGTTCAGAAGTCAGTGGAGCTGCTGTTACAGGTTCTAGTCAGGACATGCTACACTGAGGCTGAATGATTCCAAAAGAAACTAAAGAAACCAGTGGCCTCTGTTGATCTGTGAGCAGCATATGGTACTGTGTGGCTAGATGGTCTCCTGATGGAGCCAAAAAAGCATGTCCCAAAAAAAGAAACCAATTACAACTGTGAGAAACACTTTAACCTATCATTACTTCAAGAGTAGCGTTGGACAAAAACAGAATAAATAATTTACCATAAAAAAGGGGCAGCCTCAAGGATCCGTCCTACGTCCCTTATTCTTCAA
The DNA here is from genome assembly GCF_021461385.2 of Schistocerca piceifrons. NCBI lineage: Eukaryota > Metazoa > Arthropoda > Insecta > Orthoptera > Acrididae > Schistocerca > Schistocerca piceifrons. Next base: position 647,802,614 of record NC_060141.1, on the reverse strand, counting down.
CCTGTGCACCAGCGATATGCCAAACATTACTACCAAAGCATTTTGCTATGCTGATGACTTTGCGACAGCCGTATGAAGCAGCACACTTGAGGAAAGAGAAAATATATTGTCTAGGGACTTACTGCTCCAACCACATGCAGGTAAGATACAAGTTTGTGCATACTATCTAAACAAATGAATTGCAAACCAACATCTCGTTGTGAACTTCTGTCAGCAGAGATAACATTTCCAGCCTAAATATCTTCATGTCACACTGGATCAGTCATTAACATATGAATGACACCTGGAAAACATTAGCCAAAAGCTAAAGATATGAAACATCATTATAAAGAAAGCAGCTGGCACAATCTGGGATGTTGAAGTATCCACTTTACGAGCTGCAGATTTGATACTAGAATACCCGTAGATGTATTCTGTGCCCCAGTATGGCAACACAGTGCTCACACATGGAAACTAGTTATACATCTTAACAAATCAGTGAGAATTACTATGCAAATTAAAATCCACATTGATCGCTAGGCTGCACACCATCAGTGACATTCCACCATCTGAATATTGCGATGCCAAGAAGTAACCAGGAGGAAGCTGGATCATCCCAACTACCCCTAAGATCTTCCATTTCTTACAGTCTTAATTCACACTCTTTCAGACCACTTAAGCTCAAGCACTGCACTGTGGTGGAATGGGTGAAACAACATGAAATCTGATATGAAGGAAGAGTGGTGCAGGAGAAGGAATGCTGCAACAATAAAACATAGAGATGGTAAACATCCATCTGCCAGCCTACCAGGATTTGATCTGAAGAGGAGTGAGTGGCTAGGGAACAGGATAAGAACTGGTCATACCAGGTACAGTGCTATGGGGCACAAATGGGGACTCTGAAAATCTCCAGCCTGATATTGTGGGGCCCCAAGAACAAGCCTTCAGTACACTGTCAGAGATAGCCCTCTGCGAAACTATTTGGGACCATATAGGGACTTTATTAATGCTATATGTATTTCTTAATATTCACTGTTGTCACAGTACAATAAATGAGATAAATAAATAACTGTTGTGGACCCAACCCATTAAGGCCTCTGTCAAACTCTGATACACTCCTGTTATCACCTATTTGTTCCACATTGGCATTTTCACCTCTACATCCTCACACACCCCTTCTAGCATATTTGTAGAATCACTCTGCTACTATGTACATACTTCCATTTACTCTTGCAATCTGCCCCTTCGGCCGCAGCTCGTGGTCGTGCGGTAGCGTTCTCGCTTCCCACGCCCGGGTTCCCGGGTTCGATTCCCGGCGGGGTCAGGGATTTTCTCTGCCTCGTGATGCCTGGATGTTGTGTGATGTCCTTAGGTTAGTTAGGTTTAAGTAGTTCTAAGTTCTAGGGGACTGATGACCATAGCTGTTAAGTCCCATAGTGCTCAGAGCCATCTGCCCCTTCCTTTGTACTTCAGTGTTGTACCACCTTCACTTAATAGGTCCTGTCATTGCACAGAGAGCAATGAATGTGATTTTTGTTGCTTGAAGGACTATAAGGGAGTGATGATTTGCATGTTAGTTCTTAATCATCAGCCACTTGATGAAAGTTGACCTATCCTATCAAAGCTTGTTTGTACGGATAAACAATGGTGCCTTCAGTAAATGCTAAAAATCTTGGGAATGGCTGGTTGGTTGGTTGGTCGGTCGATTTGGGGGATGGGACCAAACACTGAGGTCATCCGTCCCATTGGATCAGGGAAGGATGGGGAAGAAAGTCGATTGTGCCATTTCAAAGGAAGGAATGGCTGACTCATAACAAGTTTCAACCCAGTCGTGAATGATGAAATATGATTGATAAGATAAAGAGGTTTAATGTGCTAAGAATTTTTTATTGGGAATGTAACTAGATCATCTGACATTTATTACTTTGTGGTATTGAAGTAATTAACTTTCTAAGTACTCAACAAAATAAATGAATAAGAAAACAAAACAGCTCAGTGCTTTAGAATGCCCACTTCTGGGACCTGAAGTGGTGTTCCAGCACTGGACGATATCTGCTTTGTGAATTAATGACAGAGTGGTGATTTTTAGGCAGTTTTCCACATCCATTGAGATAAATACATGGCTGTTAAATGATGATAAAATCTGAAAACATTGTCACATTGTACCATGTAATATACACTAGATACAAGCAGGAGGGCTACATAGATTTCTCCATTGGGCGAACTGCTGGTAGCTTCAAAATCCCTTTGGTACTGGTGGCCCCATCATAATAATAACCCGTAGAAATGTATGGTTGGTTCTCTGCATCATTGGGAACTGTCATACGAGTCCCAACCTGGCATCAGCTGGAAAGCAGTAGAGTGGATGGATGGGAAATCAAATAAAAAGTTATTAAAAATTCTTAGAATACTCAGTCTATTGTTGTTGCAAACATGACAATCATGTTAACATCATACATAATGTCTAACCAAGAGATAGGAATTCAGTTGATCAATCTCATAGCAAATTCTTGTTGATAATGAAGGTGCTTTCCAACCTAGTCTTGATGAATTCTTCATCTACAAACCAGCAGATTGCTTCAGGTATGGCATCAGTATAAGAGAAGAATGTTATAGAAGAACATATTACTGAGTAATTTTGTTGTTGTCATTATAGTTGCCCCAAGCAGAAATATTGTGGCAAACTGAAGTAATCAAATTTCTAAGTAGCTAACCAGATAAATGAATAATAAACTCAAGTAAAAAAAATTTGTAACTTGCACATCAGCCCTATCTATTGTTTATTTTATGTTCAGAAAATCGTGCAGCAGTATATAACTTTTGTGTAAGGTTATTTCTTTAAAACAGTGTATGTTTAATGTTCTAAGTTCCTTTTGTCATTGGCAATAAGTTAAAATTTTGATGCATTTTATTTGCAGCAGCTGCACCCCTGCCTCAGGATGGTGAAGTGATATACAAGGACTGGGTTTTTATCAACTATACATTCAAGAGATTTGAAGGACTGACCCAACGGGGTATTCCAACCAAAAAGTAGTTACTGTGATAGGTACTTAAAATGTTGTGCAGCACTTGGATCAAGTGATGCTTCCTGTTGTCTCAGAAGATAAGTTTTGAGAGGGTGCTCCACAGCTCACCCAGTGTACCTTCGTGAAAGTAAAATAAATAAATAATAATGATAACAATAAAAATAGTGTAAGTTATAGTTCCCAGATGTAAGGTACAACATATAATGAAGAGAAAGGCTTGGAGAAAATTTGTGATGCAGTCTTGTCCATTGTGATAACTAGGTTAGTTACTATCCACTAATATGCACTGGGTACTGAGTGAACATTTTTAGGATTAAAACAAATAGGTATGTGCAAGAATAGTTCCCACACACTTGTTACAGTTTTAGAAAAGTGATAGAAAAGAGATCACATACAGTTTTTAATGATATTGATCAGAAGTAATTTCTGCAGTGCTTAAGAAACATTATAAGTTCTTATTACTTTATTTGTATAGATGTGAGGTTTTAATTTAATAGTAAAAATGTGACAATAGCCAGAGTGTGTGGTTTGATTGGTTTCAGAACTGAGCTGTGCCAGTTTTTTGGAAAACATTTATGTAAATGGCTCTTGAGTTAATTGGCACTTCAGCGTCAAACTTCGCTATTCTGAGACATCCATTTACTTGCTTGTTTTGTATTACATTTCATTTAATATTAAGAGTCATATAAAATGTGATAGTTTCTTACACACAGATTGATCAAATAACAATGTTATAAAAATGAGGGATGCACTCTGGGGAAAACCTATTATTTGTTCCCATTAGGACTTGAAGAATGTCTGTCACCTGTTTGTTGGGATTTTATGGAAATGTGTATAAACTAATGAAAAAAACTCTCAAATCCACTATCTCACTTGAGTGCCCATGGAGCCTCTTGAAGAACAGCATGCTGTATTTGTAAATTTGCACTTTGAAACTGATAATCTGTTACATTAAAATGTACTTTATCTGGATGTGTAGTAGTTGTGCAGTGTCTGCTTCAATTGCATATTAGCTTTTCATTGGTGTTGTGACTAATGCTTTTGCAGTTAGAACAACAATATGCCAGTTTTAAATAAATAAATTAATGGCATCAGAGGTTTCAGATTACTGATCGGTGAATTAAAGATTATTAGAAGGTCCTACCGTGGCAGTCTCAGATAATATTTTCTGTTTTGCAACATTTGAAAATTTGCAGCTGCCTGAAGGCCCAACAGAAAGTATACAAATGAAATTAAGATTCAGAAAATGTCCCTCCAAATAGTTGCTGCAGTTAGGTTCTCTCTCTCTCTCTCTCTCTCTCTCTCTCTCTCTTTTTCTCTCTCTGTGTTATCCTTTCCTTTTCCTCTACTTCTGTGTTTCCCATCCTAGAAGCTGACAATGTTAGTGACATAACACATTACAGCTTTTTTAAAAAATTGATTAACCTATTTATTTATCATCCAAGAGTGCTTAACTTTTTAATAATAGAAGTCACTGACAGTTTTTGGACAGTAATAATGTCAATCTGAGAAGCTTTTGTTAATTTCATCCTGTTTCACATAGGACTCAAATGTTTTTGAAATGATCATTATTTCACCAAAAGAATATTAATTTTTGCATGTATGCACGACAGAAACCTTAAATTTTATTCTAAAATAATACTGTGTGATTGATGGCCTTTCTTTTTTTGTATTAGATATTGAAAGTGTGTGTGTGTGTGTGTGTGTGTGTGTGTGTGTGTGTGTGTGTGTGTGTGTGTGTGTGTGTTTTCAAGCTCTCTACTGTATTAACACTGGGAAACCAGTTACGAGAATGTGTTGCTATTCCTTTTACGTGATTTTGTTTTGAATATGATCAGAAAGTTGATAATGTATTTTTCTCTTTTGTGTTATTTATTACTTTTTATTATTACCTGTTGTTTGTAAAACCCTTTGTTGTAAATATGTATTTCAATGTTTCTGTAAAACAGCAGAATGAAAAAAATCTGTGACAAATTAAAGTTGTTGTTTGTGTTTGAAAGTGCCAGTTTTTGTGTCAATGGTTACTTGACCTTCGTTGCACAGCACCACATTTTTATCATCAATCTATATTCATTTACACTTTTACATGGATGAACAATGGTAGCTACATGGAAAAAGTTCTGCCATTTCCCTTATTTGTGTTTTCTAATGTAACTGAAACATCTACTTTTATCTGCAATTGAGTGTGTGCGTGTAAATTGCCCAGTACTTACGATCTCTTACATTATGTTGCTGTGGTATTGACAGGTTATTCTATGCATCAATCTCGCAAGTGCAAGAGAATTATTAGTTTCAAGCATCCATTGACATGATCTTTTGGTAATTTAACAGATTGTTTTTCTGTCTGTTATCTACTTTTATGGCTGTACAATGTAATTAATTAGTCATTAATTTGTGTACAAATTGTGTATAATAAGTATATAATATATGTGTTGTTTTCCAAAATTGTTTCATAAGAGTATGTGTGTATATTTCTCCTCTGTACGTTATGTGTGAGTGGAAAGAGGAAGGGACAACTGGTGGTGATTTTTGTTTATATTCATTGGAAGAGATAAACATCATAAATTACAACCAATTACAAGCAAATACTTCGGAATCTCATTTGATGATTATGTTTAATTTTTCCTTCAACAGTGTTAAATGTAACTTAAATTAGTGGCACTAAAAGTAAATGTGTAGCAAAAATTTTGCAGAAAATTATTTTCATTGATTTTTGGATTTATTAAATGAGCTATGCTGGATTTTTGTAAACTGTTATTAAACAGAACCTGTCAACATGAAAATTATATTTTATGCTTTTAATAACTACACTTGTGTTTTTTTATATTTAGGCAATTCAGAAAACTGAAATGGTGTTCCAGAAAATCAGAGTATGTCCCCTTTCATTCCTTCATGTCTTATTGGCAAAATGAACTTAGTCTCAGTTTGTAGAGCTAATATTTAAATCTTAACTTCATGAAATTCTTAAAATTACTTCATATGTGCATGCTGCATACAGGCATTATTAGCAATTAAATGCTAAATGTTTATTCTCTTGTTAAGACCAAGTGAGGTAGCACATGAATGAGAAAATGAGTAAAGAGCTTAACAGCGATTTCCTTATTGTCCTTAGTAGCGAGTCATTTTGCTGTTACCTAGTTCTATGACAAGATCTTAAACAATGTACGTAACACAGTATGTAGTGAATTTGATGGGTTTTCACATTTATTATTACTCGTAGCAACATGATGACCATCTAGGGGCCACAAACAATGCAACACTTATTTTTCCTTGGCCAGTTTTGGTTGAAAAATGAGGAATTCATTGTGGGACAAGGTGGAATATTCTCACTTCAGCCCCTATAGTTTCATGGCCTTCAGAATGACGACTAATGGAGATGCAGTCCAAGCAGAGAGAACTGTCACCGAGTTTCTTTTGGTAGAAAACAAACATCATTGCCAAATATCTACGTAGACATGGCAGTGAATAAAAGCACACTGAGTCGTTGGTTGAGCCATCTGCCATGGCAACGAGGTTGCTTAGACCTGTCTCCCATGTGCTGGCTGGCCGCATACAACTGTGACTCCTACAATGTTGGAGTGTGCGAACACACTCATTCAAGGTGATAGACGGATCACAATCAAACACCTCACTGATCAACTGGAGGTCTCTGTTTGTAATGCTGGCACACTAGTCCACAAGTTAGGATACTCAGATCTGTGTGCCCGTTGGAATCCATCCTATAGCCCGGATCCATCTCTTCGGCCCAATTAAGGGTGAACTCTGCAAGAAGCGGTGTTTGGATGATGGTCAGGTTACTGATGCAGCAAGACACACACTCAGATGTCCACCAGTAGAGTGGTAGCTTGCACACATCTAGGCACTCCCGGAAAGGTGGTGTAAGGCTGTCACCTTGAATGGAGATTATGTTGAAAATAGGTTTTGTAGCCAAAAGAGTGGGGAATAATATGGTGTATTGGAATCTTGAATAAAAGCAACCTACTTAAAGGGAAAAAAGTGTGTTGCATTACTTGTTGAGCGCTCCTCATAGAACACAACTGATTGGTAGACACTTCAGCTATGAAACATTCGAACAGTTGCAAGATTTTTACAGTGCACTTTCACAGGCGAGTTCTGAAGGATGAATATCACAAAGTTTGATTTGATAACACAATCATTGTACACAACACATTTTCTGGTATCTATTAGCAAAACACAGATGTTTATCTTGTTGACATGGAGAAATTAATAAAGTAAATAAGGCAGATTTTGAACAAAGAGTTGATAACTGGTTGATAGGCAGAGACTATTCTTGCATAGATGTTATCGTGAAAGTTTTGAAATGTTATCTCTCGATGAGATAGAGCCTACATGTTAACAAGAGGAGTGATATGGATGTGCTGTTTAGCTGAATTCTACCCAAGGACTTCGACATCTAGTACATAGGGTCCCATTTTCTGTAGGGATATATAAAGACAGGGTGTGGATTCATTGTGAAACCGGCAATTATATTATAGTTTATAATTCTGCGATGGTCAAATTTAACATTTATCTATTTAGCAAATTTAGATTAACTGTGTATTAGTTAATTAGCAACACATTAAAGTCAGATGTACTGTTTTGACTGATACAGTTTTGACTGATACAATGTAAACCTATGCGATCGAATACCGGGTTTCAAGTAAAAACTCTCAGGTTTTAGTTTCTCTATATAAGTCAAATTTTTAATTAATGGCTAATTTGATTAATCAAAGGTACTAACTTATTGAAAAAGGGAACAAAAATATAATGTCAAATGGGAAATATATAAGCCTATGGCTCAAATAAGAAAACTGTTTCCAGGTGTGACAAAATTTTAACTGTGGATAATTACTTAGTTAATGAGTTTTTGGAAAAAAATAAGCTGGTTACTGAAAACTGCAAAATTAGGGCTATCCAGTGAGACAGGTCTTTTATGAATAAATTGTTATTAGACCACACTATCTCGATGATTACCTGCTAATGGAAAAAATTCAATTACTGGTTTATCCCAAAAGAAAATGTTTTATGGGAAACTAACATTGGGAACAGCAGATAGTAGAATATAATGTCAATAAATAATAAGATTACATGAAATACTGCACAAATAATAACTGGGAATTTTGTATAAACATAGTACTTGCATTATGTGCATAAGTGGAATCAGTTGGCAGGCTGGGGAGGGGAGAAAAACCCTTATTTAAAGTAGTAAATCCCCTGTGCCACATGTCAACTGAGCTCACAGTCAAATAGACAGGAATTCAAACTGCCATTTAACCATCCACATGTACAGTTTCATTACGTTTGTACCTGACTTAAGGATATTTGTCGTGATTCTTTCGTGGAGGAGACGGGTGATTCCCTTCTTCCATCCAAGCCTGTGCTCTGTCTCTAATTACTTTGACGTTGGTAAGACACTAAACCCTAATTTTCTTTTCTTCCTTCTTTCTTATGGTTACCAGGTGAAGTTTGCTTTGCTGTATCATATAATTATAGTGGCATTTCATTTATATTGATGATGATCTCACATAGTCAAGTCAGCCTTGCGACAGTCACCTTGTTGGGGTGTGCTAGTCGAGACTGAGCGAAGTGGTGCAGCGGTTATCAACCTTGACTCCCATTTGGTAGGATAACAGTTCAAACCCACATCCAGCCATCCTGATTTAGGTTTTCTGTGATTTCCTAAATCGCTTCTGGCAAATGCCAGGATGGTTCCTTTGATAGGGCACAGCTGATTTCCTTCCCTATTCTTCCTTCATCTGATGGGACTGATGACCATGCTGTTTGGTCCTCTCATCAAAACCAACCAACCATAAGCCAAGTGTGTTGCTGGTGTACTTGGCATCGATCTTCAATGGTGCACACTGTTTGTCCAATATATATCTTGCTGCACTGGCACAGAATCTGATGTACCCTGAACTCCTACAGACCGAGGCCATCTTTGATAATCCCCAGTAATGCTCACATTTCATTGGGCAGGCAAAAGCTAGTTCTTACATGGTGCCTTATCAGTGTGCACCTGAGTTTTCCTTTTAGTGTACTGGTGTATGATATAAAGGGCATGGCTAGCTCTTCCTGCTCAATTTCTTCCATCTTCACAGGTTGTATTGTGTGGTGTCATGCGACTACTGCCCTTCAGAGTATCCATTTTTTTGGAACACATTTATGAGGTGTTCCAGTGCCTGGGGCAGACTGCCTGTGTCTGAAATGGTGTGTGGCCTGTGTACCAGTGTTTTTAGCACCCCATTCTTCTGCACAGTGGTGGTAGCATGCAAAGACATGTCAGAATGCATTTTCTTTGATACACACCTTGACCCAGGATGCTATCAGCTCTTCTGCTGACCAGAAATGGTAGTCTTCCTTCTTCTTTGGTCTCCATAGTGAATTCAATGTGGGATGTAAGGAGTTCAGATGTACAAGGAAGTAAAGGAGTTTGCCCTTTACATGGGGCCACATGACAAATGTGTCATCCACATAACCGAAAAAGCAAATGAGTTTCCATGCAGATGATGTGAGGGACTCTTCTTCAAAGTGCTCCATATATAAATTCACAACTACTGGGGAGAGTGGTCTGCCCAGTGTGACTCCTCTTTCTGTGTGTTCATACTATTCTCCATTAAATAGCAAATACGTGGATGTTAGGATGTGCCTGAAAGGATTGGTGGTCTTCTCATCAAATTTCTGATGAATGAGTTTTATTGACTCACATAGACACCCTGGTGAATGATAAAAAAACATCAAAGCTCACTGTGATATCTAAGTCCCTCGGCCTGAAGTTGCTGAGCTGTTTCACAAAATCCACAGAATTGCAGATGTGACGTGAGCTTTTACCCACCTAAGGACGTAGTATCTCTATCAGGTATTTTACAGCCAATATGTAGGAGCTTCAGATGTTACTGAGAAGGGGACTTAATGGCACTCCATTTTTGCGGACCACGGGGAGTCATAGTCTTAGCGATACATGTCCTTGTTGTGACAATTCCGTGATGATCCTCTCTAGTAACTCCTGATTCCTTGAGAAGTGCCCGGGTCTTGTTATCTGCCTTCTTCGTGGGGTCAGCATTGATCTTTCTGTAGGAGTCTTCATTTAATAGGCTGTGCGTCTTCTCTGAGTAGTCCTCATGGACAAGAACAACAGTGGCATTGCCTTTGTCGCGAGGTAAGATAACAATCTCGGGGCACTCTTTTAGATTCTAAATGATTGTCCTTTCTTTGCTGGTAATGTTTGACTTTGTAGTCTTAGTTTTTGTCAGAGCATGCAAAGTTTCATGATCTACTACTTCTGCTGCTGCTGGTAGTAGTTGCATGACAACCTGTTAAACAGCAGTGACAGTGTCAAAGACCAATGTGAACTTACAGGTAGGGGACAGAGTTAAGTTTCCTCTCCAGAACTGGAATGGCATTATCTCTCAGCTGCATCTTAGTTAGATTGATGACAGTCTAGCATGGGGCCTTCAGTGATGGTTCGTCAACATGACATGAAAATTTTGTTGCTTGACATCCTGTAAGCTTCCTGTGAGCAGAAAGGCTGTCACCCAGCTAACACCATCAATCCAGTCACAGGTCCAAGAGTTAAAATGATTGGCCAGTTGTAAACATAGTTTAAAAAGTTCCTGGGAATTATACTCAAGACTCCAATGGGTAAAGTGTACCCTCACATGTACCAATGCAAGGGTGGCCCTCTTCTCGAATCTCCTAGATGTCTTTCGCCCACCCAATAAAACCTCAGCCTTAGTGGTGTGTGTCAGAAATGACCTCAGTTAGCGGAAGACTGAGGTGTATTATTCCATGGCAATGTGACAGGATGTATATTGGACACACATTGCGTACCATCAAAGTTTGATGCCGACGACACCAGCACACACTTGACTAATGTACTCCAACAAGTCAGTGGTTGCAGAGCACTGTTCATCAGAGAATCATGCTATGGAACACGAACCAGCAGGACTTCAGCGCAGACTTCTAAATGTGGGAAAAGTGTCACTAGAGAAGCAATCGAAATTCGCACCAGGGATAATCTAATAAATCCAGATTGAAGCTATAATCTTAGGAAGGCTTGGAAACCAACACTGGGTATAATTAAGGAGACACTCAGCAAACACAACTGACAACCAGGCTAGACAGAGCAGCTTCGTTGACGCTACCACAGGTACCGACGCAAGCGTCTCCACAACTACTGATGTGTGCTCTCGAGTGCAGGCTGTGGAGGGAATGGCTCAGGGTGGTGAGGGCCCTGCACCCTCAAGTGCTCAATTTGCCAGTGTACCTGACAATAGAGACATCTCTGATCACTGAAATATTGTGCCCATTGGGCACAATGGACTGGCACTGCACTCATAGACTCTTCAATCAACAAATATGCAGGGAGAAATTGAATAATGTATTTTTGTTTGTTGCAAACGTGTGCAGATGTATATAAAAAATTATTACAATGAAAGGCTGCACATACCACAGCCCTCGACAACAGAAAAGGAAATGGGTAGGCAATTTATGAACTGAACTGAGAGAACCTCTGATGGTCGGATCCTGTGATTATTGTATCAGCCTCTTGCTGAGTGTTTTTTATTAATCTTATCACCATAAGAAAGAAATGTAAAAGACAGTGACACAAATATAAATATTTAGGGAATTATTGTTGCTTTATTTCATGCATTTAGGTGAAACAGGTCTTCAATCATTCAGGTTAGTCATTGTTGAGTCTTGTGCTGCTGTTATTTTACAAAAATTAGAGAAGTATTGTGTGTAAATGTAGAATGTCAGAATCATACAGTAATGTCATATGTAACTGTGGTCAATGTTTGAAATGGGTAATTTTTGTTGGGATGGGAGGGGGGGAGCGGTAGGGAGGAAGGAAAGAGGATGAGGGAGAAAAAGTGGAGCAAGGTGGGTTAGATAGGGGGGGGAGGTGAGAAGGCAGGAAAGGTGAGTGATATGTATGTAATCATTTCAATGGGTTTATATTTACTAAAAGATTATAGAAACGAGTTCAAAAAAGAGACTTATTCTACAACTATAAAAAGTAAAATTATGTCATTTTTTTTTATTAAAATCGTGTATAGGACAATGAGGGATGGACTTATTGAGCATATTTAATAATATTGGGAAAAAACATTATAGTAACTTGCGTAAAATAAAAAAAATAAGAATTACCATTAAAATATTAAGCATGTAGAACAATGGGTGTGTGAATTGCAAAAAGTATGAAATAGTAAATTGAATTAACTGTAAAACATTGAAAGTGTAGAAAGCAGATAAAAATTATAAAAAGGAAACAATGCACAGCACCTAAAGTTACAGAAATAAGATATGGCAGTTATGGTTAATTGGGTTTGCTTCTGCATGGTGGTGGTATATGGTGTGCAGTTTTACAGTATGTATAGGAGACAGTATGCACGTGCTGGCTTGCTGCTAGGATTGTGTGTGAACTGATGAACTGAAGCTGTCACCTCTCGGTGAGTGGGGCTGTTGCTTATAGGTGTGTTTTTTCAAGGTGGAAGATTGGAAGAGACCTTCAGAGTTTCCAAAAATGCACTGTTAATAATACAATTCTGGAGATTTAATGTGTTGCAGACTCTGGAAAACAGTGTGAGGAAATGTCAATTTCTTCCAGCACACTCAGCTGGTGTCCTGTATTTTCATTCTGTAAGACTTCCAGATGCTTATCAGTGATTCCAACAGATTACTTCAGTGTTAGAAGATGTTCGCCAACTGCTGTTTTATTACTGTCAATTTAAGTTTGCCATTTGAATTATATTTCAAACATCCTGCTTGTTTGACCTACATAAACTTTTGGACAGTTAACACCCTTCAGGTTATATACACCTGCTGAAATGAATTTTGAGGTTGTTTTTCCTTGTGATGCTTCAATCTGAAGTGAAGAATGTCATTAGTCTTAAAGCCTATACACAAACTGGTACTAAAAAATTGCCTACTAATTATTTCTGACATTCATCCTGTATATCTCATAGGCATGTACACAATGTTCTTGTCTTCTGGTGCATTTATTAGTATACTACCATTGATTTTACATTATTGTTGTCTTTTGATTTTCAGTAGCAACTTCGTTAATGTTGAAACCATATAACTCTTGTTTACTGCAGTTTGGTTTGTAATAGATTTCTTTGTTCCTCTCTTGTTCACTTAAAGCAAGTTTTAATAGTCTATTGGTTACAGATCGAAAATATGCCATACTGATTCTCTCAGCATGCCAAGACTTCTAATCAGTAACAATGTCTGCACTGATCTGTTTTTTGTACACATAAAACTTTTGTTTGCCTGCCTCTCTTCTAACCAATATTGAGTTAATAGATGTCTCTTTTATTTTTGTGCTCAACTGTAAATCTAACTTTTCGGGTGAATAGCAGTCAGTCTCTCAGACATCACTTTGATCTCCTATTATTTACGAAATATGGTCATCCACATAAAATAATGTTGGAGAACTTCCCTAGCTATTTCAGAATTGTTTGTGAAAACTTGGTGTTCCAAACGAGCAAGGAAAATGTCATCCATAATGTCCTCTAGGGAATTTCCTATGGCTAAATCATCAGGTTGGTGGTGTATTTTTGCCATTACAAGTAAAATAATTGTCGGATAATGTCTTCCTAGTAGCTACACTATGTTTAATATTTCTCCTGTTGCCTTTTTTTTTATGTTTTATAGGGTTGTTCTTTATTATTTGTAATTTTTTTGCAAACAGGTTCTGTAGTGTATAATTCACCAGATCTAAGGAGATAAAGATGGAATGAGCTAATGTGACTGTATCCTTAAGGGGCTCCGGAAAGGCTCAAAATCATGAAAAGTTCAATTTTTACTTTTTTGCGTTTTCTGAATCTGCAGACTATTACCTTTTAATAGATATATAATTTATTCAATTCCGAAGACTACAACTATTTTTAAATTTTTTTTGAAATGTGTTCTACATGGGCGTGACCCACTGTGGCGCTGTTAAACTGCTGTCAAATGGTGTTATTATTAACGTCCGTGTTCATCAGGTACATTTTAGTGATGTGAGATAAAGTATGTGTTGTGGCTAACCTGTGATGGTTCAATATATATCACTGGTGTGATTGTCGATTGTTTCATGTTTATTTACTCTGTCGTTATCTCGAAAATATTCGTAATTAATTCTGTTTCTTGAGTCTCTGTTTTGTTGAAGTATAATAATGAGTAAAAGTAAAGTTATTAGAAATCCTCTGAAGGCTTTTAAGAAAAGGAGAAATGTTGGAAAGCCAAAGGTATGTGTTATTACTGTAAACAATAAAGACGATAACCAAGTGAGTGAACCTAACCTCTCAAGTACACCTGCCCATAGCAGTCAAAATGGGAAAGAAAATACTTCACAGAAGAAGCTTGGTTCAATGAGTGAAAACTATGAATGTTTTATGGGCGAATCGGATGTGAATGAAATATTTGATATGTCGGTTCTCAAAGGAATTTTTTCAAACTGTGTAAGATGTATTCATTGTAGTGAAGTTGGTCTGGAACTCTCCATAATAAAGCACGTAGGACTTGCTAGTGAAATACAACTGAAATGTGATAAGTGTTCATACATGACCACCTTTTGGAACAGTGTTGCAGTAACTGCAACTGAAGAAAATGGTAGCAAAATCTACGAACACAACAACGAGCGATGCTTGCTTTAGACAAGGAACGCCTTCGGGCTGCAGACAGGGCTGTAAAGGGTCTAGAAATACAAGCAAGAGTAAACAGGAGGAGGAACAAGAGGAAGCTGGAGGAGGAGTTTGCAGAGGATGGAGATAATCTATCCTATGGACCTGGAATGCACTAAAAAGTTAATCCAATCTTTGTCGCTCGATTCCCAAAACTTTTATTTTCTCATACTAATTACATGTTTTCTAAGGATCTTCCAAACATATTTGTTTCAAACTTTCAGTAAATGTTACACAGTACCTTCTGCATAATTTAACACAGCCTTTTTCCAAAAAACTGTATATTTTTGAATATATAAATAAAAAATTGCAAAACATGTTGTGAATTTTCATTACAATTGAAAAAAAATCATCTTTAATAACTGAACTAAAATTTTGTAAAATCCCTGTGTTAAGTTATAGCCCATATTCCAATAAATAATCTGTAAAAAGTTCAACTTCCTACCTCAAATACTTTGTGAGGAAAGATGTAATTTATAAGCGTTATTTTAACATTGCAAGTATAGGGCGTTCCGGAGCCCCTTAACTTTGTCTGCAAACCTATTCGTATTTTTTAAGCTCTACTGCTTGTAAAGCATATACAGCATTTTTAAAATTCGTGTTAGAAATACATTGATAGGAGCATCAGGTTTCTGTCTCTGGTTAGATATAAGGATGGATTTGCCCTTTTTGGGAAGCTTTACGTGTGCATGTGGGTCTGGCATTTGCGTTTTCATGACTATATACAATTTTTTTCTTTATCAGAAAATAAAAAATCAGAGTTTAACATTTTGTGTTGATCTTTAGCTGCTTAGTTAATCTCTTTCTGCTGTAAATTATCTATAAATCTATCTGTCATAATGTTGGTTTAGATTTATAGTTCAAATCTTTTGACAGAAGACATTTCCCTTCAGCTTTGAGGGGAATATTGGTGAGATTCGCAAGTATGTTTACTCATGTTTTCTGGCAAAGTAGTATTGTCGTGTTTCCTTCCATCTGTCATAGTCTTTTCATAGGATGCCATGCAGTTACTTTTTCTTTCAGTGTCCACTATATTGTCAGTAGTCTCTCACCACCTGACTAGACGCTATTTTCACTACAGTCAACATACTTGTCATGAGAGAACAACAGATATCCTGATATTTAAAACAATTCTAATATATCATATTTTTAGCTCAAGTTGCACTTTTTGTAGTACACAATATGTTGCTATCTCCATGGATAATCTACAGAATTAAACACAAAGTAAAACCAAGTATATACTTTTCTATTATTTTGCCAGAATCAGAAAAGTATTGTACATTAATGTAGAATTTACCTATATAGTTGCACCAGCAACCTATTGTGTCTGTGACAAGACCACAAAGCTGATTCTATCTTTGCCTCCCTAGATGTGGTGACTTTGTTGCATTCAGTGTGTGGTCTAGATAGATACTCAATGACATTGGAGACTGGAGAAGGTCAGTCCCCTCAGTTAACAGGAGAAGGCTAACTGGATGTTTGAAAGAGTTACGGAACTCAGTCGGGAAATAACTGAACAAAGACAAGACTTGAATAACGGCAGTTTTGATCGTTAATTGCTTGTCAGAGCAAGAGTTGGACATTGACACGAATGAAAGTACACTACTACTGATTGCAAAATCCCACTGAGAGAAATACATGGCGAAGTATGAGCGTGAGCAGAGCCAGAGAGAGAATACTACAAGTCCAGGCCATGGCCCTGACCTACACATCGCCCCTCCTGGACTGTTGTCTGTATTGAACTCCCATTTCGGACGCTGCCACCTCCACCTTTATACTGTGCGGCAGGCCACGCCGCCACTTCCACGTTTGTGCTTCTGGACACCACCCCAGTGTGCCTCTTTTGTGACCACGTACAGTCATCTCCAATGCACTGCCATGCCTCATGGCTCTCCATGGGAGCTCATTCAATACCTCACGAGTCCACACGATATTCCCTGCCATGCCGAAACCAAAGCCCTTCTGGCGGCCTCCTTTGTACTCTGAGTACTTTTTTTTGTTAAGGCTGCTGCTCTGCTGCCTTTGTGGGATTACATTTTGAAAAATGTGACACCTTCAACCCTCTGAGCTAAAATTGTGGATACTATCCCCAGAAACTACAAACATTTGTACAATTTTTTTCATAAATTTTATTCTATTAACGGGGAAACATACACATTTCCTTTATAATAATGTTCAAAAGACACTCACAACTGATTTGAAAATGTCCGTGACAGAAATGCATATAAATCAATCTTTTCCTGTAAGAGAAACATTTTTATTATTTTTACATTTCTCGCTTAATGTCTTTTTACATATTCTAATATCTGAAATAAAGATACAGTTTATTTTATAATATGAGAAATTTCTCCCTCATGAATCATGGACCTTGCTGTTGGTGGGGAGGCTTGCGTGCCTCAGCGATACAGATAGCCGTACTGTAGGTGCAACCATAACGGAGGGGTATCTGTTGAGAGGCCAGACAAACCTGTGGTTCCCGAAGAGGGGCAGCAGCCTTTTCAGTAGTTGCAGGGGCAACAGTCTGGTTGACTGACTGATCTGGCCTTGTAACACTAACCAAAATGGCTTTGCTGTGCTGGTACTGCGAACGGCTGAAAGCAAGGGGAAACTACAGCCATAATTTTTCCTGAGGGCATGAGCTTTACTGTATGGTTAAATGATGATGGCATCCTCTTGGGTAAAATATTCCGGAGGTAAAATAGTCCCCCATTCGGATCTCCAGGCGGGGACTACTCAAGAGGACGTCATTATCAGGAGAAAGGAAACTGGTGTTCAATGGGTCGGAGCGTGGAATGTCAGATCCCTTAATCGGCAGGTAGGCTAGAAAATTTAAGAAGGGAAATGAATAGGTTAAAGTTAGATATAGTTGGAATTAGTGAAGTTCGGTGGCAGGAGGAACAAGACTTCTGGTCAGGTGAATACGGGTTATAAATACAAAATCAAATAGGGGTAATGGAGGAGTAGGTTTAATAATGAATAAAAAAATAGGAGTGTGGGTAAGCTACTACAAACAGCATAGTGAACGCATTATTGTGGGCAAGATAGACATGAAGCCAATGCCTTCTACAGTAGTACAAGTTTATATGCCAACTAGCTCAGCAGATGATGAAGAAATCGATGGGATGTATGATGAGATAAAAGAAATTATTCAGGCAGTGAAGGGAGACGAAAATTTAAGTCATGGGTGACTGGAATTTGAGAGTAGGAAAAGGGAGAGAAGGAAACGTAGTAGATGAATATGGATTGGGGGTAAAAAATGAAAGAGGAAGCCGCCTGGTAGAATTTTGCACAGAGCATAACTTAATCATAGCTAACACTTGGTTCAAGAATCATAAAAGAAAGTTGTATACATGGAAGAATCCTGGAGATTCTAGAAGGTATCAGATAGATTATATAATGGTAAGACAGAGATTTAGGAACCAGGTTTTAAATTGTAAGACACTTCCAGAGGAAGATGTGGACTCTAACCACAATCTATCGGTTATGAACTGTAGATTAAAACTGAAGAAACTGCGAAAAGGTGGGAATTTAAGGAGATGGGACCTGGATAAACTGACTAAACCAGAGGTTGTACAGAGTTTCAGGGAGAGCATAAGGGAACAATTGACAGGAATGGGGGAAAGAAATACGGTAGAAGAGGAATGGGTAGCTCTGAGGGATGAAGTAGTGAAGGCAGCAGAGGATCAAGTAGGTAAAAAGACGAGGGCTAGTAGAAATCCTTGGGTTACAGAAGAAATATTGAATTTAATTGATGAAAGGAGAAAATATAAAAATGCAGTAAATGAAGCAGATAAAAAGGAATACAAAGTCTCAAAAATGAGATCGACAGAAAGTGCAAAATGGCTAAGCAGGGATGGCTAGAGGACAAATGTAAGGATGTAGAGGCTTATCTCAATAGGGGCAAGATAGATACTGCCTACAGGAAAATTAAAGAGGCCTTTGGAGAATAGAGAGCCACTTGTATGAATATCAGGAGCTCAGATGGAAACCCAGTTCTAAGCAAAGAAGGGAAAGCAGAAAGGTGGAAGGAGTATATAGAGGGTCTATACAAGGACGATGTACTTGAGGACAATATTATGGAAATGGAAGAGGATGTGGATGAAGATGAAATGGGAGATACGAACTTCGTGAAGAGTTTGACAGAGCACTGAAAGACCTGAGTTGAAACAAGGCCCTGGGAGTAGACAACATTCCATTGGAACTACTGATGGCCTTGGGAGAGCCAGTCCTGACAAAACTCCACCATCTTGGTGAGCAAGATGTATGAGACAGGTGAAATAACCTCAGCCTTCAAGAAGAACGTAATAATTCCAATCCCAAAGAAAGCAGGTGTTGACAGATGTGGAAAATTACCAAACTATCAGTTTAATAAGTCACGAATGCAAAATACTAACTCGAATTCTTTACAGACAAATGGAAAAACTGGTAGAAGCGGACCTCGGGGAAGATCAGTTTGGATTCCGTAGATATATTGGAACACGTGAGGCAATACTGGCCCTATGACTTATCCTAGAAGCTAGATTGAGGAAAGGCTAACCTACATTTCTAGCATTTGTAGACTTGGAGAAAGCTTTTGACAATGTTGACTGGAATACTCTCTTTCAAATTCTGAAGGTGGCAGGAGTAAAATACAGGGAGCGAAAGGCTATTTACAATTTGTACAGAAAGAAGATGGCATGAAAGGGAAGCAGTGGTTGGGAAGGGAATCAGACAGGGTTGTAGCCTCTCCCCGATGTTATTCAATCTGTATATTGAGCAAGCAGTAAAGGAAACAAAAGAAAAATTCGGAGTAGGTATTAAAATTCATGGAGAAGAAATAAAAACTTTGAGGTTCGCCGATGACATTGTAATTCTGTCAGAGACAGCAAAGGACTTGGAAGAGCAGTTGAATGGAATGGATAGCGTCTTGAAAGGAGGATATAAGATGAACATCAACAAAAGCAAAACGAGGATAATGGAATGTAGTCGAATTAAGTCGGGTGATGCTGAGGGAATTAGATTAGGAAATGAGACACTTAAAGTAGTAAAGGAGTTTTGCTATTTGGGGAGCAAAATAACTGATGATGGTCGAAGTAGAGAGGATATAAAATGTAGACTGGCAATGGCAAGGGAAGCGTTTCTGAAGAAGAGAAATTTGTTAACATCGAGTATAGATTTAAGTGTCAGGGAGTCATTTCTGAAAGTATTTGTATGGAGTGTAGCCACATATGGAAGTGAAACATGGACGATAAGTAGTTTGGACAAGAAGAGAATAGAAGCTTTCAAAATGTGGTGCTACAGAAGAATGCTGAAGATTAAATGGGTAGATCACATAACTAGTGAGGAGGTATTGAATATAATTGTGGAGAAGAGGAGTTTGTGACACAACATGACAAGAAGAAGGGGCCGGTTGGTGGGACATGTTCTGAGGCATCAAGGGATCACAAATTTAGCATTGGAGGGCAGCATGGAGGGTAAAAATCGTAGAGGGAGACCAAGAGATGAATACATGAAGCAGATTCAGGAGGCTGTAGGTTGCAGTAAGTACTGGGAGATGAAGCAGCTTGCACAGGGTAGAGTGGTATGGAGAGCTGTATCAAACTAGTCTCAGGACAGAAGAACACCACAACAACAACAACAACATGAGAAATTTAATTTTATCCTATCCATGCTCTACAAAGATGATGTGACTTACCAAACGAAAGTGCTGGCACGTCGATAGACGCACAAACATACACACAAAATTCAAGCTTTCGCTACCAACGGTTGCTTCGTCAGGAAAGAGGGAAGGAGAGGGAAAGACGAAAGGATGTGGGTTTTAAGGGAGATGGTATGGAGTCTTTCCAATCCCGGGAGCGGAAAGACTTACCTTGGGGGAAAAATGGACAGGTATACACTCGCGCGCGCGCACACACACACACATCCATCTGCACGTACACATATTTTTCTACAGTAATCATTACCCATTGTTTTGCACTGACGTTTAAAACAGCCTTTGCAATGTTTACAATATCTGCATTGACAACACATAAACATGAAATATCACAAGTACAAACAGTCATTCAGTGTCAGATTTCATAAGATTTTCACCACTGTTATACCAGACAATATACTCCTAAATATAAATAAAATATTGCAGAAAATGTAAAAAAAAAAAAAATAATAATCAACTGAACTGAAATATTAAATCACATCTCTTTCGCACAGTCGACACACATCTTTCTGCTGCATTCCAAGCAAACTGGGTGACCACATTTGTTGCACTCCTCTTCTTGGATGCAGGGCACTTCATACATGTCTTCTTTTTGTCCATTCTATCACTTGGTATGCCTTCTCTTGATTGCAGAGTGTCTCCCAGAACTTTTGGGATCATTTCCTTGATATTTCGAGGTAAATTTTGAATTTACAGGCGTCTTCTTAGATGTGGCTCTATCAGCTCCATGGCCAGGCTTTTGGTGAATTTCAGACGATTTAGCATGGGGTTTCCTCTGTAGCACAAATACAGGACAAAACTGTTCACACAACTGATGTTTACAAGTATGTAAAAGACTGACATTGGCCAGCACCTCGTATGTCCATTTGACGAATAATTGGCGCATTTCATGTCGATCAGATCTGCTCCAGATTTCGTTGCATTGTAGAAGCAAATAATATTTGACTTATTTTTTTATGGTATCATTTTCAATTGAATGATGCACTGAAGACACAAGAATTACTGCCTTGTTTCTCTTAGGAACAAATGAAACCAGTGTTGTATTCTCAGAGAATCCATATAATGCTGACCCAAGTGGCTTACATTTATCAGCCAAAACCTCTTGGTGAATTTCGCATTTGTTCTCTCTGACGATTCCTATGTATGCTAGTCCTCTCTTTCTCAGATTACAAATGAGTTCTATAGATGTAAACCATTTGTCAGTGGTAATGTTTCTGTTACTTCCTTCTGTTGGTTTGCACAGACGTAAAACAGCCTGATTTGGTTTAGTAAGTTTTTTCTCTTCTTCTGTCAGGCCACATCCATCACTATCTTTTCCTGAATATATGTAGGCACTGAAGAGGTAAGCGCTTCCAGAGTGTGTCAGGCACACAATTTTTATGCTGTATTTGGCTGGTTTGCTAGGCATATAAACGCAGAAAGTACATTTTCCCCTGAGTGGTATAAACATTTCATCCACTGTAACATTGCCTTTTACACAGTATAATTGCTGAGAATTGAAAATGAATTTCTCAGAAATGTTTGATATTGCAGCTGCATGATCTGACATTTTTCTTTCATCTCTGGTGGTCACATCGTCAAGTCTCAGGCTGCTTAGAAGTATTTCAAAGCACTTTGCTGACATTGTCACCACAAATATAAGATGACCGGTTATATCCTTTTCGAAAAGAGACTACATACCTTTGTGAGATGATTTGAATATTGATGTCATCGTTAGAAGGCCTATGAAAGCTTTGATTTCAGTTTTGTCAGTATCTCTGTAACTGGACGGATTAGTTGTTTCCTGAAACTGTGCCCTTATTGTATTCAGTTTCACGTTTGTATGTAAAACTATTTCATCTACCATGTTCTCCCGTATTTGAGATTTAGTAGGACTTTGTCCCAAATTTCGACTTTTGGCTGTTAGGCCAGGCATTCCTCCTTTCAGAATGTTGTGCTCTCATGTTCTTCTCGTTCTAACAGCCTCAGAACATTACAATTGGAAATTATTTTTGCCAAACAAATACTGTGTTTGCTGTGAGGTATTATCTGTTGTACAGACTGCTCCAGGCTCTTCTTCCAATAAAACATTTTCTTCACTAGTATCACTCCCTGTTTCATGGTGATTATCACCTATCACGAAATCTGGATTGTCGTCAGAATTGTCTAACGTGTCGTCATCGATACCATTTTCCTCTTCATCTAAATCCTGTAACTGCGCTTGCACCTAAGCTTCCAAATATGGATTAGCTGCAGATATGTTACTCTTCTTAGAAAGTCGATCCCTGGCAAATATTACCACTTCATCCAAATAGACGAACAATTTATCACCTTATAGCCCTATCAAAATGGAGTTAATTAATTTCTGAAATGTACAAGGAGCTGTCTTAAGACCCATGGGCATTTTTTTGTGCTCATTATGCCAATACAGCATACTGAAAGTAATCTTTTATCAGTCCTGTTCGTCTAACAAGATTTGATAATAACCCTTCGCTAAGTTGAGCGTCGAGCAGTACTTTGCTTTTACTAGACCATCAAGAATTTTGTTTGTTCTTGGCAATGGTTGCACTGAATTTAGGGAGATTCCATTAAGTCACCTATAGTTTGCAACTGTCAGTTACTGTTTGCCACTTTTGCTTTCCACTGACATCCATCTTTTATGGAATTAAATCAGGGGAAATTCCAACCACTTTTACTTGGTACTATAATTTCACCCTCTAACATTTTTTCAGTTTACTGCTGTAGCCCTCTATTTGTGCTTTCAGTATTCTGTATGATCACAAACACATCATCCTACCTTCTGTTTCCAGTAGCAGTTTAATTTTATGCCTGATACTATCTGTGTAAGATAACATGTCGCCAGGCAAATGGTAAACATCACTATATGTGGCGCATAACTCTGTGACTGCTGCCTTCTTTTCCACATTCAAATGACTCATCTGGATGTTCTCCTTTAGCACACTTCAGCTGTAGCTTATTTTACTGACATACTTCACACTGAATGATTGCTGCAACAATGTCCACTTTGGAACGGCTTCATTTTTACTGACATAGTTCACGCTGAATGATTGCTGCAACAATGTCCACTTCGGAACGGCTTCTGCTACCACCTGTGGGTAGTCTGCTGACACATATTCACCTGTAGCATTCAGTACACTCGTTAGGCATTCTCCTGATTATACTTTTACAAATGCTTGAGGTAAATATATGCCCTTGGTTATTTCCTTTACCATTCATCTCTACTTTTATTCAACACACCCATTCCTCCCAGGGTCCTCTTGTTAATCCAGAACCAATTTGTTTACTCTCTATTTGCTTCTCTCCAGCATTACCTGCTGCCTGCCTCTGTTGTGTTCTGACAGTTAATGAGTTTCTGTCACTGTTCACTCTCGCCTTTTTGCATGTTTCTCACGTTCCACTTAAGTGACTCTTGCAAGAGACTTCCATTTTCTTTGAAGGTACTATGCGGAACTCACACTCTTGCTCCATCTTCATTCTGACGTGTTCCACATCAATCCACAGGCTCCAGTGGCATAATTGATTACGACTCCATAATATTCTTTCAAAAAGTCTTGTCCTACCAGTCCATTGAATGGAACATCCACATCTTCCCCAAATATGTCCAAACATTGCCTCACTTGCATTCGGCTCCTCATTCATAATTTGAGGGTTATAGTTCCTTCTGTCTTTGCAACCATATTAGCAATTTCCAGAATCCTAATACATTTGGCTGGATAATACTTTCCGCTATTTCTCTAACTGCTTCCGCTAACTAGGTTTATCTGTGGACCGCTATCCACAAGAAACCTCGGGCAATTAGTAACACCATCCAGACACTCCAATTGTATTAACTCATTTTTACTTTTGCAGTTGACTGTTAATATCTTTCCAGGTAAGAAATAAAGCAACTGCTTTCTTATGCTGTTACTTAGTTTTCATGCCTTTACTTCTCCTATATGCATTCTGTGCACAGAAAATGCTTTCTGGGCAGTCTCTCACTCAATGACTGTTTTGTTTGATTTTAAAACACATTATGGACTTCAGATGCACACATGGGCCTCTATGACTTGGTGAAATACATTGTGAGCACATCACTATTTATGATTGGTCCATTTCCCTGCCTTTTCTTGGTGCATCTCGCCCCACCTTTCTTATTCTTTTATCTGCACAACACTCCCAGACCATATGGAGTGGCTTGGCTTGGCTTCCTACACATGAGCCACTTGGTGGCTTTCTTCACAATCCATGGCATCGCATCACCACCTTAGGTGATCATCTTTTCTCATGCCAAGACTGTTGCTCTCTCCTCTGTCAGAGCTCTCTCTATAGCCTCCGCTAATGTTCGCTACTCACCTCGTGCAATTCTATTGTCTTTATCCTGTCATTATAAATCTGTTGGATAAACACCACACAGCTTAACTTCCAAATGAGAGCAAGGCTGCCTTCTGGCTCTGATTCTTGCATGATACCTCTGACTGCTCCCTGAACTCGTGCTGTATGGTATCCAACACCGAGCTCCACTGAACTATACTTCATCCATGTTCTTGCTGACATGCAAACTTCTGAGAAGCATAGAGGTCAAGTGTCCTTTTCCTAGCATATTTTCTATTAATATGGCACATGCATCTCGCCAAGTAGTGCTTAGATCTCTTACTAGTAAGTTAAGTGCTGAGCTCACTATTTTAGTTTTAACGAATTCCAAAAAGGTATCATGCTGCTGTGGAACTAAAAGTTCAAATGCAAGATCACAATTGTCAGGGAACTCATTTAGAGTGTTCTTAGTGCCATCAAATGACTGCAGTATTAATTTTAGCCCATCTGACAAACTAGCAAATTGCCTACTTCGTGACTCAGGCACATCAGAGCCTGCACTAGAAATATTGCCACCGTCTCATGACATGCCTGCTAGTCTGTTAACTCACTGCTGGAATTCTCACTGCTGCTGTTGATTTTGTGCACTGCCTGCTGTGAAGCATTTTACTTGGGCCACCATTTGTCATTGCTCCTGCTGCTGCTGCTGCTGCTACTGCTGCTGTCTGCCTTTGACTGTCTCATGCTGCTGCCTGTGACTTGGTGCATCTGTATGTGCTGCAGCTGCTGCTGGCTGCCCTCATGCCATGTGTTACCCCTGCCGCTGTCTGTTGTTGCTGGTGCCCGTGCACAACCTCTGTGGTATCTGTGACCCTATACTGCCTGCTGTGGTTGCACTACTACTGGGTACCCTGGAGCCATCTGATGCCTTCACTGCTATCTGCAACTGTCACTGCCACTGCACACTGTGTGCTGTCCAGCGACCCAGTGCTGCCTGCAGTGGCCGCATCATCTGCATCTGCGTCCTCGCACTGCTGTCAGCCACTTTCTGGGATTTTCCCCCTCAACTCTGGGTACTATCTGTCGACTGCTACTGAGGCTGCACTGCCCCTGGCTGCCTTTTGGTATATCCTCCTTGTCCCCAGGCATCATGTGTTTCTGGACTAGTCCCGACCTCCTCGTCTTCTTTCGAGCACCTACTTCTTCTCAGAGAGAGGAACCCTCTTTGTTTTTGGTCCTGGCTCCTGGTTCTCCCACTGGCCTGTGTATGGGTTATTCAGGTAATCCAAAATGGGTTCTTGAAGCCATTGCATAGTTTTACGACATCGGGAAGATATACCAAAGAGAGTTGACCTATTCCTGTAACTCTTGGTGTGATAAGGGGATGCTAATTCCGTGACCTAACCCCAGATCTGGGACCAGAAGAATCTCGTGTCACATCCAGCTACCAGCCTAGATGCTTACTGATATTTGACTTGAGACTGGAGAAAGTCCATCCAGTCAGCTGACATGGAGGTGGCCAACTGAAAGTTTGAAAGAGTTGTGGGACTCAGTTGGGAAATAACTGAACAAAGACAAGACTTGAATAACTACAATCTTTAATTGCTCATCTGAGCAAGAATTGGGTAATGACCTGAATGAAATTACACTACTCCTGATTGCATAATCCTATGGAGGGAGGTATGTGGCTGAGGATGAAAGTGATCAGAGCCAGAGCAAATACTATAAGTTCAGGCCGCGCACCTGACCTGCACCATCCATTGTCTGTACTGAACCACTGTTTATACTGAACTTCCCTTTCGGATGCCACCACCTCCACCTTTATACTGTGTGGCAGAGGCCATGGCAGCCCTTTTCCCATTGGCACTTCTGGACACTACCCTGCAGGACATCATCTGTGACCATATAGAGTCACCACCAAAGCACTGCCCTGCCTCTTTGCTCTCCACATGAGCTCATGTGATGCCTTGTCAGTCCACACAACATTTCCTGCAAACATCCAAACCACTGCCCTTCCTGGGGTGTCTCCCCTGTACTCTGAGTACTTTCTAGAAAACTTATTCCTTCTGGCTGCTGCTATGTTGTCTGTCAGGCAGTGCATTTTAAATATACTACCTTTATACATTAACATGTCTGTCTGTGAGTCAATAGAAATTATTAAGAACAACCTTAAAATATAGGTTAAAATGGCTACAGCAGAAATAGTAAAACTTGTGGAACTAGTAGGAATGACATTATGCTACAAAAATTCTACTTATAATGGCAAGATATAAGAGCAGTCTGAAGGGCTTGCCATGAGAAATTCCCTAGCCAGCATTAAGGCTTAGCTACCGAAGTTCTTGAATATTATCACTATGTATGTTACGCCATTTTGTTAGTTAAAGGAGATGAAAGTGTTGTCTGAGAGACTGAGTGCTATTCACCAAAAAATTACATTTACACTTTAGCACAAAAAAGGAGCGATCAGTTATCTAGTATTGTTGTTACAAGAGAGGCAAGGAAACATAATGTTAGTGTGTACAAAAAACAGACCTGTGCAGATATTGTTAGTGATTCAAAGTCTTGGCATCCTGACAGCATTAATAAGTATATTTTTGGTCTGCGATCAACAGGGTATTAAAACTGGCTGTAAGTGAGCAAGAGATGGGTGAAGAAATCACTATTATACATTCTGGTGACAAAAGTCATGGAATATCTCCTAATATCTTATTGGACCTCCTTTTGCCTCTTGCAGTGCAGCAATCTGATATGGCAGGGACTGAACATGTCCTTGGAAATACTCTATAGCCATCCATAATTGCAAAAGTGTTTCTGGTGCAGGATTTTGTGCACAAACTTACCTCAAGATTATGTCCCACAAATGTTTGATTGGATTCATGTCGCATGAGCTGGGTGACCAAATCCTTTGCTTGAATTGTTCACGATGTTCTTCAAATATAACGTGAACAGTTGTGGCTGGATGACATGGTGCACTGTCATCCATAAAAATTCCATTGTTGTTTGGGAACATGATGGCCATGAATGGCTGCAAATGTTCTCCAAATAGCCAAACATAACCATTTCCAGTCAGTGGTTGATTCGCATGACACCACACCATTGTGGATGCAGCAGCAGCTTGCACAGTGCCTTGTTGATGCCTTGGGTCCATGGCTTTGTATGGTCTGCACCACACTCAAACCCTACCATCAGCTCTTTCTAGCTGAATTCAGGACTCATCTGACCAGGCCACAGTTTTCCAGTCATCAAGGGTCCTGCTGATATGGTCATGAGACCAGGAGAGGCACTGCAAGCAATCTCATGCTGTTAGCAAAGGCACTCACATTGGTCGTCTGCTTCCACAGCCCATTTATGTCAAATTTTCCCCCATTGTCATAGTGGATATGTTTGTTGTAGGTTCCACATTGATTTCTGCAGTTATTTCATGCAGTATTGGTTGTCTGTTAGCACTGAAAACTCTACGTAAATGCCACAGCTCTTGGTCATTGTATGAGGGCCATCAGCCACTTCATTGTCCATGGTGAGAAGTAATACCTGAAATTTTGTATTCTGGGCACACTCTCAACATTGTGAATCTCATAATATTGAATTCCCTAGTGGTTTTCAAGGTAATCTAACTCCAAGCACCAGTGTATTCAAAGTATGTTAATTCCTGTCAGGTGGGCATAATCATATCAGAAACACTTTCACATGAATCACCTGAAAACAAATGACAGCTCCTACAATGCATTGCCCTTTTATACCATGGATACACGATACTACTGCCATCTGTACATCTGCATATCACTATCCCATGGCTTTTGTTACCTCAGTGTAGGCAGTAAGTAATTTTTAACTGGTTTCAACATTAATAAAGTTGCCACAGAAAATTAAAAGACAACAACAATGTAAAAACAATGGTGGTACACTGATAAGTGAAATGAAGGCAAGAAAATTGTGTACATACCTATGAGCTTTATAGGATGGGCGTCAGAAACAACTGCTAGACAACTCTGTAGTACCAATTTGCGTTTAGGGTTTAAGACTAATGAAGTTCTCCACTTCGGATTGAAGTACCACATGAAGAAAATTGCCTTGAAATTCATAGCACTAGGTGTATATCAATAAAAGTGTGTCAGCTGTCCAGAAGTTTATGTAGGTCAAACAGACAGGATGTTTGAATACACGTCAAAGAACACACTTAAATTCATAATAATAAAACATTTTGTATCAGCTCCCTTCTGATGTAGACCACAGCAGGCTTCTCAGCTTCCCAATAGTGAGACGACTCTGCTCTGTCTCAAATTTGGTTAGCAGGATGATCTGGGATGGTGGGCGGAGGGGGGGGGGGGGGAGGAACGAAACAACTTATATATATATATATATATATATATATATATATATATATATATATATATATATATATATATATATATATATATGAGAGGGTAAAGGTAGGAAATAAAGTTTGTCTCCTTGTTTCCAAATGTCACAGAAGGTCTTGGAAGGAATAAAAAGAGCTTCAGAAGGGTGCAGGTCAAACACAGGATGAGGGTAGATGATGATGATGGTGATGGCGATGGCGATGGCGATGGTGAGGTTTGGTTTGTGGGGCACTCAACAATACAGTTATCAGAGCCCATACAGATTCCCAATCTATTCATTTGCCCAGATGATGATGGAATGATGAGGACAATACAAACACCCAGCCCAGGCTGGCAATTGAACCCAGACCCCACAGTCCAGAGGCAGCAATGCTAACCAATAGACCATGAGCTGTGTGTGGGTGATGAGGGTAAACCTAGGAACTGTGGGTATTATTGTTGTAAATTGCCATAGCTGTACTGGGAAAGAAACAGAGGTTTTATTTCACAACCAGAAGAAATTAATAATTGGTTCCTTTTACATACGCCTGACTCAAAAGATGCAGTTGCTAAAAGAATCAAAGAAAGCGTGAGTATAATCTCAAATATGTAACCCACTCATACAATTACAGTTCGTCGTGACTTCAATCTACACTCCGTATGTTTGCAAAAATACATACTTAAAGCCAATTGTATGCATGAGAATCATCCAAAGGTGTATTAAATGCTTCCCTCAAAAATTATTTTGAGCAGTTAGTCCAGAAGCCCACTTAAGGTGTAAATGGTTGCAAAAAATTTCTTGACATCTTAGCAACAAATAATCCTGAGCAAGTAGGAAGCATAATGATGGATACAGGGATTAGTGACTACAAGCAATATACTAATTTAGAAAGCAGATAAAATTCACTTGACCCCTTCCTAAGAGAGTCTCCTTTCCTTCTGAACTAACTGCATAAGGATAGACCAGAAATGGCTTGAATTCAAACAAATTGTATCAACAGTATTGAGGAACTTATACCAGAAAATTAATAAGAGAGTCTCCACACACAAAACAGGTCAGGTCACTGTTGCAGAAGCAACAAAAAAAAGCATGCCAGATTTAAAAGAATGCAAAATCTCTTAGATTGACAATGCTTAACAGAAGCCATAGAGATTCTCATTGTATGTGGCAAGACACAATAAATATGGAAAGCAATATTAGTGTTACTAATGACAGTGTCACTAAAACGAATTTACTAAATAGGGTTTTCCAAAATTCCTTCACTAAAGATGACGATGTAAATATTACACAATTCAAGTCAAGAACGGCTGTCAATATGAGTAACTTAAAGTAGATGTCCTCTGTTTAGGGGAGCAACTCAAATCACTTAATAAAGGCAAGTCTTCTGGTTCAGATTGTGACACAGTCAACATGGATTTAGAAAACATCACTCATGTTCAGCATGACTAGTTTTCTATTCTCATGAAGTGATAAGTGCTATTGACATGGTATATCAAATTGATTCCATATTCCTAGACTGTTGATACCATTCCACGTAAGTGACTTCTAATAAAATTGTGGGCCTGTGGAGCATCATTTCAATTGTGTGATTAGATTCATGAGTTCCTGTTGGAAAGATTGTAGTTTATAGTAATTGACAGAAAGTCATTGAGTAAAATAGAAGTGATATCTGGCATTCTCTGTGGAAGTGTTGTAAACTCTGTGCTGTTCCTAATCTGTATAGACAATTTAGGAGAATTTTGAGCAGCCCTCTTAGATTGCTTGCAGATGATGCTGTCATTTATCATCTAGTTACATTATCAGAAGATAAAAAACAACTAAGTTATTTAGACAAGGTATCTGTATGGTGCAAAAAGTGGCAAATGACCTTAAATGTTTAAAAGTGTGTGGTCTTCCACATGAGTACTAAAAGAAATCTGTTAAATTTCAGTTACATCATTAATCAGTAAATGTAAAGGCTGTAGCATAAATTCCACTAAATAACCAGGGATTAAAATTATGGAACTGAAAAAAATCACATAAATAATTTGTGGGGATGACAAATCAAAGATAGTTTTTTACTGGCAACAAATCCACTAGAGAGACTGCCTGCACTGTGCAGGTTCATCCTCTGCTAGAATATTGCTGTGCAGTGTGGGGTCCCTATCAGATAGGAGTGTCAAAAAATTCAAAGAAGGGTAGCTCATTTTGAACTATCACGAAACAGGGGAGAGAATATCATGGATGTGATATGCAAGTTGCAGTGGCAGTCATTAAGAGATAGGTGTTTTATGTTGTGGCGAGATGTTCCCACTTAATTTCAGTTACCAAATTTCCCACCCAAATGTGGCCATCCACATACAAAGAAATTATCATTGCAATAAAATACGGTAAGAGAAATCAGAGCTCGCTCAGAAAAATTTAAGTGTTTATTTTTCCTGTGCGCTCTTTGAAAATTGAAGGACAGAGAAATAGTGTGAAAATGGTTCAATGAATCCTCTGCCATGCACTTAAGTATGACTTGCAGACTAGACATTGATAGGGAGCATGCAGATAACCTGGAGTGGTAAAGTGCTGGATCATGAATGCACAATTCTTAACCTGGATATTTGCACAAACAATTTTGTTAACTAAAATCAGCTTGGCCTTCTCCAAAATAGCAACATAACTCTATGTAAAATTTATTAAAACAATGTTTTCCTTGACAACAGATTTTAACATTTACTGAATGAATAGAACATTATTTACTCAGTTCAATTCTTAGACAATATTTGTGAAATTAATAAGCAATGAAGGCTTTTGAATGACTAGAAGCATTAATTAAATAACTCTTACTTCAGCTCAATTAAAGGAATATAATTCTGTTAATAAATGAGTGAAACAGAGGGATTTCTCTAACAATTACATTTACAGGCATAAAGATAAGGAGTAAACTGCACAATATAGCAACACATTGCTTCTTAACAAACCAACTGGAGCCTCAGAAAAGCAATAACAATCTTTACATTAGTTAGGCTAGCAAATAATGGAGAGCTGTAGCAGAGAGATAAAAACAATTAAAAAATGCGTTTAAATTATTCACCCATTTAAACATGGTACTCAAATGTTAGCAACTGATCCAGAGGAAAATGAGCCATATACAGCAGATATCAATAAAATGTCATCATTTACAATAGCATTTAAAAAATATATGTAAACACACTAGTAGGATATTAACTAAGGCAAGCAGAAAATGTGACTTTCAATCCCAATGTTTGGGTGAGACCCAAAATGATGACAGCAACAAATTTAATGTGAAGTCCTCTCTAAATAACTTTCCTCTGTGATCGTCCAGAAGTGATTGATCCAGTAGAAAGGCACCAAGAAGAACTTCCACACTTTGTGACAACATAGAGTAATATGGCAATGTACCACACCTAGCCTATTACTGGTGATAATGTCAAAGTTCACTGCAGCACATGACTGACCCAGCAAGCTCAGCAGATCTGCTTAAGTTGGCATTGCGCTGGCTGTTCCCTGGGAGCACGGAAAGTAAACAGGTTCTCACCAGTTATGAAAAGATACGCTGAAAGTACTATTGATCCCATGCATTCATATGGGTCACCCCTAAAAATAAAACATTTTGAGGGGTCTTTGACCACTGGATGGACTATATATCCCCTACAGAAACTCCAGCTTTAATCTGGCTTAAAAGGACTGTGTTTTTACCAAGATTTAATTTTTTCACAATCAAACTTACAGGGTTATGCATCTCAGTGACCTCACAAGGGCCCACAAAATATGCCAGTAGCTGGGACTTTCCAATCCACATTCTGTGCACCCAAACATTGTTAATAAAAACATGGTCACCCATCAACCACAAGGGCGGATGCCTACCTCAGTTATATCTGTGACACTCTCACCAATATGCTGAGTGAATGTTATTAATGGCTCACTTCCAGTTCTGCTTAAGAGTATCAGAATCTATTTTCTCAGGAAGAATATCATTAATATACCAGAGATTAGATATTGGTTAATTTATTGGAGAATGAAACATGAGCTTTGCCAGTGTAATTTTATGAACTCTTGTTTGCGTGAATTGAATCCAAAGTTTAAACAATTAATGGAGTTATCATAGGAACCTTGTGCTTGACTGTGATAAATGATGGAAGTGGATTTCAGATTTCTATTAACTTGCTCAGACAAAGAGGATACAGGGTAAGACAGGATGGTACTAATGTGGGCTTTGGCTTTCCCAAAACAATCTTTTTGAATTCTTATGCTGTAAAAGTAGGTGTATTATCACTAACCAGGGTTTTAGGAGGTACAAAATAATAAAAAAAAATTGTACTCAGTTGGGAAATAGTCAACTAAATCATCATGCCCTGGCTTGGCACAAACCCCACAAAGTGTGTCAAGGCACGAAGTGTTACCAAAATTTACCTATTTCTACATTTTGTCAGTGGAAGTGACCCGCAAATAAGCTATAAAAACACTGTCCATTGGCCTATCATCTGGTTCTGTGAGAGACCCCCCAACAGGTATTGGGATGAAGTTTAGCAGCCAGACACTGTGTAACTCGTCTTCCGATATCTGAATTTAAACAGTGCCAAGTGAAATGCTGCTTAATCTTATTCATAGTTTTGAAGGCCCTAAATGGCCTCTACACGGGGAAAGACGAACATAATGAAAAACTGACGCAATAAATTCAAGGGGAAGATAGATTTTAAGCTGCCCAGCATATTTAATGTGATAATATAATACACCCTTATTCAAACACTATCTCTGAACGGAATGCCCCTGATGTGGCTGACTTTTAATACCAATAGTCCTTTGGTCTTGCTTCTTAATAAGATTTGGAAAAAGAGAGGGAATCTCTGTCAGAATGGCACTTGTGAACTCAAAATCCCCTTCTTCCTGCAATGGTTTGTCTTTCATGTGGCCTTGGTTAAAGACTTGGCTGTGATTTGGTTGTCATTCCGTTTTATGTGACTAACAATAAAATGGAAGGCTAAAACCTGCACTGTCCAGTGTTCTAACCATTCTGTTTTGTGAGGGCAGGCCAAAGCACAACTGAGGCCCTGGTTACCAGATTTTAGGCTAAATTTTCTGTGCTCTAGATAGAATTTAAATTGTCTTAAGCTGAATAGAACAGCCATTGCCTCCAGCTTCTACATAGAATATTTAAGCTCATGGGTAGAAAGAGCTCTCAACACTTACACTATCAGCTGATGGTCTACCTAGTAACCTGGAAATGTGGCAATACCTGACTTGGAGGCATCTGTCTGCAAAATGAATTCAAACTGAAAATCAGGTATAGCAAGGACAAGTGCATTACTGAGGGCTGTTTTAAGGCATCAGAAATGGCTTGGTGACTACAACCCCAGACAAAAGGCTCACCTTTGCAGCAGAGTTGATTGAGGGATGAGGCCAGTGGTACAAACCTAGAAATAAATTTCCTGAAAGATAAACCTTAGCAACAAAATATACTATTCCTTTCTAACAACTGGAGGGGGAAATTGTAAAAAGAGTTGGTGCGTTCACTGACAATCCTTATTCCTTGTGCAGACACAAGATGACCAGGGAAAGAGGTTTCCACATGAGTCAGTTGACCTTACTAGGTATTACAGTCAATCCCACATCCCTAAGGTATGTTAAAACCTGATAAAGATGTTACAGATGTTCATGATAAGATTAATTATAAATTACACCATCTAAGTAGTTGTACATGCACTTGAATTTAAGTTACCCAAGAGACAAGCCAAAGGGCACCTCACTATTTTCAAATAAATTGTAGTGAGTGCAAAAGGCTGTCAAAGACTTAGACTATTCATCAATTGGAATTTGATGGTAAGCCTGATTTAGATCAAGAATTGTAAAATAATATGCCCTAGAAAACTAGGTTAAACAGGTATGGAGGTCATGCAAGGGGACATACTGCAAAACAGTTTCTTGGTTGAGGGCACGATAGTCAACTACCAGCCTATAATCTTTGCCCTTTCCCTTCAGCATCAGAAACATGGGAGATGTATATGATGATACGGACTTGCTAATAAACTATTCTTTGAGTAACTTATCAATTATTTTTGTCAGCTCCTGCATTTGAGGTGGTGACAAATGGTAGGGAGAATGCTCATCAGGAATTTGGTCAGTAAACTGAATTCCATATTCAGTTTTACTAATAAGCCCCAAAAGGTCAGTCAAAAATGTCAGGGAACAAGTTAAGCCTGACCACAAGTTAAGTGTCACAGTTAAAACTGTGATTCATTGGTTCTAAGATAATTAACTTGAGGAATGGAAGAATGCTGACATCAGGGATAAACTTTCTCAGTGCAAAATCTGAAAGACAATCTGTTTTTTAAATAACAAGGAGAGTTTACAAAAAAAAAAAAAAAAAAAAAAAAAAAAAAAAAAAAAAAAATCACATCCCAAAAGAATACTAACAGAAAGATGGTGACCAACAAGGATCTTGAAGGACCATGAGAATACTCCAAAACTATTTATGCTAACCTTCATTTTCCCTATTGTTGTTGTTGTTGTTGTTGTTGTTGTGGTCTTCAGTTCTGAGACTGGTTTGATGCAGCTCTCCATGCTACTCTATCCTGTGCAAGCTTCTGCATCTCCCAGTATCTACTGCAGCCTACATCCTTCTGAATCTGCTTAGTGTATTCATCACTTGGTCTCCCTCTACGATTTTTACCCTCCACGCTGCCCTCCAATACTAAATTGGTGATCACTTGATGCCTCAGACCATGTCCTACCGACCGATCCCTTCTTCTAGTCAAATTGTGCCACAAACTCCTCTTCTGCCCAATTCTATTCAGCACCTCCTCATTAGTTATGTGATCTACCCATCTAATCTTCAGCATTCTTCTGTAGCACCACATTTTGAAAGCTTCTATTCTCTTCTTGTCCAAACTATTTATCGTCCACGTTTCACTTCCATACATGGCTACACTCCATACAAATACTTTCAGAAACGACTTCCTTACATTTAAATCTATACTCGATGTTAACAAATTTCTCTTCTTCAGAAACGCTTCCCTTGTCATTGCCAGTCTACATTTTATATCCTCTCTACTTCGACTATCATCAGTTATTTTGCTCCCCAAATAGCAAAACTTCTTTACTACTTTAGGTGTCTCATTTCCTAATCTAATTCCCTTTCAAGACACTATCCATTACGTTCAACTGTTCTTCCAAGTCCTTTGCTGTCTCTGACAGAATTGCAATTTCGTCGGCAAATCTCAAAGTTTTTATTTCTTCTCCATGGAGTTTAGTACCCTAACAAGGGTAAATTTTGCCCACTAAGTGTCCAAAGCTTCTTGGCAACAGAATTCAATTCACTGAACCTACAAATATTTTTGTACTTGCCATGCCACTCGTGTGACATCCATGATACATTGCTACCTGAGTGTAAAAGACTGAAAATATGTTCCTGGGTAACTGCAAGGCAAACCATAGCCAAGGAAGGTTTAGTAACACCAATTAGCTGTTTACATACCTTGGTTGCCTAGTTTCTTTGGCTACCCTGATTCTGAAACTATCAGCTGTTCTTAAGGTTCTGACCTCTTGTTTTACAATTACATGTGAAGTGCCTGGGTTGATTACATTTAAAGCAGTTCCCTCTATCCTAAATTCTTTCCTGATTCCCTGAGTTTTAGAAATCATCCCTTTCATATTGTTTTCTTTGTTTATCAGAAAAACTAATTCTCTTAATATCATGAGTAGTTTCACTGAGTTTGAGAAAGCTCTCAACTTTGCTACTAAAAATTATCCTAGAATGATTCTCAGATCTGACCATCATTCTAGGATAATTTTCAGTAGCAAGCTGAACTACCATGAACTATGTTCTGAATGACATCTCTTTCATTGGCTTCAGTACAAAATGCAAGTTGATCCCTCTTAATTCTCTGAATCTAATCAGAGAAAGGTTGTAGTCAGTGTTGCACTTTAAAATAATTATCATTAGTAAGCTGATGTTTCAACCTGAGGTGGATGCTCGAGTCAGTTACACCAAACAACACCTTATAATCAGGAGTTCATTTATTCACCTCTTTACACAAGCAAAGCTTACAAAGAACTGGATGGCGGAACTACACAAAGATAATGTTTAGCTTAGTTCAAAGACGATACTCAGATCGATACTGGTGTCGACCTCATCGAAGCCACATAGCCCCCCCCCCCCCCCGCAGTAAGGAGTACTCTTGAGAGGCCGGGGGGGGGGGGGTGACTATGGCGTCAGGAGGGGTGGTCTGCAGGAGCCGGACCACAGTCAGCTCGACAGTGTCATCGGGGAGCTGTGTGGTAGATGTCATGAAGGGAGGTCCGGCCACCAAACCTGGAGGTCGTTAAAGCGTGTCGGGCATCGTACTGGACATGCGGCAACAGGTAGGCTGGTAGTTTGCAGCAGGAATGGAGTGACGACAACGATGTCTCTGGTGGGTGTGGCAAACACCCGAATCATGTCCAGGTTGATGTCGGGTGAGAGGGGAACACATTTCACCAGGTGGCAGGGAATGGCGGAGGTGGTGTCATGAATGAAGGGAAACACACGACGAACAGTGTGTCATCACGTAGTATTATAGAGATGTCATGGATTATGTCCGGGGGGACATGCACAAACACCTCGAGTGAGGGCATGTCAAGATGGGGGGGTCGTGAGAAACCTCAACAGGGTGAGGCAGGGGACGGGGGAGAGGTCTAAGGGAC
The DNA here is from genome assembly GCF_021461385.2 of Schistocerca piceifrons. Classification (NCBI taxonomy): domain Eukaryota; kingdom Metazoa; phylum Arthropoda; class Insecta; order Orthoptera; family Acrididae; genus Schistocerca; species Schistocerca piceifrons. Next base: position 647,764,950 of record NC_060141.1, on the reverse strand, counting down.
CGGAGAAGGGCCCGGCGGCGAGGACGTGATCGTAGGTAAGCTCGACGTGGGGAGCATGTGATCACTTGACGGAGTGCATGAGACCGGAGTGGAGGGTGAGGTCTGAGAAGAGCTTGACGATTGGAGCTGGAAGTCACTCAACCGAGTGTGTAGGTCTGACATGGAGGGAGTGGTTGGAGCGTCGTGAGCCACAACAGTGAGGGGCGTGGTTGTGGCCTGAAAGGGGGTAGAAGTGGGCTCTACATGAGCAGGCTTAAGTCTGTTGAGAGGGACTGTAACAGCTGAATCTTTTATCTGGATGTCATAGGTGTTGGCTGAGCGCCGGAGAACTCAGCACGGGCCGGTATATGGAGGTTGTAGGGGAGCACGGACAATGTCATCTCAGAGTATGACATACTCGCAATCGTTCAGAGATTTCGGGACGTGAACCTTAGGGTGGGAATGGCTGGCGGGCGGAGGGATGTGGAGGTCGATGAAGTGGCGTCTGACGCGGTCCACGAAGGAAGGTAAGTCAGACTGAGGGAGAGAAGCGGAAGGGATCACGAGTTCGCCAGGGAGAACAATGTTCTGGCCATATACGAACTCGGCTATTGTGCCTTTGAGATCTTTCTTATAGATTGCACGAATGCCTAGTAGCACAAGGGGAAGGGCCTCTGTCCATAGAGAGTTGTGGCATCGAAGAGCCGCTTTGAAAGTGCGGTGCCAGTGCTGAACTAGCCCGTTACTTTGCGGGTGATATGCTGTGGATGCGTTGGATGCCGCAAATGTTACAAATCTCGTTGAACAGGGCCAGCTCAAATTGTCTGCCCTGGTCAGTCATGATGATAGCTGGACATCCGAAACGCGATACCCATGATTCGACAAAAGCTCGAGCAACAGTTTCTGCCGTGATGTTGGGGAGGGGGACTGCCTCGACCCAGCAAGTTGTTCAGTCAATAGACAAGAGAACATAACGAAAGCCGTTAGAGGGGGGGCAGAGGGCCGACAGTGTCAATACGAATATGCTGGAAACGCCCAGGAGGGATCGAAAAGGCGCCGATGGGGGGTGAAGTGTGCTTGTGTACTTCGCAGCGTTGGCACGCAACACAGGAGCTTGCCCATTGCTGGCAGTCCTTGTTGCCATTTCTCCACACAAAGCGCTCCGCTACAAGGTGGGCAGACGCACGAACACCAGGGTGGGTTAAATTATGCATTGCGCTGAAGACAGCTCGACGTAGCGTGGTTGGGATGAGGGGGCGTAGCGTGCCTGTACTGTCGTCGCTCCAGATCTCACCAGAAATGCCAGGGAAGGTGGTGCGGACGAAGTGTAGTGAAGAGGTAGAGTCTGAAATCGGGTTTTGCGTGTCCTCATCGGCGGGTTGGAGGTTAGGCAGTTCAGAGAGGTCTACCAGCAAATGAACGGCGTCGACTTGTGAAAGGAAATCAGCAACTATATTGTCAGCACTCTTTATGTGTCTGACATCGGTGGTGAACTCAGATATGAAGTCCATGTATCTGAAGCAGCGAGGAGGCGGGTCAGCTGGTGGGTTTGAAATGGCTGCAGCCAGAGATTTGTGGTCTGTTAAAACATAGAAAGAGCGTCCCTCAATGTCAGTCTTAAAATGCTTGATCACTTCGTAGACTGCGAGCAACTCCCTGTCAAACACGGATTATTTCCATTGCGCATTGCTGAGCTTGTGCGAGAAGAACTGCAGAGACAAAGTTTGGCCGTCGACTGTCTGGCTAAGGACAGCACCGATGGCAGTATCGCTCGCGTCTGTGGTGATGAAAAGCTGCGCATTGGGATGAGGATGCACAATGGTGCAGGCTTTGGCAAGAAGATTTTTGATGGCAGTGAAAGAGGCAGTCATAGCAGGGGTTTATGGAACGGGCCAAGATCCAGAAGTCTTGGTGCCCACCAAATCGTCCCTCAGTGGAGCCTGAATCTCCGCAGCCTGAGGTAGATGACGGCGGTAATAATTAACCATCCCCAGAAAGCGCCGGAGCTCTCTGAATGACGAAGGTCTGGGTAGGTTTAGTATTGTGTGTACTTTGTCGGGGGGCGGTGAAATGCCGTCGGCAGAGACCCGAAAACCGAGTAAAGTGACAGCTGGTTGATGTAGCTGCAATTTGTCCTGGTTGGTCTCGATGCCTGCTGCTGTGATAGTGTTCATAACAGTTTGCACGTGACGAATGTTGTCCTCGATGGAGGAGCTGAACACAAGAATGTCATCAAGACATATAAAGCAGAATTTTAGTTTGAATAGCACCTCGTTGATGAAGTGTTGCCAAGTCTGGGTTGCGTTTTTCAGACCGAAGGGCATGAAACGAAACTGAAATAACCCAATTGGGGTGGTGATTGCTGTCTTCTCTATGTCTTCGGGAGCCATGGGGATCTGGTGGTAGGCCCATTTGCAATCAATGACAGAGAACATGGTCGCACCTGCGAGGGAACTGGTAAAGTCAGCAATGTTGGGTATGGGGTAGGTGTTCCATAATTGTTCGTGTGTTTAGTCGACGGTAGTCTCTGCACATGCACCAGGACCTGTCTTTCTTGGGTGTCATATTAATGGGCGTAGACCAGCTGCTGGCAGAGGGATCCATGACGCCAGAGCTTAGAAGTTCAGAAATCTGCTTTTTAAGGTTGGAGAGGCGCTTGGGACAAAGTCAACGTGATTTACTGGAGATCGATGGGACTGGCGTGAGGCGAAGCTTGTGAACCGTGCCGTTGGTGGCGACGGAAATGTTGCCGGCAGCATGGGAGGCGGTTTGTTTACACTGTGTGGTGGGCGGGACAGTCGAGGTGAGGTCGTGGTGTTCGGAGCCGAGGCAGTGAAGTGTCCCAGGAGTCAACGTGACAAGATGGCCGCCGGCCCGAAGCAGTTGCACCATGGTCGGGTGAGCTCGGTAGAGCTCGTGAGGCGTTAGTGAGTCCATTGTCCGAGGGCGCGGCCTGTGGCAGCATGGTCGCGGGCGAAGCGCTAGGTGCGAGTGCACTGTTTGTGTTGTCAGTGGCGGTCGCACGGCGGCGCGCAGGAGACGAAGTTGCATAGTTTGAGGTGCTGTCCGCGAGGGGAGGGGTAAGAGCTGTCAGTTCGGGATCACATGACGCTCGTCGTGCATGCGCACTCGTGTCCAACTGAGTGTCAAATGCTGCCATGTTAGGGGGCTGTGGTCCTGTGGAACTGTCAGTACACGTTATGGTAGACTTGATAGCGCAGTTGCGAGGGGTAGCGGGAGGTAAGCACACTGAGGCTCTATTGCTGGGACTACAAGCAGATTTGGCCCTGCTTTGTCCTTGCTGCAGTGTCTGTAATTCCTTTGTCAGAGAGCTGGAGCTGAGTTTCGTGGAGCTGGAGGGAGAGCTCGAAGTTTTCCTTGCATAGGCTAGCGACGTTTTCAAGCTCGACAAAGCACTTGTGCGTTGTTTCTTGTAACGTCGTCAACAGAGAAGAGCATGTACGGATGAGATGAGCCCAGACCGTCGTGTCACAGGGGGGTTTGCTCGACGGAGCACAGGGTAAGTGAGTTTTGGATGGGTGATGAAACACGGTGTTTTGCACTAGGTCCAGTGAAAGTTTATGGTGTCGCAAGAAGTCAATGCCTAGTATAGGTTCCTCAATATTGCACACTAAAAAAGTCCACTCGAGTTTGCAGTTTGTGGAGAGTGAGACGACGTGGGAGGTTGAGCCTGAGCATTGTAGTTTAGTTGAATTCACAGCTTGCAGTGAAGTATGATGAGGGTGGATGTTCAATGACAGTAAGGACGTGGGCAGCAGCAAAACATCGTCACCTGTGTCCACCAGGAAAAAGTATCCCGGCGAAATGTCTTTAATATAAAGTCGTCTGTAATTATCTGATTGTTCCCAGACAGAATGTAGTACTGGGAGGTGTCTGTCATGTTGTGCGCAGGAGATGGCACCCGGACCTAGCTGCGATTGACGTTTGGGAAGCAGCAGGGTGGTCTGCAATTCCGTGCTGCATCACCAAACTGTGTGTGGAAGTAACAGTATGGGTAGTGCGGTTGCATTTCCTGCGGAAAGTTCGTTGCCAGAGGCGGTGGTTGAGGTTCGGTGGCCGCAGCCGGTTTGGTTGCAGGAGGGGGCGTGACCGAGGGTGGAGCCATTGACGTCCCAGATGTGGGTTTCTGCGTCCCAGAGCGAGCGGAACAGTCAGTACAGTGTGGCCTTGGCCATGGGACTAGGAGCCTGAACCTGAGACTTTCCAGGTAGGCAGTGGCTGGCGAAATAGAGCAGTGATTCATCATGTAGTTTGTCAGCAATTGTCATTCGTTGCTCGACAGGTTCAGGACACCTCTGAGCCAGAGCAAAACGGATGTGAGGAGGTAGTTTATCAGACCAGAAGGCGAGGAGAGCTGTCTTTTGGGCTAGAATGAACCGGGTAGCTGAGTCCAGGGCGTTGACCAGGTCAGCAATCGAGTCCTCCTGGTCGTGCAGGTGGGTGATCAGGCACAGAAATCTGGTTGATTCGTCGAGTTTGAAATGGTCGAACACTTCGTCCACAATTTTGAACCAGGTTGTTGCCCTGTCGGGACTGAACGGCGGCAGCGTTGGTAAGAATTGTAGAACGTTCGGAAGAACAGGTTGAGTTGATTTCGTCGGGCACTGCCTGAAACGAGCTGCTGTTGCTGCAGAATTTTGGGAGAGTGTGAGAGTGTGTCTCCTGGGTATGTGGCGACGACGGCTGGTCAGGTGGCAGAGCGAAGGTGACGCATTGTGGTTGAGTGTGATCCGTCACGATGCGGAAGGCCGACGCGGGTGAGACACCGTAATGTGTCGATTGCGGTTGCGGAAGTTCGACATGTTGTGAGTGTGTTCGGATTGACGTGTTGCGGAAGACCGACATGTTGTGGATGTGTTCGGATTGACGAGTTGTGGAAGACCGACGTGGATGAGGCACCGAGATGTGCCAAGAACAGTAGCGGAAGCTTGACTGGAGCCGGCACGCGGGCGACGGGTGAGAAAAAGTTCAAAGTTTGAAAACGCGTCCCATTCCATGGAAAACTCAACGTATGATCAGAGTTGGAGCCACCTGTGTTGTAGGGAGGCTGCGGAGGTGCTGGCTGTCCAGAAGCACAGTGAGGAAAATGATGTCGAACGTCGGGTGGAATGTGTGAATGTTCACTGTTCATGGTCACTTCACTCAAAACAGATAAGGTGAATGACGTGGCACAAAACACTGAGGCATAGCAGTAGGATGGAGATGGAGGTCAGGCACAGATAACAAGCTATTATTCCCGTTGCAGGCCGAGGTATTGAAGCAGAAAGGCATGTGCTGATGCTGAACCAAGGCAGGCGCGGGTGTGGTTGGATGCTGAGGAGGTTGACCTGTGAACAAAGCAGTTCCGGCTACGTGGCAGGAATCTGCGTGGTACTGCATGGATTGCGGCATGGCAAACCATTGTCCTGGTGGTGGTAGGTTATCCATCAAAGCATTTGCAGAAATCAGCATTGATCCCACACTGCACGGAGATCCGTAAGAGGTAACTGCACCGTCGATGAGGGAGGGCCCATGTGGTGGGAACAAAGGCATCTGATAGCCGGAGTCATGCACACTCCTAACCTCACTTATTGTTGCAGGCATGAAAACGTCTGTCAAAATCGGCATAATCGACGTAATCGTCGAAATCGTCGAGTGAGAGGCATAGTGTTGTAGTCCTGGCGGGTGTACATCGCCCGCAACACGATGCATGTCAGTCACAAAATCTGGCATTAGGCGTTGAGCTGAAGCCATTGTTCGAATGTTGTGTTGATGTAATACATGTGAAAATAACTGACGCGGAGGCTGCAGACACAGTAAAACGTCAAAAACGGAAGACGTTACAACTCGGGGTCACCAGTGAGGTGGATCTTCGGGTCAGTTACACCAAACAGTACCTTATAATCAGGAGTTCATTTATTCACCTCTTTACACAAGTAAGGCTCACAAAGAAGTGGATGGCAGAACTACACAAAGATAATGTTTAGCTTAGTTCAAAGAGGATACTCGTATTGATACTGGTGTCGACCTCATTGACGCCACAAACCTATTGGTGAACAAGTCTGCTTCTTAAATCCCTCAAAGCATTCCTTCCCCAATAACCTGTTCTATAATGCTTTGTAAACAGCTCTTGGCCAAGGGAAAAGCAGTCTGAATAATTAAAACATTGGGAACCCAAACCAGGGCAACCCAAAGCAGGATTACTGCCAAGTAAAGGAACTGTACAATCTGAGCACCATTATCAAAGGACATTTCATGAATACCTTGCAAAATGGCTATCACCAGATATGATAAATGATTAAAAAGCTACCACATGCCCACATCACCACCATCTGGTGCTCTGCTCCATCTTGCAGGCCTGCTTGAAGATCAGAGTTTTCACCCCACTGAAGCAAATTAACACTGTGCTGCAATTCTGTAACAATTTCCTGTATTATAAGCTTAGATGGGCAGAATGACAAAAAAATGTTGAACACTTAGTCTCATTCTCCATACTGCGGCAATCCAAGTAATGTTGTGAGCATTAGGGGATGTAGATAGTGTGGCATATGGAGATTTGGAGCAGTCTGGGGAGCATGCACAGATAGCAGAAATGGTTATGGTAACAGTCTATAATGAGTGGGGAATCTGAGTCCTGATCCAGCACAGAGTTTCATGTGTCACCAATATCTGAAGAAACAGGCTTGTAAAATAAACATTACTTGTATGATAAAGATGGGCATTTATGCTAAGTAACTGAGAAAGTGGTGGGGAACTATTTTTCAAAAGATCCAGATTACTCTGAATGCCAGCAAGAGACTCACGACAAATAAGTAATGCATTACTTATGTTGGCATGGGTACTGTAACAGGTTGTGGGTTGAGTGGGCCCTGAAAGTGCTCACTTACTTCAGTAACATTTCCTTCCATATAGCATATGCAAACTGTAAGTTCATAGGTCAACTTGTCTTTGATGAGCTACCCAAGGCCTAAAATACAATGAGCCTGCATGGCCGTGAAAATTTTACCTGTGCACCAAAAGCAAAAAATAATATGCAAGATCCATACAGTTGTCAAAATTGTGCCTTTCCTGGCATCACCACTCACTTGTTGTTACACTCTGCTACCATTGACAGGGAGCAGGCAGGTAGCTTAGAGAGGTAAGATGCAGACCATGAAGAAACACAACTCTTAACCAAGATATTTGCACAAAAATTTATTAACTGCAGTTAGCATGACTCTCTCCAAATTAACAATATTACTCATCACAGAATTTGTTAAAACAATGTTTTCCTTGAAAACAGATCTCAACATTTGCTAAATGAATAAACAATATTTACTCATTTCATTTGTTAGCAACATTTGTGAAATTAATAAGCAATGAAAGGCTTTGAATGACAAGCTGAATTAAAGAATTCTTATTTTAACACTAGTAAATAAATATAATTCCACTTATATTTACATAAAACATATAGATTACTGAAATAATTAGGTTCACAGATGTTGACATAAGCATTAAATCAGCCAACATTATGTTAAATTACCTCTTAACAAACCATCTGGAGCCCTGGAGTAGTAATAATGATCGTTACAGTATCCAGGCTAATAACTGAAGTATAACTGTAACAGAGAGAGAAAAACAATTAAAAAGAGCATTTAAATCATTAAGACACCAGTTTATATGACTAGTAACATTTGGATACATAAAAACACAGGAGATGGCAATTATACTTGGTTAAATAATGCAAAACTTAATATGCCACACATACTCCAAAAACATTTAAAAGGTTACAGCAGATTATGAAGAAATGATAGTTATGGCTAATGTCACTAAACAATGCCCACATCCAACCATCCTGATTTAGGTTTTTCGTGATTTCCCTAAATCATTCCAGGCAAATGCCAGGGTGGTTCCTTTGAAAGGGCATGGCCAACTTCCTTCCCCACCCTTCTCTAATCCGATGAGACCGATGACCTCGCTGTCCGGTCTTCTCCCACAAACAACCCAACCAACCCACTAAACAATGTTCTGCTTTGGACCTTCCTGAATTATCCCAATAACTTACAAAATAGAAACTGTGGTTATCAAAGATCACCAGCTAAGTCAATAAATTTAACGTACCACCAACTGTTAGTATCCATCCCAGAGGAAAACAACCCATATACAGCAAATATCGGTAAAATGTCATCAATCCCAGTAACATTTAAATAATGTTCATAAACACTCAAGAAGGAAAGGTAACTTTCAATACCCATATTTAGATGAGATCTAGAATGATGAGAACTACTGTAGTTTAACATAAAGTTCTCAATGAATAATTTTCCTCTGTGACCGTCCTGAGTGATGGTTTCAGAGGCTTTGATGTTGAGTGCCAGACTTAAGCTACACTGGAAAATATCCTTCTCAAGGCAGTTCGTGAAGTTAACAGTCAAGGCTAGATTGCTGGAAACGCAATGGAAGTAGAAAGGCACTGAGATGAAATTTCTCAGTTGGACACAGCATAGATTAATATGAAAATGTACCATGCATAGCCCATCACCAGTGATAAAATGAAAACTCACTTCAGCACATGACTGACCTTACAAGCCCAGCTGATGCACTTCCACATTCTCTCCAGTTAAGAAAAGGTACACTGAAACATTCTATTGACCCTGCACATTTCCATGGGTCACTCATGTAGATGCTACATGAGCAGGTTGCTTTTTTGTCTGGATAGGTCATATGTTAAGAACTTTATCTATGAAAGGTAACAGTGTTCCAGGTTTGAGTCATGCTCCTGTACATGGTTTTAATGTATCAGGAAGCACTCCACTGCAGAGCAACATATTTACTCAATGAAATCAAACTATTGAAAATCTGTGTTTCTTCATCACCAAACATACCAATGCTATCATGTTATAATAGATGCCATCAACTTACAAGGTACTTAGCTGAGCTAAACTTTTATGTTAAAAACAATTTTCAGGCAAATTTGTTTAAACCTCTCTCATCCACCATTTCTAGATTTTCTTCACAATCTCCCAATGCACTGTCACATTCCCAATACCTTTTCTCTCCTGTAATGTTCCTGAGCCATGCCTTTGCTCTGTGAAGTATAAGAAGGATCATTCTTCAGTGACCATAGTGCATGAAATAGTGCACAAAAATCTAGAGGGTTCTTGTCATAGGAAGCGAAAATGTATTGGTTTCTTGAAACAGGTCAGTGACTTTTGTATTTGATAATTTGTCTTCAAATGAATTGATATTCTTCTACGTATTATAGCAAGAGGCTGAGTTTTCTGGTGACATAATCTAACTCATAAACAATTTTGCATTCTTGTGAGTATAATACTTGCTTTTGCCATGTATAAAACATGCAGTTTTGTTACTGTGAAAACTTTGGTTATCTCTTGAGAGAATCAAGTGATTATTGGTGGCATAAGGGACTTCAGATATGATAAATTCAATGAATCTTGCAATAATTCACTCTCATTATCCCATGGACAAAAATACAGAAACTCCACAAACACAACACACTGCCATGCCTAATAGGGTGTAGGAAAGCTGTTGGCATTCAAAACAGCTTCCAGTCATCTCTGAATGGACAAATACAGGCTCTCTATGGTTTTTAAGGGAATCCTATACAATTTTTGCTGTAAAACAGTGGCAAGTTCATGCACCAATGGTGGAGATGGATAGTATCAAAAGTAGACAACAAAGGCTCAATAATACTGAGATCTAATGACACCAAATACTTTGTCTACCTTGGTTATTGAAGTGCAAATTATATGAGCATGAGCACCAACAATTTGCTCACATTTGGAATCAATTAGCTCTGACATATCACACTCACAACTTCATATTCTTTTGACCAAAATTGACACTTGCAAGGTATTCAGAACATTGCACAAGTACTGTTCATGAGAAAATACAACAACACAACCTGGAGACTTGGATAAAATCTTTATTTACATTCAAGCACACATTTCTTGAGGTGTTTACATATTTTTGTTCAACCCCTGTATATTTTTAATTCTGCAGCAGTGGCTTGTGCTCCTTTAAGTCATTTGTTAGTGATTTTCACTGCGTCCTTACGGTCTAGTATGGGTACATTAAGGATTTTATAGTGTGTTCTCCAACCACAATCAAATAAATGGTCTCTGTTTGTGTGATGATAACTTTTGGTTCATATACTGCTGAGAATTTTGCTACTGTAATTAAGGTAACAATGAACAATGGTTTCATAATTAGTAGGTGAGATGTGTATGCATGTTATCTTCTGGCATAATTTTCCCTCTGTAGCTGATTTTTCTGCTGATATGCAACAACCATGGTTTCATAACTGGTAGGTGAGATGTGTATGCATATTATCTTCTGGCATAATTGTCCCTCTGTAAATGATTTTTCTACTGCTATACAACCTCTAAGAAATCTCAAGAACATTTTTGAATTGATTTCTTTGACCATCTCAACTAATAAATTTATTACAGATTGGGAGACCAATTTCTGTGAGCAGTCAATTCTTTGGAAGTGTTTACTGTGGCAATCATATTTGTAATTTCTGGAATATTCCATATATTGTTCACCTGGAGACTGAGTCTGTAGCTCAAGCAATGAAAAACTGATGATAAAAACTTATTTTGCTTAAAATAACTTGCACACCACCTTCTTTGACTGTGATTTTAAAGCATCCACTGAAACCAATTCCTATGCAATATTCTGGTGGAAGATTATTGTCAGTAGCTTTGGTATTTGATAAGGCATCTTGTACTTCTAGTTAAACAGTACCTACAAACTCCTTCAGATTTCCCTTTTGTTTGTGGAACTGCAGACTTAGTGACAGTAGCTCTTACAAGCTATGACCACTGTTTCCATGCAAAAGCATATATCTGTGTAGTCAAATAGTATGCCAGTTTTTGCACAGTCTTGTACAACAAGGCCCTCCAGTTCAGCATGGTAACCTAGATTTACAGGCTAATTGACTCCAGTTAACAGATCTATCTCTTGCAATTAATGTCCTTTTTCAGAGAGAGAATTTCATCTTTAAAAATGCTTCAAATGACTTATGGATACCAAAATTTCCCCCCTCACTGCCATGTTCTGCAGTGAAACACATGAGCTGGATTACTATGGTAGGCATATTTCTGACTGAACCAAATAAGAATTGGACATGGTAAATATATAGATATATTGCTCATATTTGGGAGCGAACTTCATCAAAAGAATGACTGATCACTTGGATTTAAAAATTTAGATTACTAACAGGCAATATTAATAGTAATGTCATACTTTTTGCAGATGATGCAGTTATCTGTAGTCTTGTACTATCTTAAAAAAGCTGAAAAAATATCCAGTCAGATCTTGATAAGGTTTTACACTGGTGCAAAGATTGATAGCAGACTTCGGAAATAGTGCCTGTCTGTGAAGGACTTTGTAAAAACTTCAACAAGCTGTTGGGGCAGTAAAATCATTCTGAAGTCAGCTTCAAACACTGGCACTCTAAATTTTCTCAGTAATGGTTCATGAAAAGAACAATGTCTTCCCTCCAGGGATTCCCATTTGAGTTCATGAAGCAACTCCACAATACTCATGTGTTGATCAAACCTACCAGTAACAAATCTAACAGGATGCCACTGAACTGCTTTGATGTCCTCTTTTACTCTGACCTGGTGAGGATTCAAAACACTCAATAAATACTCAAGAATGCGTCTTATTTATTGATTAGCTACACTTTCCAAAAATTCACCCAATAAACTGAAGTCGAGCATTCATATTCTTTACTACCATCCTTACATATTTGTTACATTTCATATTGCTTTGACATGTTATGCCTAAATATTTAATCAATGTGACTGTGCCAGGCAGATTACAAATAATCCAATATTCAAATGTTATGGGATTATTTTTCCTACTCGTGTGCATTAACTTGCATTTAGAGGAAACCTCCATTTATCACATCAATTAGTAATTTTGTCTGCAGTCACTCAAATGGCAACACCTTCCAGTACACCTAGCATCATCACCAAGCAGCCACAGATCGTTGTTCACCATGTCCATCAGATTATTAATGTGCATATAGAAGAAGAGTGGTCCTACCCACTTTCATGGGGCTCTCATGATGATATCCTTCTCTCTGATGAACACTCATCACCCAGGACAACATACTGGGTTCTATTACTTAACGAGTCTTCAAGTCACTCACATGTCTGGGAACCTAATCCATATGCTCAGACCCTCTTCAACAGTCTGCAGTGGGGCAACTGTGTCAAATGTGCTCTGGAAATCTGTTGCTCCTCATCCGTGGGTTACAGCAGACATGGCCAACTTATGGTGACCTGCAGACCTGATTCACATACTTATTTAACCTCTTGGGCCATCTTGGCATGAGATGTGTCAAGAATGCTTCTAGCATGTAAAGTCAAATTCATTATAAGTTATCTTCAATTTCAACAGTTACAGTGTTCGAATAAGTCCATGACAGACAAAAATTATTTTGACCACAGGCAAGTCATTGGAGTTCTGCTGAAATCTGGTGGGGGAAAGTGGTATTGCACACATGTAGAGTAAACGAAATTTCTACTGGTTTGAATAATGAGTTGCAAAACAGAGGCAAGCTGAGCATCTGTGGGCATATCTGAATATGTATGCTGAGCAGAGAACAATGTGAGTGCCTTGCTCTCCATCCCACAAATTTCTTCTGCAGGCCAGATTCAAACCAATTGTAGACCGGACCCAGTCCACAGACTACTGGTTGTCCTCCCGTCATTTATAGAATATCATATGAAGAAATGCCAAGTCAAGCTCCGCATCAGTGATGCTTTCTAATCCAATACTGTGAACAGAACAGATTAAATGGGAGTGATTCTGTGGCATAGAAGGAGTGAGAGCTACATTTACAGCATACTTCTGAAGCCATATGATAGTGTGTGATGGAGGGCACTTTCGTATCACTATCTGATCTCCTGCCCCCCTTCCTTGAACCAGCGGTACAGGGGAAGACTGTTCAGTGTTAAATCTCTACATTAGTTCCAATTTCTTGGATTTTCTTTTCATGGTCATTTTGTGAGAAGTATGTAGGAGGGAGTAATATATTGTCTGACTTTTACCAGAATGTATGCTCTTGGAATTTGGAATTTCAAGAGCAAACCTTGCTTGTAATGTCTGCCACTGGAATTTTTTGAGCATTTCCATAATGTTCTCATGTTATCTAAATAGCCCTGTGATGAAATGTGAAGCTCTTTGTTGGACTTTGTATATCTCTTATATTAATCCAGTCTAGTAAAGGTCCCCCACTGATGACGAATACTGATGAATCAATTGAAAAAGATGTTGTAAGCCACTTCGGTGGATGAGTTGCGTTTCTGTGAGATTATTCATATGAATCTCAGTTTGGCACATGCCTGTTATTTTTTTATGTGTTCATTCCACTTAAGGTCACTTACATTGTTCCTCCCACATATTTTACAGTGCTTATTATTTCCAGCAGTTTGTCACAGTAGTGGATTTCTTCTCCTATGTGTGCACAATATGTTACATTTATTTATGTTTAAGGTAAACAGCCACTCTTTGCACCATTCTTCACTCCACTGAAGATCTTCATGCAGTTTGCTAAAGTCTTCTGACACTGCTATGTTCACATAGGCAATGACATCATCTGCAAACAACTTCATGGAGACTCCTATGTCATCCACTACATCATTGGAATATACGAGACCTGTTCAAAAGCTTCTGGAACTTTGTCCACAAAATTTTTCTACACTTACCTTTTACTTATTGTACATGGTCTCCTTCGAAATACTCTCCTCCACAACTGTTACACTGCTCCCAATACCGTTTCCTCTTCCAGAAGTAGTTCCATTAGATTAGATTTACTTTCATTCCAATTGATCCGTAGTGAGGAGGTCCTCCAGGATGTAGAACATGTCAGAAAAACAACTATACATGACAAATATTTACAACTAAAACAAATAAGCTAATGTACCATTCCACAGGTCATTTTCTAACGAACACTATATGAAAGAGTCATTTTACAAATACTAATGCACTGAATTTGAAATAACATTTTTTTTTATCACACACACACACACACACACACACACACACACACACACACGGCCCCCTCATACGCCAACCTATTCATGGGTCGCTTAGAGGAAGCCTTCTTGGTTACCCAGACCTGCCAACCCAAAGTTTGGTACAGATTTATTAATGACATCTTCATTATCTGGACTCACAGTGAAGAAGAACTCCAGAATTTCCTCTCCAACCTCAACTCCTTTGGTTCCATCAGATTCACCTGGTCCTACTCCAAATCCCATGCCACTTTCCTTGACGTTGACCTCCACCTGTCCAATGGCCAGCTTCACACGTCCGTCCACATCAAACCCACCAACAAGCAACAGTACCTCCATTATGACAGCTGCCACCCATTCCACATCAAACAGTCCCTTCCCTACAGCCTAGATCTTCGTGGCAAACGAATCTGCTCCAGTCTGGAATCCCTGAACCATTACACCAACAACCTGACAACAGCTTTCGCATCCCGCAACTACCCTTCCGACCTGGTACAGAAGCAAATAACCAGAGCCACTTCCTCATCCCCTCAAACCCAGAATCCCCCACAGAAGAACCACAAAATGCCCCACTTGTGACAGGATACTTTCTGGGACTGGACCAGACTCTGAATGTGGCTCTCCAGCAGGGATACGACTTCCTCAAATCCAGCCATGAAATGAGATCCATCCTTCATGAAATCCTCCCCACTCCACCAAGAGTGTCTTTCCGCCGTCCACCTAACCTTCGTAACCTTTTTGTTCATCCCTATGAAATCCCCAAACCACCTTTTCTGCCCTCTGGCTCCTATCCTTGTAACTGCCCCCAGTGTAAAACCTGTCCCGTGCACCCTCCTACCACCACTTACTCCAGTCCTGTAACCCGGAAGGTGTACACGATCAAAGACAGAGCCACATGTGAAAGCACCCACGTGATTTACCAACTGACCTGCCTACACTGTGATGCATTCTATGTGGGAATGACCAGCAACAAACTGTCCATTCGCATGAATGGACACAGGCAGACAGTGTTTGTTGGTAATGAGGATCACCCTGTGGCTAAACATGCCTTGGTGCACGGCCAGCACATCTTGCCACAGTGTTACACCTTCCGGGTTATCTGGATACTTCTCACCAACACCAACCTATCCGAACTCCGGAGATGGGAACTTGCTCTTCAATATATCCTCTCTTCCCGTTACCCACCAGGCCTCAATCTCCGCTAATTTCAAGTTGCTGCCACTCACACCTCACCTGTCATTCAACATCATCTTTGAATTTGCACTTCCACCTCGACTGACATCTCTGCCCAAACTCTTTGTCTTTAAATATGTCTGCTTGTGTCTGTATATGTGTGGATGGATATGTGTGTGTGTGTGTGCGAGTGTATACCTGTCCTTTTTTCCCCCTAAGGTAAGTCTTTCCGCTCCCGAGATTGGAATGATTCCTTACCCTCTCCCTTAAAACCCACTTCCTTTCGTCTTTCCCTCTCCTTCCCTCTTTCCTGATGAGGCAACAGTTTGTTGCGAAAGCTTGAATTTTGTGTGTATGTATGTGTCTGTTTGTGTTTCTATCGACCTGCCAGCGCTTTTGTATGGTAAGTCACATCATCTTTGTTTTTAAATATATTTTTCCCGTGTGGAATGTTTCCCTCTATTATATTGATATCATTAATTTGAACCCAACAATTACGTTTGTTATTGTCACTGTTGCATTTCGAAATCTTTTCTGTCGTCTTATTTTCTCTTTCTGTTTTTGCCAGTAGTTTCACTTTGTATTCACCTTTTCCTTTTTACCGTAATCTGCTATACAATTTTATCCCGCCTATATATACTCAATAATACGTAACCCACTTCCAAACCATAACCAAAAAAATATTTTTTCCGCTTTCAACACTACCGCCGCTATAAACTCCACCATTTCTAGTTCACAAACAGTTCCTTTCACCTTTTAAACAACCATTTCGGCTAGTTCTAATAACTTTCGCTTTTTTTCCATTTCCGTTTTTCCCACATCACTGATCATATTTAGCCGCTTCCCACAGGTTTTAACGTCATTATTTCTTCGTCAGACAATTGTTAGCCTCATTTTCATAATCTGCCACCACAAAACCACTCCTTTTAATATATTACACGCAGTTTTTTCGAAATTTTCCCGAATTTCTCCGTCCTCTAACGTGTTTTGGCGGCAACACAACCACCTAACCATTTGTGCACGTCGTTGTCTACCAACCCAAGTCCAACATAGCCCAGCTGTAATCAACACCTTTTCGCCTTTTTTCACAGCAGATCTCCAGTTACTTTCCAGTCCACCTTTATCCCTCCCCATATAATTTTATTTTCATTTTCATTTCAGCCTCATGTTACACTTTCCACCTTCTAATACCATGTCACCCTCACAACACCCCCACAACGACCCCATTAGTTTTATTTACATTCCCTCTGCGTACATGCCTTCGCCCTAGCCAGATTACGCTCCCATATTCTATTTTCTCAGGCTTGTCTGACATCTGGCATTACCCCCAAAGGCCTCACACTTAAAGATCCCATCTCTGGCTGCAACCCTTCTTTCCATCAGCCCCTATACCAGTTCCAAACTGAACAATTCATTGCCCTCACCCACCTAATCCTTCACCTACACATCAACTCAGCCAATGAACACACCCGTCAACTCCTATCCTTAATAAAAGTCCTCAATCTTTCCTCTCCCACATCCACACCGGCTGTTCAGAGCATCCTCCTACAGGCCAACCATAAATTAGAACAGCATGCCACCCTCCACCTCAAAAAACTATCCAGTCTCCCGGTTTCCCACCTCTGGAAAGGCAACTCACTCACCCTTCACAACCTTTCCAGCAAACCTCAACCTCCTCTCATCGCACACAAACCCAGTCTCACCCATCTACTCAATCTCCCACTTCCAGCTCCACTCCCTCCAAAACCTCAAAATTCCAGTCAACACAATCTGGAACCACAACACCCTAATTCAGTAGTTAACCTTTCCTCCAAACCTCTCTCCCAATCCGAAACCTCTGTCCTATCCAAAGGCCTCACCTTCAGCCCCGCTCCAAGATTCAACCAAACAGCCCTCGTCAAAGATTTACTGTCCTACACTCGTACTCTCTGCTGGAAATATCAATTTGCCACGAAGAAAAATGATCCTAATCCTACTCCTAATGATCCAACTCCCCAAGACACCATCCAAA
Organism: Schistocerca piceifrons; assembly: GCF_021461385.2. Taxonomy (NCBI): domain Eukaryota; kingdom Metazoa; phylum Arthropoda; class Insecta; order Orthoptera; family Acrididae; genus Schistocerca; species Schistocerca piceifrons. The sequence continues at coordinate 647,747,757 of NC_060141.1, read as the reverse complement.
TTGAACCCTGCCTGGAACAGTTCCGTCCTCTGTCACAGCAGGACTCACCTCCTCTTCCTCAAAATCACCCTCTCCAAACCTTCCAGGAATTTCTGACTTCCAGCCTTGCATCTCAATCCTTCTTAAAAAACCTTAATCCTACTGCCAACATCACCACTGCTGAAGCCCAAGCTATCCGTGATCTGAAGGCTGACCAATCCATCTTCATTCTTCCGGCGGACAAGGGTTCCACGACCGTGGTACTTGATCGTTGAGAGTATGTGGCTGAGGGACTGCGTCAGCTTTCAGACAACACCACATACAAAGTTTGCCAAGGTAACCCCATTCCCGATGTCCAGGCGGAGCTTCAAGGAATCCTCAGAACCTTAGGCCCCCTACAAAACCTTTTACCTGACTCCACAACCTCCTGACCCCACCGACACCCCGCACCCCTACCTTCTACCTTCTTCCTAAAATTCACAAACCCAATTATCCCGACCGTCCCATTGTAGCTGGTTACTAAGCCCCCACAGAACGTATATCTGCCTACATAGATCAACACCTTCAACCCATTACATGCAGTCTCCCATCCTTCATCGAAGACACCAGCCACTTTCTACGCCTGGAATCCTTACCCAATGTGTTACCCCCGGAAACCATCCTTGTAACCATTGATGCCACTTCCTTATACACAAATATTCCGCACGTCCAGGGCCTCGCTGCGATGGAGCATTTCCTTTCACGCCGATCACCTGCCACCCTACCTAAAACCTCTTTCCTCATCACCTTAGCCAGCTTCATCCTGACCCACAACTTCTTCACTTTTGAAGGCCAAACATACCAACAATTAAAGGGAACAGCCACGGGTACCAGGATGGCCCCCTTGTACGCCAACCTATTCATGGGTCGCTTAGAGGAAGCCTTCTTGGTTACCCAGGCCTGCCAACCCAAAGTTTGGTACAGATTTATTGATGACATCTTCATGATCTGGACTCACAGTGAAGAAGAACTCCAGAATTTCCACTCCAACCTCAACTCCTTTGGTTCCATCAGATTCACCTGGTCCTACTCCAAATCCCATGCCACTTTCCTTGACGTTGACCTCCACCTGTCCAATGGCCAGCTTCACACGTCCGTCCACATCAAACCCACCAACAAGCAACAGTACCTCCATTATGACAGCTGCCACCCATTCCACATCAAACGGTCCCTTCCCTACAGCCTAGATCTTCGTGGCAAACGAATCTGCTCCAGTCTGGAATCCCTGAACCATTACACCAACAACCTGACAACAGCTTTCGCATCCCGCAACTACCCTTCCGACCTGGTACAGAAGCAAATAACCAGAGCCACTTCCTCATCCCCTCAAACCCAGAATCCCCCACAGAAGAACCACAAAATGCCCCACTTGTGATACGATACTTTCTGGGACTGGACCAGACTCTGAATGTGGCTCTCCAGCAGGGATACGACTTCCTCAAATCCAGCCATGAAATGAGATCCATCCTTCATGAAATCCTCCCCACTCCACCAAGAGTGTCTTTCCGCCGTCCACCTAACCTTCGTAACCTTTTTGTTCATCCCTATGAAATCCCCAAACCACCTTTTCTACCCTCTGGCTCCTATCCTTGTAACCGCCCCCAGTGTAAAACCTGTCCCATGCACCCTCCTACCACCACTTACTCCAGTCCTGTAACCCGGAAGGTGTACACGATCAAAGGCAGAGCCACATGTGAAAGCACCCACGTGATTTACCAACTGACCTGCCTACACTGTGATGCATTCTATGTGGGAATGACCAGCAACAAACTGTCCATTTGCATAAATGGACACAGGCAGACAGTGTTTGTTGGTAATGAGGATCACCCTGTGGCTAAACATGCCTTGGTGCACGGCCAGCACATCTTGGCACAGTGTTACACCATTCGGGTTATCTGGATACTTCCCACCAACACCAACCTATCCGAACTCCGGAATGGGAACTTACTCTTCGATATACCCCCTCTTCCCGTTACCCACCAGGCCTCAATCTCCGCTAATTTCAAGTTGCTGCCACTCACACCTCACCTGTCATTCAACATCATCTTTGAATTTGCACTTCCACCTCGACTGACATCTCTGCCCAAACTCTTTGTCTTTAAATATGTCTGCTTGTGTCTGTACATGTGTGGATGGATATGTGTGTGTGTGAAAGTGTATATCCGTCCTTTTTCCCCCCTAAGGTAAGTCTTTCCGCTCCCGGGATTGGAATGACTTCTTACCCTCTCCCTTAAAACCCACATCCTTTTGTCTTTCCCTCTCCGTCCCTCTTTCCTGATGAAGCAACCATTGGTTGCGAAAGCTTGAAAAATGTGTGTATGTTTGTGTGTCTCTCGACCTGCCAGGGCTTTTGTTTGGTAAGTCATATCGTCTTTGGTTTTAGATATATTTTTCCCACGTGGAATGTTTCCCTCTATTATATTGATATCATTAATTTGAACCCAACAATTACATTTGTTATTGTCACTGTTGCATTTCGAAATCTTTTCTGTCGTCTTATTTTCTCTTTCTGTTTTTGCCAGTAGTTTCACTTTGTATTCACCTTCTCCTTTTTACCGTAATCTACTATACGATTTTATCCCGCCTATATATACTCAATAATATGTAACCCACTTCCAGACCATAACAAAAAAAAATTTTTTTTTCCGCTTTCAACACTACCGCTGCTATAAAATCCACCATTTCTAGTTCACAAACAGTTCCTTTCACCTATTAAACAACCATTTCGGCTAGTTCTAATAACTTTCGCTTTTTTTCCATTTCCGTTTTTCCCACATCACTGATCATATTTAGCCGCTTCCCCCGGGTTTTAACGTCATTATTTCTTCCTCAGACAATTGTTAGCCTCATTTTCATAATCTTGCACCTCAAAACCACTCCTTTTAATTCATTTACACGTAGTTTTTTCGAAATTTTCCCGAATTTCTCCGTCCTCTAACGTGTTTTGGCGGCAACACAACCACCTAACCTTTGTGCACATCGTTGTCTACCAACCCAAGTCCAACATAGCCCAGCTGTAACCAACACCTTTTCGCCTTTTTTCACAGCAGATCTCCAGTTACTTTCCAGTCCACCTTTATCCCTCCCCATATAATTTTATTTTCATTTTCATTTCAGCCTCATGTTACACTTTCCACCTTCTAATACCATGTCACCCTCACAACACCCCCACAACGACCCCATTAGTTTTATTTACATTCCCTCTGCGTACATGCCTTCGCCCTAGCCAGATTACGCTCCCATATTCTATTTTCTCAGGCTTGTCTGACATCTGGCATTACCCCCAAAGGCCTCACACTTAAAGATCCCATCTCTGGCTGCAACCCTTCTTTCCATCAGTCCCTATACCAGTTCCAAACTGAACAATTCATTGCCCTCACCCACCTAATCCTTCACCTACACATCAACTCAGCCAATGAACACACCCGTCAACTCCTATCCTTAATAAAAGTCCTCAATCTTTCCTCTCCCACATCCACACCGGCTGTTCAGAGCATCCTCCTACAGGCCAACCATAAATTAGAACAGCATGCCACCCTCCACCTCAAAAAACTATCCAGTCTCCCGGTTTCCCACCTCTGGAAAGGCAACTCACTCACCCTTCACAACCTTTCCAGCAAACCTCAACCTCCTCTCATCGCACACAAACCCAGTCTCACCCATCTACTCAATCTCCCACTTCCAGCTCCACTCCCTCCAAAACCTCAAAATTCCAGTCAACACAATCTGGAACCACAACACCCTAATTCAGTAGTTAACCTTTCCTCCAAACCTCTCTCCCAATCCGAAACCTCTGTCCTATCCAAAGGCCTCACCTTCAGCCCCGCTCCAAGATTCAACCAAACAGCCCTCGTCAAAGATTTACTGTCCTACACTCGTACTCTCTGCTGGAAATATCAATTTGCCACGAAGAAAAATGATCCTAATCCTACTCCTAATGATCCAACTCCCCAAGACACCATCCAAATTGAACCCTGCCTGGAACAGTTCCGTCCTCTGTCACAGCAGGACTCACCTCCTCTTCCTCAAAATCACCCTCTCCAAACCTTCCAGGAATTTCTGACTTCCAGCCTTGCATCTCAATCCTTCTTAAAAAACCTTAATCCTACTGCCAACATCACCACTGCTGAAGCCCAAGCTATCCGTGATCTGAAGGCTGACCAATCCATCTTCATTCTTCCGGCGGACAAGGGTTCCACGACCGTGGTACTTGATCGTTGAGAGTATGTGGCTGAGGGACTGCGTCAGCTTTCAGACAACACCACATACAAAGTTTGCCAAGGTAACCCCATTCCCGATGTCCAGGCGGAGCTTCAAGGAATCCTCAGAACCTTAGGCCCCCTACAAAACCTTTTACCTGACTCCACAACCTCCTGACCCCACCGACACCCCGCACCCCTACCTTCTACCTTCTTCCTAAAATTCACAAACCCAATTATCCCGACCGTCCCATTGTAGCTGGTTACTAAGCCCCCACAGAACGTATATCTGCCTACATAGATCAACACCTTCAACCCATTACATGCAGTCTCCCATCCTTCATCGAAGACACCAGCCACTTTCTACGCCTGGAATCCTTACCCAATCTGTTACCCCCGGAAACCATCCTTGTAACCATTCATGTCACTTCCTTATACACAAATATTTCACACGTCCAGGGCCTCGCTGCGATAGAGCACTTCCTTTCCCGCCGATCACCTGCCACCCTACCTAAAACCTCTTTCCTCATTACCTTAGCCAGCTTCATCCTGACCCACAACTTCTTCACTTTTGAAGGCCAAACATACCAACAATTAAAGGGAACAGCCATGGGTACCAGGATGGCCCCCTTGTACGCCAACCTATTCATGGGTCGCTTAGAGGAAGCCTTCTTGGTTACCCAGGCCTGCCAACCCAAAGTTTGGTACAGATTTATTGATGACATCTTCATGATCTGGACTCACAGTGAAGCAGAACTCCAGAATTTCCTCTCCAACCTCAACTCCTTTGGTTCCATCAGATTCACCTGGTCCTACTCCAAATCCCATGCCACTTTCCTTGACATTGACCTCCATCTGTCCAATAACCAGCTTCACATGTCCGTTCACATCAAACCCACCAACAAGTAACAGTACCTCCATTATGACAGCTGCCACCCATTCCACATCAAACGGTCCCTTCCCTACAGCCTAGGTCTTCGTGGCAAACGAATCTGCTCCAGTCCGGAATCCCTGAACCATTACACCAACAACCTGAAAACAGCTTTCGCATCCCGCAACTACCCTCCCAACCTGGTACAGAAGTAAATAACCAGAGCCACTTCCTCATCCCCTCAAACCCAGAACCTCCCACAGAAGAACCACAAAAGTGCCCCACTTGTGGCAGGATACTTTCCGGGACTTGATCAGACTCCGAATGTGGCTCTCCAGCAGGGATGCGACTTCCTCAAATCCTGCCCTGAAATGAGATCCATCCTTCATGAAATCCTCCCCACTCCACCAAGAGTGTCTTTCCGCTGTCCACCTAACCTTTGTAACCTCTTAGTTCATCCCTATGAAATCCCCAAACCACCTTTTCTACCCTCTGGCTTCTATCCTTGTAACCACCCCCAGTGTAAAACCTGTCCCATGCACCCTCCTACCACCACCTACTCCAGTCCTGTAACCCGGAAGGTGTACACGATCAAAGGCAGAGCCACATGTGAAAGCACCCACGTGATTTACCAACTGACCTACCTACACTGTGATGCATTCTATGTGGGAATGACCGGCAACAAACTGTCCATTTGCATAAATGGACACAGGCAGACAGTGTTTGTTGGTAATGAGGATCACCCTGTGGCTAAACATGCCTTGGTGCACGGCCAGCACATCTTGACACAGTGTTACACCGTCCAGGTTATCTGGATACTTCCCACCAACACCAACCTATCCGAACTCCAGAGATGGGAACTTGCTCTTCAATATATCCTCTCTTCCCGTTACCCACCAGGCCTCAATCTCCACTAATTTCAAGTTGCCGCCACTCACAACTCACCTGTCATTCAACATCATCTTTGCCTCTGCACTTCCTCCTCGACTGACATCTCTGCCCAAACTCTTTGTCTTTAAATATGTCTGCTTGTGTCTGTATATGTGTGGATGGATATGTGTGTGTGTGTGTGTGTGTGTGTGTGTGTGTTTGTGCGAGTGTATACCTGTCCTTTTTTCCCCCTAAGGTAAGTCTTTCCGCTCCCGGGATTGGAATGACTCCTTACCCTCTCCCTTAAAACCCACATCCTTTTACTTTCCCTCTCCTTCCCTCTTTCCTGACTAATCAACCATTGGTTGCGAAAGTTTGAAAAATGTGTGTATGTTTGTGTTTGTTTGTGTGTCTATCGACCTGCCAGCGCTTTTGTTTGGTAAGTCACAACCTCTTTGTTTTTAGATATATTTTTCCCACATGGAATGTTTCTCTCTATTTTATATATATATAGTCTTGGAGAACCTTTCCTGACCCATTGCAACCTTGGTCTCAATATCAGATCTCATCACCAGTTATAATTCTCTTAAGGAACATCTAGTTCTCATTTGTGTGATCCAAAAGCTCTTCACAGATTGTGAGTTGAAGGTCTTTCTGGCCTTGTCTCATGAGTGTGGGATGAACTTGGCAGCAACATGATTCATTCCACGATGCTGTGTCAGGATTTCATGATATGATCCAGTTAAAATGTTACATTCTTCTGCGATCTATCAGATAGTCAGTCTTTGATTGGCACACACAATTTCATTGATGTTCCTGACATGAGCATTGCCAGTAGATGTGGAAGGGTCTCCTGAACGAGGGTCATCTTTATCTTCCATCCAGCCATTTTTAAACCATGTGAACTATTTGTAACACTGAATAAGGCTTAAGCGTGCATCACTGTAGACTTCTTGCATCATTTGGCGTGCCTCTGTAAAGTGTTTTTTGAGTTTCAAGCAAAATTTAATGCAGACAAATTGTTCCTCTAACTCTGCCATCTCAAAATTCGCAAGCTGTGTGACACAACGTTCTACTCAATATAGCACTGAATAACAGCCAACAGTCATACAACAATAGAACTACTAGCAGTTACCCATTAAACACAGGTGTGTGCAGGGATACCAACTGCACTTCACTCCAACATACCATTGGCGTGAAATAATGAATGTTTCAGAGTTTTTCGAAGAGACCTCATACTGTGAACAGAAATTGTCCTATAACATGTCTTGGGGTGTAGTAGCCACCAGAATGATCGCGGTAGGCGCACATTGGCACGGCGCGTCACGGACGGTAGTTGCCGCAAGTAGAGTCCCGTCCACCAGAGGGCACGAGAGAATTCGGACGCGACCTCTGCCGGCATGACAACAACAACAACAACAACAACTCCGGCAGCACGGGCCGTGCCCAGTCAGTTAACATCGGGCATGCCTAGGACACAGTCCCGGTCTACGTTAAGTGAAGTGCGACGTAAACGTGAACAGTGTCACTACACAATTGACGACGAGTAGGGTCGTTCTTTCGCGTGTTGCGTCATTGTTCCGGGTTCGCAGCTTCTCCACGGCGTGGAGGATTTGGTGCGAGTTTTGGTTGCGCAGCAGACGGAACTCATGGCCACCATGAAACAAGTGCTTCCGGCGTTGCTCTCCACGCCGTCTGCTCCGGCGCCGTTCCCTCCTCCCTTTCCCCCGTATGACGAGACGGCGGAGGATTGGGACGCATACGAACATCGCCTTGGCAGCATTTCCAGGCGTTTCATGTTGCCGATGCGGAGGTATATCGTGCTCTCTTCTTGTCTTGGATATCTCCCTCGCTGTATCAAGTTTTGCGGCAGCAAGCGCCGTTGCAGGAACCCTCGTCCTTGTCTTTTGACTCATTGTTTTCCTTGCTGTCTTCATATTATCGCCGCCGCACGCATGTTGTGGCGGCTAGGGTAGAGTTCTATCAATGCAAGAAACAGCCCCATCAGTCTTACCGGGCGTGGGCCGCTACCCTGCACGGTCTTAGTCGCAAGTGTCATTTTGTCACGGAGCAGTCGCGAGAGTCGTACGCCCATGTTATGGTACGCGACGTCATTGTTCGTTCGGCCCCTGATAGGGAGGTCCGGCAACGGGCCCTGCAGTTAGAAAACCCTTCCTTCGAGGAAGTCCTGTCCATTGCTCAATCGTATGAAGTCTCTCACGCAGCAGGTCAACAGCTGGAAGCGTGGTGCGACGTCGCGGAGGTTCAGGGCGGCGCGGCCGCGTCCACTGTGTCAGGGGTGGACGACGTGCGAGCGGTACAATCCGGCCGTTACGGCCGCTCCCGCACGGCGCGTAAACAGAATTCCGGCCGCCGGCCGCTGTTGCCGTCCTGTGCGTCGTGCTATATACATCATGATCGGTCAGAGTGCCCCCAGCGTTGGGCCGTTTGTCGCAAATGTAATAGAAAAGGTCACATTGCTAAAGTTTGCCGCTCAGCCTCAAAAGAATCGAAGGAAGCAGGTACAGAGGACATGGACGTTGACATTCAGGAAGTTTCATCGGGCCAGGCTCCCGACGCATCGGCACGCAAACTCTTTATCGAGGTGTCGGTTCGGTCGCGCCGGTTACAACTGCAAGTCGATATGGGCGCGGCAGTTTCGTTGTTGAATGCACAAACTTATTCCGACCTTGGATCGCCCCCGTTGGCGCCAGTTTACCGGCGTCTACGCGGTTATGGTAAATAGTTCATTCCCCTACTGGGTCATTTCACTACCGACGTGACTTACAAATCAGTCACTCGGCCTATTACTTTTATTGTTGTCAGTGATGCGAGCTCAGATAACCTTTTTGGCCTGGATGCCTTTCAAGCTTTCGGTTTTTCTATCGCTGACACCATACAGTTGGTCTCCGAAGACGTTCCCTATCAGTCATTGGAATCTTTGATCTCCGACTTTCCAGATATTTTTGAGGAGGGCCTGGGGCGTGTTTCAGACTTTGAAGCTCACTTAACGTTGAAGGCGTCGGCTCGCCCGCGATTTCTACGCGCGAGGCAGATCCCCTTGGCTCTCTGCCCTCAGGTAAAGGAAGAGCTAGACCGGCTGACAGCCCTAGGGGTCGTTCTTCCCATTTCTTCCAGTGAGTGGGCTTCGCCCCTCGTTATTGTAAGGAAGCCCTCGGGAAAATTACGTCTTTGTGGCGATTTCAAGGCCACCATTAATTCCCAATTGATGGTGGACACCTATCCTTTGCCTCGTGCTGATGAATTGTTCTCCTCCGTGGCGGGCGGCCAATATTTTTCGAAAATCGATCTGTCGGAGGCTTATCATCAGATACCACTTGATGAGGACTCCAAACGGTTGGCGGTCGTCAACACCCCGTTTACCAATACCAGCGGTTGGCCTTTGGAATATCCAGTGCCCCGGCGATATTCCAGCGTTATCTTGCGCATGTCACGTCAACAATTCCTCATTGTATTAATTACCTGGATGACATAATTGTCACAGGCCGCAGCACGAAGGAACACTTGCACAACCTTCACACCCTCTTTCTCAAATTCAGGTCTGTGGGCTTGCGTTGCAACCTGCATAAGTCAGCCTTCTTTCAACCATCCATTGAGTATGTGGGCTACACCATCTCTCGGCACGGTATCCAGCCACTAGGAAGTTTGGTCCAAGGTATCGTCAACCTTCCTCGGCCCGCTTCGCTGAAAGAGTTACAAGCTTTTTTAGGCAAGATAGCCTATTACCACTGGTTCATTCCCAGGGCTTCCACTATAGCCCACCCCCCAGTACTGCCTTCTGCACAAGGGTGTTCCTTTTGATTGGTTGCCTGCATATGAGCGAGCCTTCACCTCGTTGAAGGGCCTCCTCACATCAGCCCCTTGTTTGGCTACTTTTGATCCCCATAAGCCGTTGGTCCTGGCTACAGATGCTTCACAGTATGGGGTGGGGGCGGTCCTGGCCCATCGCAACGCAGATGGTTCCGAGCAACCACTGGCGTTTGCATCTAAAGCGCTTAGTCCTGCACAGGCCCATTACTCCCAGGTGGAAAAAGATACTTTGGCCATTGTCTACGCTGTTTCCAAGTTTCACCCTTTCTTGTATGGCACGAAGTTTCAGTTAATCACTGACCATAAGCCGTTAATATCGTTATTTGGCCCCGCCTCTCAGATTCCGGATAGGGCGGCCCACAGACTACAGTGCTGGGCCTTGTTCCTCTCTAAGTACCATTATTACATTCATTTTCGCCCTACAGGACAGCATGCCAACACCGAAGCTCTTTCCCGTCTTCCGGTGGGCCCGGATCCTATGTTCGATCGAGAGGAGATTATATGTTTTCATTTGGATGTGGCGTCCCGCCAAGCGGTTGATGGCTTCCCGATCACTAGTTCTCAAGTCGCCAGGGAAACGGCAGCTGACCCGGTTCTCCAGCAAGTAGTTCGCCTCATTCAGCAGGGGTGGTCATCCCACCCTCCGGACCGGGCCTTGGACCCTCTTCGTAATTATTTTCTTCTACGGGACCGCCTCTCGGTCTTGGAAGGCGTTCTCCTTCTGGCTACCGATGATACAGCTCCTCGCATGGTTGTTCCTGCAAGTTTACGACGGGAGGTCCTCAGGTTATTACATGCGGGGCACTGGGGTGTTTCCCGTACTAAAACCTTGGCTCGCAGACATGTGTACTGGCCCAGTATTGACAGAGAAATTGAGCACTTGGTGGCCACCTGTTCCCAGTGTGCGAGCCAACAAGCATCTCCCAGGGCAGCGTTCTCTTCATGGCCGCCGGCAACCCAAGCATGGGGACGTGTTCACATCGATTTTGCGGGCCTGTTTCTCAACGGTTTTTGGCTCATTGTCAGTGACACTTATTCCCGATTCCCATATGTGGTTCGCTGCTCCTCAACCACTTCAGAAGTTGCAATCCAGGCACTAGCAAAAATCTTTTCTGTGGAAGGTCTGCCAATCACCCTGGTCTCGGACAATGGACCACAGTTTATTCCGCAGACCTTCCAGGATTTTTGTAGGCGCTTCGGTATTCGGCACGTTTGCTCTCCCCCCTTCCATCCACAATCAAATGGGGAAGCCGAGCACATGGTGGGCACATTTAAGACGCAGATGAAAAAGTATGTGCACGAATTTCCTGCGGAGGAAGCATTGACGTTTTTCTTGACGGCATACCGGACCACACCAATGGGAGAACACAGCCCCGCAGAGCTCCTCCATGGGCGTCAACCTAGGACTCTGCTGCACCTCCTCCGGCCTGGTCCTCGCCAGACTTCACAAAACGGAGTAGCTGGCTATCCACTGGGTATGTCGGTCTGGGCCTGTGGGTTTGGTCGCAATCCACGTTGGATACCAGCGGTGGTCCTGCGCCGAAATGGCCGCCGGTTCTATACCTTGCAGGCGGGGGACCGGGTGGTACGTCGTCACCAAACTCAGCTACGTCCACGTTCGGGCACCCACCCTCCACCCTCTCGGACACCGGCTTCCCCATTGCCGGCACCTGTGTTGGTTTCACAGGGGATGTTGCCTCCTCTCCCCGCTGTGCTCCTGCCGCACTGCGATGGTTCTCAGCCTTGGCAGCCTCCAGTAGCTCCAGCACCGGCATCGCCATCGTTCGAGATGCCCCAGCGAAAGCCGGCCCCCCTAGCGGGCCCGGTTTCTCAGGAGGTTGGTTCACCTGTGGTCGTCCCTTCCTCTTCGTCCGCGCCACTGTGTCTTGCCCCTCCTGGGGTGGAACAGGATCCGGAGTTCGACAGCTTGTCGCCTGTTCTGTCCCGGGCTCTGGTTGTGGGACGACGGGGGCCTCTTCATGTGGGTCACTTCCAGCCGTATTCGAAGGTTCCGGCTCGAGGGTTGGCAGATCCCCTCGACTCTGGCCACCCAATGGATGTGGAGGTCATAGCTCCCGCCCGACGCTCCACCTTCCGACGCAGTGGATCACAGTGGCTTCACACCCCCGAAGGAGGAGGAGTGTAGTAGCCACCAGAAAGATCGTGGGAGGCGCACATTGGCACGGCGCGTCACGGACGGTAGTAGCCGCAAGTAGAGTCCCGTCCAGCAGAGGGCACGCGAGAATTCGGACGCGACCTCTGCCGGCATGACAACAACAACAACAACTCCGGCAGCACGGGCCGTGCCCAGTCAGTTAACATCGGGCATGCCTAGGACACAGTCCCGGTCTGTGCTAAGTGAAGTGCGACGAAAACGTGAACAGTGTTGCTACATGGGGTATTTGTGAAATTACCTTAACATCCATCACTTTTGTTCCACTGAAAGTGATGTGTTTAGTTCTCTCTGCAAGGAAGTCTTGAATACAGTCACAAAACTGATCTGATACCCAGTAACCTCATACCTTTTCATTGAAGTACGGTGCAGAACTGTATCAAATGCCTTCCTGAAGTAAAGAAATATGTTATCAACCTGAGCGCTGATGTTTACTGTGCTCCAGATCACATGTTTGGCAGGATCTCTTTTTGCAGAAAGAGTTTTGATTTTTGTAGAAGAGATTTTTGTTATCCAAAAATGTAATAATGCATGAGCATGAAATGTCTTTCTTAATTTTGCAACAGACTGGCATCAACAATATAAGCCTATGATTACATGTATGTCTTTCTTGAAACTGAGAATCACATGCATTTTTTCCAGTCACTATAGTCCAATCCACGAACGATGGTGGTTTGCTCATGTCGAGACACAGAGGGGGATTGCATTGTTGATGATTCCAAGTAACAGTTGTGGTACGTGCATGCACATGCTTTCTGATTGAAGAAAGCATAAACCTGCAAATTATGTCTCTTGCTTACTTATGCATAATTTATCAATTCCACCACAATCAGCAATGATAACTCATGAGCTTCCACATGACATGTTTCTTCTCCAAAAGCTACTTGCTAATCTGAAGTTCCCTACTTTGTTTAAAATTTTAATTGTATCCTTAGTAAACCAGTGCTCATTTAAACAAACAGCTCTAATATTTGCTCAATATTAAGAAAGTTGCCACTCACCATATAGCGGAGATGCTGAGTTGCAGATAGGCATACCAAAAAGACTCTCACAATTAAAGCTTTCAGCCGTTAAGGCCTTAATCAACAATAGATGACACACACACACACACACACACACACACACACACACACCCAGGGGGTCCACAACTCTTTTGTGGACACGTGCGTAGCGAGCACGGGACCCCGAGCTAATGTGGCCCTCCTTCCTTTTCCGCATCCTTCCCCGTCCCCCATCTTCGCCCCCCCCCCCCCTCACCTCTGGCTCTTTCCTTCCCTTTCTCCCCCTCTGGGAGTATGGTTTGTGCCTACGTCCGGAGACGGACGCTCGAAACTGTTCCAAATTCCTTGCTTTCTACACTTGCAAGTCCTCGTCCTTCCTCTGTCCTTCTCTTTTCCTTCCCTCTTCTCTTTGCCCTTTTCTCCGCTGCGGCGTTTGAGACCCCTCTTCTTTCCTTTCCTTTTCTCTTTTTTCCTCCCTGTTCGTGTCAGAAGGCCGACCCATGCACTTCCATGCATAGCCGGTGACTGGGTAACGCGTAATTCCCCGCCCCGGGTAGACAGGTAGGACACGTACGTACCCCCTGGTAACGGCCAGGCCCAGGGAGGGGTGATTACCCGAGCTGATACCTTCCGAAAGTGCCGATTGGTCCCTCCGTCCGTTTGTCGGGAGGTGTGACCTGAGGTGTGAACAATCACCTAAGGCGGGGATGCCCTCAGTGAGGGCCCCCACAAGGGAGGAGCGCGCCATCGGAGACGCCGGTAATCATGGGGTATTCTTCTGCAATGGTTTCCTCACCTTCCACTATGTCTGCTCACAAACGTAAGTTCACTGAGTCTCAGCCACAGACAGTTCTTCCATCGTTGCCACAGTTCCTTGTTGTTTCTCGGTCTGACGAAGGTCACGACTTCTCCACGGTCAACCCTTTCATTATTCAGAAAGGTGTCGACGCAATTGCAGGTCCTGTAAAGTCTTGTTCCAGATTACGGAATGGCACCCTGTTGTTAGAAACACACAGTGCCCTCCAGGCTCAAAAATTGCTGCGTACTTCTCTGCTCCACACCTTCCCTGTCCGGGTGGAACTGCACCGTACCTTAAATTCCTCGCGTGGAGTCGTTTATACACGCTCCCTATGGATTGTCTGACGAAGAAATTCAGCGCTACCTGTCTGACCAGGGCGTAACGGCTGTTCATAGGGTTATGAAAAGGGTTGACATGAACATCATTCCAACCCGCACTGTCTTCTTGACATTTGACAAAGTTCAACTCCCATCGAAAATCAAAGCAGGCTAAGAGATAATTTCTGTTTGCCCTTACGTCCCAAACCCTACGCGTTGCTATCGGTGTCAGCGGTTCAGTCACACCAGCCAGTCCTGTTCCAATCCGGCCAAATGTGTTACGTGTGGCAAGGATGCCCATGAGGGTGCTTGTCCACCTCCATCCCCTCGCTGCATCAACTGTATGGGTGACCACGCTGCTTCCTCTCGAGATTGCCCCATTTTTAAGGACGAAAAGCTCATCCAGGAAATAAGAGTGAAGGAAAGGTGTCGACCTTTGCTGCTCGAAAATTATTCGCCAGTCGACAGCCCACCGTGCCTCAGGCAGGAAAATACAGCACTGTCCTTGCTTCTCCTCGGCCAACAAAGGAGGCGGCCACGCAGACTTGCGACCTCACCTTTAGTGCCACGGTCGTCAGATCGGCCAGCGCAAAGATCGCCCATTCAACCTCACCACTTTCGCCTGCCCACTCTATGGCTCACCCTTCGTCGGGTTCTGCTAAATCTCGAGCCCAAAAGTCGGACACCAAGTCTTCGAAAAAAGAGCATACTCGTGAAGAGTTTTTACGTACCGCAACTTCACAACCATCGGTTCCTCCTTCATCTAAACATCATACTTCCAAGAAGGCTACGAAGAAACCCAGTTCCTCTCCTTCTCCGCCAAGGCGTGTCCCAACTACAGCGCCACTTGGCGGAAATCGCCCTGGGCCGTCTTCTGTGTCGCCGAGGCGCACTGCTGGTGGCCGGTCAACCGGCCGATCGCTGGTGGCAGGAGCTGCTCCTGACCAACCTATGGATCAGGATCTTCTGCCTTCGGCTGAATGCCATTCCATGCTGTCGGTCGCAAGCTCTGAGCAGTCGTTGAGTTGACCGCACCCTTGGTCACACTCCTCCATTTTCTGTTCACCCTATGTCCATTATCCACTGGAATATCCGCGGCATTCGAGCCAATCGGGATGAATTGTCGATCCTCTTACGATCCTACTCGCCGGTCATCTTCTGTCTTCAGGAAACAAAGCTGCGTCCCCATGACCACTTTGTTCTCACTCATTTTCAGTCCGTCCGATATGACCTCCCCTCTGTTGAAGACACTCCAGCCCATGGAGGACTCATGATTCTTCTCCATGATACTCTCCATTATCACCAAATCCCCTTAAACAGTTCCTTCCAAGCTGTCGCCATCCGTCTTTCCATTTCTGGATACACGTTCTCTCTTTGTACTGTATACATTCCATCGTCCACACCAATGGCACGAGCTGATCTCCTTCATCTTCTTGGTCAGCTTCCACCCCCCTATTTGCTGGTTGGGGACTTAAATGGCCACCACCAGCTTTGGGGATCTCCACATCCTTGTCCACGTGGCTCACTATTGCTAGACGTCTTCCACCAAGCGGATCTAGTTTGCCTCAACACTGGGGTCCCCACATTTTTGTCTGCCTCCACGACAAATTTATCTCATTTGGACCTTGCGGTCGGTACTGTTCCCCTAGCTCGGCGCTTCGAATGGTTTGCCCTTGATGATACACACTCGAGTGACCACTTTCCATGTGTCCTTAGACTGCAGCCTCGACTGCCATATATGCGCCCGCGACGCTGGAAGTTTGCCCAAGCCGATTGGACACTTTTTTCGTCTCTAGCGACATTCGATGACCGTCGCTTTCCCAGCGTCGACGATGAGGTCACACATATTACCGACGTTATTCTTACAGCTGCGGAACGTTCAATTCCACGCACCTCCGAATTGCCCCGGCACCCCCCAGTTCCTTGGTGGAACGAGGCATGCCGTGACGCAATACGTGAGCGACGACGTGCTCTTCGCATTTTCCGTCACCATCCTACTTTGGCCAACTGTATCCGCTATAAGCAGCTCCGTGCACGATGCCGTTGCGTCATCCGCGATAGCAAGAAGGCAAGCTGGAAATTCTTTATTAGCTCATTTAACACCTTCACTCCCTCCTCGGAAGTTTGGAATCGGCTTCGATGGTTCTCAGGCGTGCCTCGTTTCTCCCCGGTCTCTGGGCTCACTGTCGCGCATGATACCTTAGTGGACCCCGTCGCAATTTCTAACTCATTGGGTCAGCACTTTGCTGAGATTTCGAGCTCTTCAAATTACCCGCCAGCGTTTCTCCCGAAGAAACGTGTAGCGGAAGTGCGACATCTTGCTTTCTCCTCTCAAAATCACGAAAGCTACAATACTGTTTTCTCCATGCGGGAACTCCAACATGCCCTCTCTTCTTCTCGCTCCTCCGCCCCAGGACCGGATGGTATCCATGTCCAAATGTTGCTGCATTTATCAACCCATAGTCTGCGTTACCTCCTTCGACCTTATAATCGAATTTGGACCGACAGTACCTTTTCCAGACGATGGCAGGAAGCTATTGTCGTTCCCGTTCCGAAACCTGGAAAGGACAAACATCTCCCCTCTAGCTATCGCCCCATTTCTCTCACGAGTAGTGTCTGTAAGGTTTTGGAGCGTATGGTGAATTACCATTTAGCTTGGTGGCTGGAATCCCGCAGTCTTTTAACACCAGCCCAATACGGATTCCGAAAGCATCGTTCTGCAGTTGACCATCTTGTTGCTCTCTCCACTTATATCATGAACAATTTTCTCCGGAAACGCCAAACGGTAGCAATATTTTTTGATCTGGAGAGAGCATACGATACCTGTTGGAGGACAGGCATCCTCCGCACACTGTTCTCTTGGGGCTTTCGAGACCGGCTGCCCCTTTTTCTTCGCGAATTTATGGCAGATCGCACATTCAGGGTGCGGATGAACACTACTCTCTCCCGTACTTTCTCCCAAGAAAACGGGGTACCCCAGGGCTCCGTGCTGAGTGTTGTACTGTTTGCCATGGCCATAAATCCAATTATGGATTGTCTCCTTCCTGATGTCTCGGGCTCCCTCTTTGTGGACGATTTTGCGATCTACTACAGTTCTCAACGGACCAGCCTTCTTGAAAGACGTCTTCAAGGATGTCTCGATCGCCTCCACTCGTGGAGCATCGAAACCGGCTTCCGTTTCTCACCCAGTAAGACCGTTTGTGTTAATTTTTGGCGACGTAAGGAGTTTCTTCCGCCCTCCTTACATCTAGGTCCTGTCAACCTTCCGTTTTCAGACGTCGCTAAATTCTTGGGTCTTATGTTTGACAGAAAACTGTGCTGGTCCTCCCACGTTTCCTATCTTTCGGCTCGCTGTCTGCGTTCCCTTAACACCCTCCGTGTCCTGAATGGTACCTCCTGGGGAGCAGACCGAGTGGTCCTTCTCCGCCTCTATCGCGCCTTAGTGTGCTCGAAATTGGATTATGGAAGCATAGTCTACTCCTCTGCTCGGCCGTCTATTCTTCGGCGTCTCGACTCTATCCACCACCGTGGATTACGTTTAGTGTCTGGAGCTTTTTACACCAGCCCTGTGGAAAGCCTTTATGCTGAGACTGCTGAACCTCTGCTGTCCAATCGGCGGGCAGTCCTTCTGAGTCGTTATGCTAGCCATCTGCCTTCCATGCCTGCTAATCCAGCTCATGACCTTTTTTTCGACGCCTCCTTTGATGTAGGGTATGCAGGCCGCTCCTCCTCCCTACTACCCCCGGGAGTCCGCTTCCATCAACTGCTCCATTCTCTTTCCTTCCACTTTCCTAAAACCTTCTTGACAACTTGGGGTACAGCACTGCCTTGGCTCCGTCCCCGGATCTACTTGCTCCGTGACCTTTGTCAATTTCCCAAGGATGGTACCCCTACACTTGTTTATCGTCGGGCATTTGCTGCTCTATTTATTTACACCGACGGCTCCAAAACATCGTTAGGTGTAGGGAGTGCCTATATTGTTGGCGACACCCCAAATCACTTTCGGCTTCCCGACCAGTGTTCGGTTTATACTGTGGAGCTTTACGCTGTTCTCCAGGCTGTCCACTACATCCGCTGCCATCAGCGGATACAGTACGTAATCTGCTCAGATTCTCTCAGCTCTCTCCTCAGTCTCCAAGCTCTTTACCCTGTGCACCCTCTGGTCCACCGGATTCAGGACTGTCTGCGCTTGCTCCACCTGGGGGGCATCTCGGTGGCGTTCCTCTGGCTCCCGGGACACGCTGGTATCTGTGGGAATGAGGCGGCCAATATAGCGGCCAAGGCTGCAGTCTCTCTTCCTCGGCCAGCTATTCAGTCGCTTCCCTTCACCGATCTACGGAGCGGTATATGTCGCAATGTTGCTCAATTACGGCATGCGCATTGGTCAACACTTCCCCATAATAAATTGCGGGAAGTGAAAGCCCTTCCTTGCGCTTGAACCTCTTCCTCCCGAACGCGTCGTCGGGTGGAGGTAATTTTAGCTAGACTCCGGATAGGGCACTGTCTTTTTAGCCATCGACATCTTTTAAGCGGCGATCCTCCCCCACTCTGTCCCCACTGCTCTCAGCTGTGGACGGTAAGACACCTTTTAATTGAATGCCCCTATTTTAATCCGTTACACTCCCGTCTACAGCTATCGCCTGATCTATCGTCGATTTTAGCAGATGACACGCGCTCAGCCGACCGCGTTCTCCAGTTTATTAGTGACAGTGAAATGACGTCAGTCATTTGAAGCTTTTTTTTTGGGACAATCAACCCCTTTCTGTAGTGGATTTTTAAGCATTCCTTCTGCTTTTAGTTTCTCAAATTTTATGACTTTGTTCCCATTGCTGCTGGTTTTAAATTTCGGTTTTTTACTGTTTCCTAACTCACGGACCGGGCTCTAATGACCATAGCAGTTTTGCGCTCAAAAAAAAAAAAACAAAAAAAAAACAAAAACACACACACACACACACACACACACACACACACACACACACACACACACACACACAGACACACACACACTCATGATATTGTTACATTCCATCCTGGATTCTGGATTTCTAATATTTGCTCATTCTGAGAGAAAGATTTCCAGTTCATCTATTTTGGAGCTTTTATTGCTTGAAGCATCAGTGTTTAAACCTTGTATATTCCTGTGGGTAATGCATCTACTTTGATTATTACTTACAGGCTTTAGCAAATTTCTTTCTTAACGCTACACAAGTTTTTTCACCCCCATCCTACTTATCAGTTTCCCTTATTTTTTGAGACTGGCAAGTGTCCGTGCTTACTGAATATTTTTGAGCTCAACCTGTTCAGATGTAGACCATCTTTGGTAAGACACTTTGCACTTAGAAATTTGTTGGGATCAGTGAAAATGACTCCTAGTTTATTGTATTGTTCTTTAATATTGCCGTTTAGTCTCTGCACACAGTTGTGACTCACCAGTCTCCTCTGCACAATGCCACTGATTATTATTCTAGTCCAGTTGCCTTTTCATTACCAAGTGATTACAGTTGCTCTTCCATTCTATGATCACTTATCTCTGTATCTGCCACTTCAGCATTCATGTGATGACTGAAACATTGTGATCTTCCATGGTGAAACAGACTCAGAAGATCTAATTCAATATTTTGGCTTTATCTCTGTCAACTTCTGTTTTGGTGCTAGTCACTGAGTGGCTAAATTGGTGATTTTGATTTTCTTACTGGTTTTACATAAGATCAAATGCTGTTAGGGTTTTTAGTCACATTGCTTGATAAAATTTTTCTTTCAAAGTCATTGAATTCATCTCTTACTGCTCTCATCACACTCATTTTCACATCATTCTGCTTTTATTTCTCAGCTAGGTTTTGATTTCTCTTAAATTTGAGCTGAAGCTCTCTTTGATTACATAGCAACTGTCTATCATGGTCTGGCAGCTGGCCTATTGAGAGATGAATATTGAATGGTGTTATACTGTCTGTTTAACTTCACGCCTTCCTGATACAGGATGTACAACGAATATTAAGTCAAGTTCAGGTGTGATCACAAACAGCATGGGCCTTAAAATAAATCCCTATTGAATTCAGAGTGATTATTTTAATTAACAACCTTTCCTCAAGTGTCCATGTGACTGCATGAGAATTAATGCTCATTCCTGGACAAAACCTAAACATTTCAATTATCTAAAAATTTTTATTAACTGCAGGGACTAAATTTCTAGTACAATTAGTGATTGCTTTTAAGTAATATTAACTGTTTCGTAGAAAATTAACTAATAAACTAAAGTCACAGTGCTGATTCAACACACAGTCACTTTCATCTACAAAGAAAAACTGCTAAACTGCTGTAACTTAGGCTGACATACTGTTCCATAAACCCATAAAAGCAATGCAATCTCATATGTCCCTAACTATCTTTCAAGTGTTTAAAAACACTTAAAATCAAATATAAATTTAATTAGAACTAGTGTGGTGCAAAATGAATGCATCACATCAGTCTATCAACACTGAAATGCAATGCAATGAATGAATGAATGAATGAATGAATGTACAACATGAGACTTTTTCCGGTTTTTCATTCAGCAGAATCTCCCTCAGCTCCTCTGGAATTTGCATGGCTTGTTAGAACACTCAGGTTTCTGGAACAGTTTTTCACCAGGATTAGCATAAATACATCCCTCCTACTGGTAGTTTGCCTGGCTGCTCAGCAGTAGGCTCAATAAAATACCCATCTTTAGAATATAGTCATGTATTAAAATAATGTACTGACAGTCATTCTAGGCATATTGCTGCATATCTCCTCAATAAGATGAAGTAATGTTATCTAAGTCTCTGAATCAACCCAAAGAAACCACAAGCTGGGTCAATTGAATATTGGACTCCACATGAATATATCACTATAAACGTATATATTTTTTCTCAGTACTGTAATCATATAATCAGACCTCCTAGGGATGCTGCATAACTATGTACATTTACCCATTCTCGATAAACTATTAATGACAGTCTTATACATATTTTCTTATCGTGGCTACTGGACTAGCTTGTATATTTTTCTATATCTTTGTATTATTCTATATTACAAGAAAGTTCATCACTTGTAAATAATATTAATCACTTTTTATGATATATACTCTTTGCCATAAATACACTTATCATTACTGCCCTTCTCTATTATTCAACTTCCAACACAGTACACTCACACATCATTTCTCATCTGGCACTCCAATGTGATGCTAACTAGGTTTCGTATAAATTGGTATTTTTGCCCTGCCATTTCCTTCTCGTACATCTCCCATAACACCTATAATATAAATTAGCTCCAAATAATCTTCCATGTTACACACAAATGAACTATTAATGCAAGTTCTCAAATGTATAGTTTTACAACCACTGGTATTATGATCAAACTCCACAACTAAATCATACTTGATCTGAATCTCAACACAGAATAATGTTTACTACACACAAATTTATGTAGTTTCCTTTCATCAATATAATAATTGATTCATAAATGCCAGCCGGAGTGGCCGAGTGGTTCTAGGCACTACAGTCTGGAACCACGCGACTGCTACGGTCGCAGGTTCGAATCCTGCCTTGGGCATGGATGTGTGTGATGTCCTTAGGTTAGTTAGGTTTAAGTAGTTCTAAGTTCTAGGGCACTGATGACCTCAGCAGTTAAGTCCCATAGTGCTCAAGGCTATTTGAACCATTTTGATTCATAAATTTTGTATAAATATGCAGTCTTCCTTGTATATAAATCACGTTCAGATTATTCCGTCAAATGCCAGTGAGGAGAGAAAAATGGAGGGAATAAAATCTCTTTCTCAATTACATGTTCATTCCTATGTCTTATTCTATCTACAAGTAACAACATCTAGCACTTCCTCATCTTACATTTAAATACATTCAATTAGTGGAGGGGATATAGCTGTCTGACTTGTGGCATCCATTTTCTGAAATTTGTGAAAATAATGACCAGAGTAATCAGTGAAAAAAATGAACTTTGTCAAGTTACAGGTGTATTGAAACAACTGCCACTGTTGATCACAAAGAGATAAAAGCTCAAATGGTAAATACACAACTAAGAAGAATTTTGAAGACCATACTGATCTGGGGGAAAAGTGTAACTCTGCCTGATATTTAGTAATTGCAATATGCATAAGCTGTACACCATTGTAAATTATTGCTCTTCATTTATTGCACCAACTAAGCAAATGCATCTCTTTCAACAACCAACACAGGCTACTTGCCTTAACTGTGGCTAAAATTAGACTCTGCACTGTACTAATCTGAACTGGTGGGTGCTGTCGCTTCAGTATAAACAACATACAATGATCACAATATTTCACAACATTGTTTAAATGATTACATAGTCAATATTGTAATTAGGGGTTGTAAACCTCTGACAGTATGAACACAGGACACATTGTTACAAAATGTGGTGAATAGTTTTACATATATAGAATTTAGTTCGCAAAACATTTTTAGACTGAAAATCTATGAAATACATTTTATAAACAAGTAATACAAACAGAAGTTAACTTACAGTTTAATTACTCAGTGGTTTTTTCTGCTAACATTCTCTCTGACTCTTTGACACAATGTTAACAAATTTACACAGACAGAAGTACTGGAGAAATTTTGTAAGAATTTTTAAGTTAAATCCAAGTTACTGCAATACATTCTGGAAAGCAGTTTTACAAAGGCTTGCTGAAAAGTAATGCCTCCAAACTTTTATGTTGAGGAGGATTACCAGGTTGGTTGCACCAATAATCACACCCGTTTAGCAATAGTTCATTTATTAACCTTAACACATACAAGTATCACAAAGAACTGAACTGAAAATGGCGGAACAGCCAAAGATAATGCTTAGAGTCCAAAGATGAATGCATATCGATGTTGGTGTCGATTTTGTCAGCGTCAGATAGCTACCGCCGCCCCCCCCCCCTTCCCCCCACAGTACGGAGAACTCTTGAGAGGCCGGGGGGGGGGGGGGGGGGACTGTGGTGTCGGCAGGGGTGGTCCGCAGGAGCCGGACCACAGTCAGCTCAACAGCGTCCGTCGTCGGGGAGCTGTGTGGGTGGATGTCGTGACGGAAGTTTCAGCCACCGAACCTGGAAGTAGTTGAAGCGAGCCGGGCGTCGTACTGGGCGTGGTGGTTGTGCGGCAACAGCTAGGCCGGCAGTTTGCGGGTGGAACGGAGTGACGACGACGATGTCTCCGGTGGGTGTGGTGAACACACGAAGCATGTCCAGGTTGACGTCAGGTGGGAGGGGAACACATTTCACCAGGTGACAGGGAATGGCGGAGGTTGTGTCATGAGCACTGGATGAAGAGAAACACACGACGAACAGTGTATAATCGTGCAGTATTATTGAGATGTCATGGATTATGTCCAGAGGGACAGGCACAAACACCTCGAGTGAGGGCATGTTCAAGACGGGGGGGCGTGAGAAACCTCGACAGGGTGAGGCAGGCGACGGTGGAGAGGTCGAAGGGACCGGCAAAGGGCAATACATATTTGCAAACCCTCTGCCACTAGAGGCCTCCGAATTGTAGCGTGTAACATGGCAGTGTGTAGTGTAACTATGTCGCTGCATGAGAAACAGGGTGCTGTAATAAAGTTTCAAATTTGAAGAGTTTATCCACATGTGGAGCACCCTCTCCTGCAGCATGATAATGCTTTACCACACACAAGTGTTGCAGCGATCTGATGCCTTGGGTTCACTGTCATCAACCATCCTCTACACAGTTGTGGCTTGACCCCACTTGATTTTAATCTGTTTCCACACCTTTAAGAAAAACTTCAAGGACTTCAATTTGACAGTGATGAAGTGATGCAAATAGAGGTGAGGTTGTGGCTCCATCAACAAAATAAAATACTCTGCAGTTATAGTGTCAACAAACTAGTCTATCACTGGGAGGATTTTGTTCATTGCCAGAGTGATTACATTGAAAAATAAATAAATAGACATGAAGAATAAAGATACAGAATGAAGATAATGTTGTTTTATTTAGAAGGCTTCAAAAGTTTTTACATAAAAGTTTGCAGGCATTAGTTTCCAGCGCACTCTTATAAAACTACTTTTTGGAATGTCCTGTGTCAATTCAGTTTAAAAACACTTACAAAATTTTTACAAAACTATTGTCTGCATACAATTGTTACTTTCGTGTCAGAGAGTCACAGAGAATGCTAGCAGGAAAAACCTCTAAGCATTTAAAATGCACTCCATTTTTAACATTTCACCTGTATCATGTCTGACATCATCTGTTTCAGTAAAAACATTTGTTTCTATGTAGCTACTGCATGGAATAATTAGATTATCATTAACTAAGTCTGATGCTTGATTATTTTTCATGTGGTACTTCTATGATAGGAGCTGAAGAAATGAATTTTGTGCCATGGTGAGGACTTGAACCCAGGTCTCCTTGTCTTACTAGGCAAGTGTGCTAGCCATTACACCACTGCAGCAGTGTAGCTAAAACAGCTGCACTTGCTACCCTAATCCAGTGCCATCCCTAACACAAACATCAATTCACATCTTCAGCTTTTCTTTCCCTTGAAGATGTGAACTGAAGTTTGTGGTAGGGAGGGTGTTGGATTAGGGTAGCCTGTGCAGCCATGTTAGCCATAATGCTGTGGTGGTATAAGGGCTAGCACACCTGCCTAGTAAGTCAATGAGACCCAGGTTCAGGTCCCTGCCAAAGCATAAATTTTAATTAATTTCTTCAGCTCCTGTCATTATCGTAGATTAAAATGAGACTCAAACATCATTCTGTATGTCTATCTATTAAGCCAAATTTTGTTCCAGGTCCAATTCTACTTTAAATCTTAATCTACAAAAGTGTTATTCAAGTTCTGCCACCATTCTGCCTTGATGTTCTGCCACCAGCTTTTCCATAGATCCCAAGAACAAATGTATTTTGTATAGAGTAAATCCTAATTTTTTCCCTTCTAATGTATTTTGTTCCAATTTAGAGTTTAACTTCGATAATTGAGAGTTTACTAACTGTCCAAAATTCCAAAAAAAAAGGTAGCATCACACAAAATGTTTCTGCACAGTAGCCACAGAAGTAAAAATAAGAATCATGTGCAATATTCCATATATGGTGTGTTAGTTGTTGCACTTGTTTTCCATTCCAATTTTTGAGTACACCAGGATGCCTATTTATTTCCATTCCAAATCTATTGTTCATCTGGTGTCTTGTTGTGTTCTTGTATATCCTCAACATGTTTCCAAACTCATTTTTACATTGTACAAAAAGATGTCTGCAAAATTTTAATCCAAGGTTTCTTGTCATGTTATTAAGAATTACACATTATCCTAGCTTTTTTTCCATCATGTGAGAAATCTACCTTCTGAAATTTGTGCAAGTAATGAACATCATAATCATTGCAATTAAGAAACTTAGTAACATTACATGTGATGCTATTGGAACAACTGCCATTGTCAATCTATGAGAGATAAAAGCTCAAATGGTAAATATGCAACTAAGAACAATTTTGAAAAATATACTCATCTGAAGGAAAAGTGTAACTCTGCCTGGATGTTTAGTAACTTCAATAAGCATAACTCATATACCCATTTACGTTATTGCTCTTCATTTATTACACCACTTAAAGAAACACATCTCTTACGATAATTAACATAGACTACCAGCCTTAACTGAAGGCAAAATCAGAGTCTAACCATACTAATCTGGACTAGCAAGCACTGTTTTGATAGTATAAATCACATACAATGATCAGAATATGTCACAGTACTGTTGAAATGATTAAATCATTGGTATTACAATTAATAGTTATAAATCTCTGACAGTTTGAACATAAGATGCATTACTACTACTAAACGTGGTGACAGATTTTATATAAGCAGAATTTAGGTACCAACAAACTTTTAGACCAATTTATTGGTGGACTGTACTAAAAACTTGTTCTGTGTGGGGGGGTTAGTTTGGAAGAAAGTACATGAAACATGAAAAAATACTACTGTGTGAGAATTCTTATCAAAGTTTTGTGAACGAATTTCCTGACATGTCAACATCAGTGCTTTACAACATTGTTTCTTAACACCTAAAGTTTAGGAAACTGTGCTCCAGTTGGGTCCCAAAACTCCTAACAGAGGACCACAAAAGTTCTGTACTCGTTATCATGAAGAAGGTGATGGCTTCTTGAGTCAGATCGTAACTGGAGATGAAACATGGGTTTTGCGTATCATGCCCGAATAAAAGAAACACATCATGGAATGGAGACACACACACACACAATTGCCTGTAAAGGTGAAGGCCAAACAGTCTCTGTCCCAGGGCAAGATCATGACATCAGTGTTTTGGGATAGGCATGGTGTTTTGTTGGTCGACTTCATGCAATGAGGAACCACTATAAATGCAGAAGCATACTGCCAAACCGTGAGAAAGCTACGCAGAGTGATTCAAAACAAAAGATGTGGCATGCTGACAAAGAGAATTGTCCTTCTCCATGACAATGACAATGCAAGGCCTCACGCTGCAGGTCAGACCCGCGATTTATTGGACAGTTTTGGCTGGGAAGTTTTAGATCACCTACCCAACAGTCCTGATCTTGCACCAAACAATAACCATCTGTTCCTCCACCTCAAACAACTCCACAGTGGCCACCATTACAATGATGACGACGATGTGAAAATGGCAGTGAACCCTTGGTTATCGGAGCAGGTGGCAAGTTTTTATGAAGAGGGTATTTTAAAATTGGTTGAGAGTATGATACATGTTTCAACAAACTTGACAACTATGTCAAAAAATAGAGTGAAGTACATATTTTCTGAAAATAAATTTACTCTTTTGAAATAACCTTTCATTGTGTACTTATGTTCAAATTGACCATACTTAAAAATCACGCCTTGTAAAAACACAGATTAAATTCACTTCTTGACAGAAGCTCATGAGAATATCACTAAACTAAATGCTATGTACAAACAAACAACTGCTGTTGCTGCCTGCTGCTTCCTCTTGCTGGACTTTCAGAGTGCATGTGCTGTCGATGGTTAGTGGGCTTGATGTGGATACAGGTATGGGCGGAATCATCAGTGAGTTGGAGGCCAACATCTGGGAAAGTGAGTAGGCTGAAGAGGACCATGTAAAGTGGATGGGAGAGAAGTTGTTGAAGTTGTGGAGGAATAAGGATAGGAAGTCTTGTCCCTAGGTCCAGATCATGAAGATATCATCAGTGAACCAGAACCAGACAAGGGATTTGGGGTTTTGGGACATTATGATATTTTCCTCTAGAATAGTCCATAAAGAGACTGGCATGGGAAAGTGCCATATGGGTGCCCATGGCCCAGCAGCAGATTTGTTTACATACATGTTTTACCCTCAAAGGAGAAATTGTTGTGTGTGAGGATGTTATTGGTTAGTTGTATAAGGAATGAGGCACAGGGTTTGGAGTTCGAAGGACACTGGAAAGGATAGTAGCTAGACCATCATCATGAAGGATGTTGGTGTATAGGAAGTTGGCATTAACAGTGATGAATAGGGATCCAGGTAGTTATGGGGTAGGGATGGATCACAGTCAGTGAAGGAATCATTTTGTGTCTTTAACATGAGAGGCTCAGCTACAAGCATTTGATTGGAGGTGTTGGTTGCAAGAGTGGACATCCTTTCAGTGAAAACACAGTAACCAGCTACAATGGGGCACCTAAGGTTGTTGGAGTTACGGATTTTGAGAAGCATGTAGAAGGCATGTGTACAGGGGAGGTCACTGGGATGATGAGGGAAATGCATTCATGATAAGAGTTATGGGCTGGGCCAATGAGTTTGAGTAAGGATTGGAGGTTATGCTGGACTTCTGGGATGGGATCACTTTGGCAGAGCTTGTAGGTGAGGAATGAGACAGATGCCAGAATCATTCTCTCAGGAAGTCACTGGGATTCTCCACAAGACTTGCTGGTCTTTTTGATTGCAACCGTTGCTGTGGTGGATGACAGAATTCCTGGTGCAGTGGTAGAGAGGATGATGCAGAGATTTTCTTGGCCTCCCTCAGTAGAGCTTGATTCCTCCTTAAGTGAAGTGGAGGGATGTGACTCAATACAGGTAACCAGTGGCAAGGGGTTGATTTGATGGAACCAGTAATGCAGCTGAATGACACAATGTGCTACATTACTGGTTCCATCAAATCAACCCCATGCCACAGGTTACCTGTATTGAGTCACACCCCTCCACCTCACTTAAGGTGGAATAAAGCTCTACTGAGGGATGCCAAGAAAATCTCTGTATCACCTTCTCTACCACTGCACCAGGAATTCTGTCATCCGCCACAGCAACAATTGCGATCAAGAAGACCAACAAGTGTTACTGCAGGACAACTCATCGCAGATGGTTTTGATCTAAATGAAAGCTGGTAGCATGAATGGTCAACAAAAACATTGGGAACAAAAGCCCATCACCTTGATCCCACGAAGAAGCCAAAAGGTTTTGACCTACTGAGGAACCTCTGGTGCCGCCTCAACAGGTTAAGGACTGGACATGGTTGTTGTAACTACTTCAGGTACAAATGCGGCTGGATCAGTTCACCAATGTGTGAATGTAATCAAGAAGAGTAGACAACTGAACATCTAGTCCAACGCTGTCCACTTCATTCATACCCTGGAATTCACACCAACTTGTTCACCCTCACACCCAGCTTAACTAATTGGTTGAAAAACACAGACTTTAAGGTTTAATCTTGTATTATATCATATGTATATTGTATAAAATCACTTGTCTTACATCAACTGTATATTATATAAAATCACCATATGATTAAATAAAATAAAACCACAACAGTAGTAGGACCTTTGTTTGCAGGGAGGATGTTTAAATCAGAATCTGTCCTGAGAATATGAATGATTGCTCTTTCTTCTGTTGAGGTGTTTTTGTTCTTGGCAAGGAGCCTAGGAAAGATGGTGAGTCAAGTTGGAGGTAGGGAACACCTGGAAGATGATCAGAGGGTGGTTAGGTGGGGAATGGTTAAGGGTCATCATGGTTGGATGATGGTGTGAACTGAGAGAGGCAACGTTCAGTGTCTGGATTAGGTTGATTGGAGGTATTGGCAACAATGAAGTATTTCAACTGTAGAAATCAGGAGGAGACTGGTCTTCGATGAGTCCAGCATGGTTAAATCTCACTGTGGGCCTGAAGGTGAGGCCTTCCAACTGGATGGGGACTACTCAGGAGAAACAAAACTGGTGGTCTATGTGTTGGAGTGAGGATTGTTAGATCCCTTAATTGGACATGTAGGTTAGGAAATTTAAAAAGAGAAATGAATAGGATAACATTAGATATAGCAGGAATTAGTGAAGTTCAGTGCCAGAAGGAACAGGACATGTGGTCAGGTGAATACAGGGTTATAAACACAAAATCAAAGAGGGGTAAAGCAGGACTAGGATTAATAATGAATAAGAAAATAGGAATGTGGGTGAGCTGCTGTGGACAGCATAGTGAACACATTATCACAGCCAAGCTAAACACTAACTCCACACCCACCACAGTAGTAGAAGATCACATGACAGCTAGCTCTACAGGTGATAAAGAGATTGAAGAAATGTATGATGAGATAAAAGAAAATATTCAGATAGTTAAGGGAGACAAAAATTTAATTGTAATAGGAGCTGAAATTCAATGGTAAGAAAAGGAAGAGATGCAAAAATAGCAGGTGAATATGGACTGGGAGAAAGGGGTGAAAGAGGAAGCTGACTATTAGAATTTTGCACAGAGAATAACTTATTCATTGCTAACATTTGGTTTAAGAATCATGAAAGAATTTTGTGTACATGGAAAGTTTTGTGGCGGTGTTCGTAGCGACAAACACTTGGCTGTAGAAATGGCTTACGAAGTCACCGCCACACTTTTAATAGCGGGCCGACCGGTCCGCTGGAACAGTGAACAGAAAGATGAAACCCCAAACACTCTGATTAAATAGAAGTCGGTACTTATCTTTATACAGTAACACAGTAGTGAACTCGGTGTCTACAGAAATCTGTCTAGTTCGAGTCGGAGCGGCTAGGTCAGCGTCGGCTGACGACAAACAACAACTCTGCTGCGATGAACACACAACTGACTAGCAAGTACACAATTCGGTGGCGAGTATACAACCGAGTGGCGAATACAGAACTGTCCTAGCGCTCGTGACTCCAGCGCTTAAGAACCCAGAAGCCAGCGGTGGCGCGCGCAGACTTGCGGCGATTTGCTGTCTCACTGGCGCTGCTTATGCGGACGGCGTCCGGACTTTGATGCTGCCAACCTTTTGGCAGCGGGCTCGGGTGGCATTACTGGCTAGGACATAACAGAAAGACCTGGAGAGACTGGAAGGCTTCAGGTTGATTATATAATGTTAAGACAGAGATTTCGGAACAAGATTTTAAATTGTAAGACAATGTAAGGGGCAGACGTGGACTCTGATCACCATTTTGTTGGTTATGAACGGTAGGTTAAAACTGAAGAAATTCTGAAACTTCTAAAAAAATGAGATTATCAGGGAGTGCAAAATGGTGAAGCAGGAATGGATAGAAGACAAATGTACAGATTAAGAAGCATTCTTCACTAGGGGAAAGACTGATACCACCTATAGGAAAATTAAAATGGCCTTTGGAGAAAAGAAAAGCATCTGTATGAATACCATAGCTCAGATGGAAAACAAGTCCTAAGCAAAGAAGGGAACGCTGAAAGGTGGAAGGAGTATACAGAGGGCCTATATAAGGGCAATGGACTTGAAGACAATGTTACAGGAAAGGAAGAGGATGTAAATGAAGATGAGATGGGAGAGATGATACTGCAAGAAGAATATGACAAAGCAGTGGAGTAGATAACATTCTTTCAGAACTATTGATAGCCTTGGGAAAGCAAGCCATGACAAAGCTATTCCATCCAGTATGCAAGATGTATCAGATAGGCAAAATACTTTCAGACTGTTTCCAGGGCTCTCGGGTGTCCAATCGTTAAAGTCCCAAGATATTTTGGAGAATAACGTTTCTGCCATCATCAGGTGTTTCTTACGCAATGGTCTGCCTGCTCATTGTCAGTGTTATTGATGTCTGTCAGTCGGGCTTCAACTCCCGCAGCCTCTGACATTCCAACTGTGAGCACCGATGCTCCAATTGCGGCCGCCAACAATCTGTTTACGGGTGCCAACCCAGGTCTGCGCTGTCCCCAGTGTCACACTGGGTGGTGGAAGACACAGAATCCTGTGGAGTGTCCTCAGTGGCCGTCGTGGAAGGATCTTGTGTCTTCTTGAGGCATGATTTTTTTTATGGAGCTTGCTGAGTTGAAAACCAAATTTTGAAAATGGACAATCTCATAAACCAAGACACAGGTTTTCAGACAGAAGACTGGTTCTTCCACCATGACAATGCATCCTGCACACACAGTCATCTCTGTTAGACAGTTTTTGGCTGAAAATGCCATGGTTCTGCTGTCCTACGCACCTTACTCATCTGATCTGACTTCATATGATTTTTTTCTTATTTCCATGCAAGGAAAGGGGTGTGAAAGGACATCTATTTGACAATGTTGAAGAAGTCAAGAAAAATGAGAGAGGAGCTGTCAGCATTTTCTAAAGATGACTACAAATATGTATGAATGACAGGCTCCACGTGGTTCCCAAGTTGTGCAGCAACCATAAACCATAAAATTACCAAATATGCAGCAACCAATCACAAAATGATTTTTTATTTATTCACTTTTGTAATATGTTTTGAACAGCAGAAGCACTGGTGGGGAAAAAAAAAAAAAAAAAAAAAAGACCACACACACACACACACACACACACACACACACACACACACACGTGTGTGTGTGCAGGTACATTGCATTGCCTGATAACACAATGTTGACTGCAGTTGAGCAGGTAGACAGGAGGGAGGGGTAGCCTATATGGGGTGAGTAGATGGAGTGAAGGATTCAGATAGCATGGGTTGTGAAGCAGCTGTTGAACTTGAGCATATCATGCTTACCAGTGAGCTGTGCTCCTGAGAGGTCAATTCTGCTCTTGGCCACAGTTGGTGGTGGGCATTCATTCTGATGGACAGCTGGATGGTGATCATGGCTTCATAAAATGCTGCTCATCATATGTACTGGAGTTGGCATACGACGTGGCCGCTTTCACAGTTTCCATATATCATATTCTATTTTAGATGGAGAATGGGATTATGGCTGACCAGTATTTTAGAATTAGTGGTAACACCTTCAGCTGTGTCTTTAAATCTCTTTATTCAAATTCGACCAGTTCTTGTGATGCAATACACAAACAGCAGGCTCCTATATTGACAAAAATTGGTTCTATACCCAACTTTCCATAGAAAAAAATAAAACTCGGCATCCACAGCCTACTTGTAAATGTAGGGCCATTACATACATCCAATTTGGCTTTTGGAAAGATAGACGTGCGAGAGAGGTGCTTCTGAGGCGAGTTCCACTTGATAGGAAAAATCAATGCACATACGTAGAATATGTTGACCTAGAAAAGGTGCTTAACAATGTAAAATGGTGTGAAGAATTTGAAATCCTGAGAAAAATAAGAATTAACTACTGGGAAAGAATGGTAATATACAATAGGTACAAGAACTAAGAGGGAACAATAAGAATGAAGTGCTTGAATTAAAAGTCATCCCTACTGTTTGTTCAGTGTGTACATGGAAGAAGCAATGACAGAAAGAAAGGTTCAAGAGTGGTATTAAAATTTGGGGTGTAAGGATATTGATGGTAAGATTCACTGATGACACTGCTGACATCAGTGAATGTGAAACAAAATATTACTGGATTTTTTTAAAAATAAAATAAACAGTTTAATGACAGCCGAAAATGTTTGAGAGTATACTCAGGAAAGATGAAAGAAATGAGGAGTAGCAGAAATGAAATTAGCAATAAATTTAACATCACAAATTATGATCAGAAAATAGATGAAGTTAAGGAATTCTGCAAAAAAACACATAACAGATGAAACAAGGATATAAAAAAAAGACTAGCACAGGAAACAGGGCATTCCTCATGAAAAGAAGCCTTAATGTGAAGAAGAAATCTCTGAGAATGTACGTTTGGATCACAGCTTTCTATGGTAGTGAATTGTTGACTGAGGGAAAACTGAAAATGAAGAGAATTGGAGCTTTTGAGATATTCCGGTATACAAGGTTGTTGAAAATTAGATACAGTGGTAAGTTAAGAAATAAGGAAGTTCTCCACAGAAACAGTGAAGACAGGAATAGATGGGAAACACTGAAAGGAAGAAGGGACGGGATGATTGGTGCATGAGCTATGAACTACAAAATATTTGCATTTCCCCATACAAATTAGTAAGCCATTATTGCAGGAAGAAAACAAGACATGGAGGTGTTTGCATGTAAAACCTAGAGTAAAGGTTAAAAATATGACTGTAACTGAATCCTTAAGCGAAGAAAAACGTTTTGAGGCTGCAGCAATACAGTTGAAAATGCAAAAGAGTAAATTAATAATAATGTCAGTGTACAGATCACCATGTGGTGATCCTGAAATTTTTAGAAATAAGTTAGAGGCATTGCTCAATATATTACATAATAACAAATCAACAATAATTATAAGTGGAGATTTTAATGTCAACTTATTGACTGAATGTGCATTCAAAGATCAGTTCTTTAATGTTCTACAGAGCTTCAATTTGCATCCACATATAACGAACCCTACAAGACTAGAAAAACTCTTCAGAAAGTCTCATAGATAATATTTTCAAAAATATAGATGTCATAGATACAAATGTAATAAATGTTGACCCAGGAATATCTGATCAAAATGCACTCATCCATAAATTTCCCATAGCCCCTGTGACCAAAAATAGTTCACATCATATGTACAAAAGAACCTTCTCCAAAGATAGTTGCAGTCACTTCATAAATACACTGATTAACCAATCATGGACAGAAGTATTGTTACAAACTAGCACAAATACTGCATATGTTGTTTTCTCTTCCCTGTTTATGTTGAATTTTGAAATGTGTTTTCCTAAAATACTTCTTAAAACAGACTCATATGGGCATTTACATGCTAACCTGGATGACAACAGGTATTAGAAATTCCTCCAGGACCATGAAAATGCTTAACTATAAACTGAAGAGTTGTACTGACTCCAAGTTTAAAGAACATATAACAAATTACAAAAAGTATATAGAAAAGTAATTACAAAAGCAAAATTATTAAGTAATGATAAATTAATAAGAAAATTAGGCAATAAATCAATAACTACTTGGGAAATTGTGAAAAGGGAAATTGGTAAGGGCCTCAAGAATAAGGAAATAGTACATAAATAATTACTTTTTAAGTGTAACTGTGCCATTAAGTAAAAACTCTTCTAAACATGAGAAATTAACAGCCACAAAAGTAGACAATAGTATGTTGTTAACTCCTGTAAATGACAATGAAATATTAAAGGTGATAGAGTCTAAAATCAAAAATGTCTGCAGGTGTGAATGAAATGCCTGTGTCAGTCATAAAAAATGTAGCCCAACAAATTATAAAGCCCCTGGTACATATTGCCAATTTGTCTTTCAGCGAAGGTGTGTTTCCTCAGAGGTTTAAAATCTCTGTTAGACCTCTGTTTAAAAAAGGAGATCCACACAAGGTAGAAAATTATAGGCCCATATCCCTTCTCCAATCATTTTCCAAAATTCTAGAGCAATTAATGAAAACCAGACTCATGAATTATTTAGATGCTTACAAACTACTGAACTGCAATCAATATGGCTTTCGCTTGGGCCACAGCACAGCATCAGCTATCCATGCCTATACTGAAGAGATTGTCAGAAATCTCAACACTAAAAAATGTGTAGTGGGAATTAACTTAGATCTATCTAAAGCTTTCAATACAGTAAATCACCAAATTCTCTTAAACAAGATGGAGGCAATAGGTGTAATGGGAGTTGTGAGGCAGTGATTTGAATCTTGCCTTCAAGATAGAACTCACGTGGCAGAAATAATCACAGAACATAAAAATCAGAAAATCAAGTGGGTTTCAGATGCAAAGAAATTGGAAATAGGTATCCCACAGGGCTGTGTTCTTGGTTCCTTTTTATTCTTGCTTTATATAACTGACACAAAAAATCCAAATATTTCTACCAAAATAATGTTGTTCACAGATGACATGAGTATACTTATAAGTGATGATAAAAAATCATTAACCACCACAACTGACATAGTCCTGAAATATATACAACAATGGTTTAATGCCAATGTGTTAACACTTAATCTAAGTAAAACAAATTATATACAGCATGGCAAAGCAACCCAAGAAATGGACATCCAGTTAAAACTAATTGATAAGGAGATAGAGACAATTCCACAAAATTTTTGGGCATGCACATTGATCAAAACTTAAGCTGGAAAGACCATCTCAAGCATTTATCTCACAGGCTCAATTAGGCATGTTTTGCATTGAGGATATTATCTAGAGTACGCAGCACAGACTGTACTAGACTAATGTATTTTGCTTACTTTCAGTCCATTGTGTCTTGCGGCATAGTGCTCTAGAGTAAAACTATATCAAGCTTAATAGATATCTTCACATTTCAGAAAAGAGCTATATGAATTATAACACATAATTCTCCAAGAACTCATTGCAGGCCCTTTTTCAAACAACTACAAATACTCAGAATACCGTCACTATATATATTTAAAAGCATTCTGTGTACAAGAGCACATATGAAAAATCTATGTAGAAATGAGGACTGCCACCATTATAATACTAGGTGTTGTAAGAATTTGTATGTAGAAAGGGTAAGGACAACACAAACCCAAAAGCATGTAAGTAATTTTGGAAAAAAACTTGACATTTCTCTGCCAGTGTACATAAAGGAAATAATAGATGAAGTAAAATTTAAGACTGAGCTTAAAAATTACCTTTTAGTTGTTCCAATATAAACCATGCCACAGCTACACGGAATTTTATACACACCTGATAATTCCTGCCTAATGGAACACAAAAGAAACTGTAGATTGGGGCAGATTGAGAAATCAGCTGTAGCGGAACACGTTTTCAAAGACGGTGATCATGAAATAAAATTTAGTGAGACAAACGTGATAGCTAGGACCTCAAATTATTATACTCGCATGTATAGAGAAGCTATAGAGATCTACAAGCGCAGAAATAATTTTAATAGAAAAGAAGAAGGATTAAAACTAGACAAGATATGGCAGTCGACTTTGTACCAATGAAGTGACAATTGATTACCAGTAATCAAGAGAGATGGCACTAGCCAGAGATAGTTTTAAAGTCGAAAGCACGTGACGGGTGGTGGTGCCATCTAAGCACTCTATATAAGTGGGACCACCAGCGCCTAGCAGCCAGTCGCCAACTCACCTCAGAAGATGTTGCCCGCAGCCGGCAACAAAACGTCAGGAAGAGAAGTAGTTTTATATATGGACCATGGCAATTCAGCCCGGAAGTTTTAATTAATGAAGACGCCGGCCATGAAAGCTTACGTGCTTTGATTAGAATGATACACTTTTTCAACGGCATCCAGAAGTGCTTGAAAAGATGAGTGCAGTGATATAAGATTGTTAATGTTAAGGCTGAAACTCTTCGTAAGTGAATCCAAGAAATATTCTAAAATTGAAAGGCAAGTTGGCAGGAATCAGCCATTGCATTGTAAACATGCTAATGTCAGGCTACATTGTTTTGTCAAACCTTTTGACTGTTTACTTGTTTGCACTGCAAAACTAGCACCAACTGAGATCATTTCTGCATCAATATTACTTGTATGCAGACATAAGGAGAAGTTAGAAATGTTACTTCTATATGAATGTTGACTCAAGACAGATTGCCAAGTAATGTGGGATCAGCTAGAGGAGTATCACTCACATCTTGCATCAACATGAATTCCACCCTTATTATCTGTCACTTCATCCATTCTGAGGACCAGAAAGTCATATAGAATTTGTTGGTTTGCTCTGCATTGCTTGGGATATGTTTTTCCATTGTGTGCTATTTACTAACAAAGCAATGTTTACAAACCATGGTAATGTAAATATACCTAACATGTACCAGTGGGCAGCTGAAAATCCATATTGGGTTTGTCAGGTACCTCAGCAACAACAACTATGAAGAGTAAACTTATGGCGTGGCATCATAGGAAATTCCACTGTGGGATCTTACTTCAGCCCAGCGATGTTAAATGGAAACACATACGCACACTTTTTTATGGACTTTCGATCATTCTTCTAGAAGAGGTACCACTGGATAAGTAACTGTATGTGTGGTTTCAACATGACAACTGCCCTGCTCACCTTTCCTATGATGAAATGCAAATACTGAATGTAAAGTTTTCTGACTACTGAATGGAACAGAATGCTGCAGTACAATGGCTGACTAAGTCTCTCGATTTGACTCCTCTTGACTTATTTCTATGGGGTTTACTGAGAGATGCAGTGTATCTTGAGGCCCTAACTATGACAGGTGATACGTAATGTTGAATTGCCACAGCATGCAAAGGGCATATTGTCCAATATACTTTCATCTGTTTATCTATGTCTTGAACAGCGTTTGCAAATGTGCCTTGTAGTCGATGGAAACAATTTGAGCACGTACTTAAGTAAAGTGTAAAACTACATTTCAATAAGAAAAGTAGTTTTTTTTGAGTGACATATAAGTCATTTTGAATGAACTGTTGATTATATTTAATGTGTATTCCATCTAACTACAATTTTGAGTAGTATTTATAAAAACATTTCTCTAAAAGCAGATGGTCTGCTTTCAGAAGTATTCAGGCGTCTCCAGCAACGAAACATCAGGTGGTATTTTTTTCCTTTTTCCTTTTTGTTTTTTGAATCTAAGAAAGTTCAGACAGTAGTTTTCTATTTATGTTGAATAGACTGTTTATTGTTATAAAGTATGAATGAGTGACATTGCTGTTTTGGCTTTGACAAGTGAGCAGCAACTGTATTTATTTCTACAACAACCTGAGAACATACACACATTTTAAATAGTTTTCATAAGCCAATATGATGTGCCGGAAGCTAGCATATGCCGTAGTTCCATACACAAAAATTTTAGCTGACCTTATATCTAAGTTGTACAGAAAACCAGATTTTATCTTTGCAACTAGGCCTGTCTTGCTGCATATAACAATGGAGCCTTACACGAGAGCTCGGCTTGATGGTGATTCCATCACAGAAGGTGACTCTGACCACATTGATTTCCTTTCTTGTAGCACATTTTTCAGATGCTTTTGCGAAGAGTTTCAACCTCTACATTAACAAGCATTATATCACTGTATTCATCTTTTCAAGTGCTTTTAGAGGCTGTTAAAGCAAATATAACGTTCTGTTTAAAAAATCATACTTGGTTCAGTATCGTTGTGATACCTGTGATACCAAAGTTAAGACACTTTATCTCATACCAAATTACATGCCCCTATCATTTGCCAGAACCCTCATTTTGATACCTGGAACTGTTCTTGAAATAAAAGAGGCTTACATCTTATGTGACTCACACTGTACAAGCACCCACAGCAATGGCTGCATTGCATCAGTATGTAGTCATTTTTCAGGCACAAAACACATATCAGTCTCTTCTGTGTTGTGACGCAATAAATATATTAGTATCGAAAAGGTTTCTGTCAGTTTTGGCTCTGTTATTTTTTGGGTGACTTGACATAAATTGCTTGACGTACATAAAACTGGACCCAAACATTATTTCAGGAGGAGGACTTGCAGGAAACTTGTGTTACAAATTTTAATCAAGTACTCCACTATCAGCAAGATGAGTAATTGAAATGTAGCCATGAATTCTAGTTAATTTTAACATGCTGGAGGCACTTGCATATGTTAAAAAATGTCAGGACAGTCAAACACTACTACTTATAATGCAATGATGATAGCTGCTCAGACAGTTGAAATCTGCAATGCAATAAAAAAGACACATGACTTTACAGCCAATGCTGACCGTTTTTCTGTCCTTGATTACATAACAATTGTGGTGGACAGTCATTCCCATAGAACTGAATATGATGAAAATTCAAATTTTTATACATGGGAGGCATCAAAAACATCACTGACCAAAAATTAAATATACTGATGAACAAGGAATGTCCAAACTAAATGAATGGAAATAATTATTTGGGAAATCATCATCAAAAATACCTAAAAAGATGTTGTTGTTGTTGTGGTCTTCAGTCCTGAGAGTGGTTTGATGCAGCTCTCCATGCTACTCTATCCTGTGCAAGCTTCTTCATCTCCCAGTACCTACTGCAACCTACATCCTTCTGAATCTGCTTGGTGTATTCATCTCTTGGTCTCCCTCTACGATTTTTACCCTCCATGCTGCCCTCCAATACTAAACTGGTGATCCCTTGATGCCTCAGAAAATGTCCCTTCTTCTAGTCAAGTTGTGCCACAAACTTCTCTTCTCCCCAATCCTCTTCAACACCTCCTCATTAGTTATGTGAGCTACCCATCTAATCTTCAGCGTTCTTCTGTAGCACCACATTTCCAAAGCTTCTATTCTCTTCTTGTCTAAACTATTTATCGTCCATGTTTCACTTCCATACATGGCTACACTCCATACAAATACTTTCAGAAACGACTTCCTGACACTTAAATCTATACTCAATGTTACCAAATTCCTTTTCTTCAGAAACGCTTTCCTTGCCATTGCCAGTCTACATTTTATATCCTCTCTACTTTGACCATCATCAGTTAGTTTGCTCCCCAAATAGCAAAACTCCTTTACTACTTTAAGTGTCTCATTTCCTAATCTAATACCCTCATCATCACCCGACTTAATTCGACTACATTCCATTATCCTCGTTTTGCTTATGTTGATGTTCATCTTATATCCTCCTTTCAAGACACTATCCATTCCATTCAACTGCTCTTCCGAGTCCTTTGCTGTCTCTGACAGAATTACAATGTCACTGGCGAACCTCAAAGTTTTTATTTCTTCTCCATGGATTTTAATACCTACTCCGAATTTTTCTTTTGTTTCCTTCACTGCTTGCTCAATATACAGATTGAATAACATCGGGGAGAGGCTACAACCCTGTCTCACTCCCTTCCCAACCACTGCTTCCCTTTCATACCCCTCAACTCTTATAACTGCCATTTGGTTTCTATACAAATTGTAAATAGCCTTTCGCTCCCTATATTTTACCCCTGCCACCTTCAGAATTTCCCCCCCAGGGGGTCCACAACTCTTTTGTGGACACGTGCGTAGCGAGCACGGGACCCCGAGCTAATGTGGCCCTCCTTCCTTTCCGGGCTGCATACCTTCCCTTCCCTTTCCTCACCCTTCCCCGTCCCCCATCTTCGCCCCCCGCCCACCTCTGGCTCTTTCCTTCCCTTTCTCCCCCTCTGGGAGTATGGTTTGTGCCTACGTCCGGAGATGGACGCTCGAAACTGTTCCAAATTCCTTGCTTTCTACACTTGCAAGTCCTCGTCCTTCCTCTGTCCTTCTCTTTTCCTTCCCTCTTCTCTTTGCCCTTTTCTCCTCTGCGGCGTTTGAGACCCCCTCTTCTTTCCTTTCCCTTTCTCTTTTTTCCTCCCTGTGCGTGTCTGAAGGCCGACCCACGCACTTCCATGCGTAGCCGGTGACGGGGTAACGCGTAATTCCCCGCCCCGGGTAGACAGGTAGGACACGTACGTACCCCCTGGTAACGGCCAGGCCCAGGGAGGGGTGATTACCCGAGCTGATACCTTCCGAAAGTGCCGATTGGTCCCTCCGTCCGTTTGTCGGGAGGTGTGACCTGAGGTGTGAACAATCACCTACGGTGAGTGTGCCCTCAGTGAGGGCCCCCACAAGGGAGGAGCACGCCATCGGAGACGCCGGTAATCATGGGGGATTCTTCCGCAATGGTTTCCTCACCTTCCACTATGTCTGCTCACAAACGTAAGTTCACTGAGTCTCAGCCACAGACGGTTCTTCCATCGTTGCCACAGTTCCTTGTTGTTTCTCGGTCTGACGAAGGTCACGACTTCTCCACGGTCAACCCTTTCATTATTCAGAAATTGTCGACGCAATTGCAGGTCCTGTAAAGTCTTGTTCCAGATTACGGAATGGCACCCTGTTGTTAGAAACACACAGTGCCCTCCAGGCTCAAAAATTGCTGCGTACTTCTCTGCTCCACACCTTCCCTGTCCGGGTGGAACTGCACCGTACCTTAAATTCCTCGTGTGGAGTCGTTTATACACGCTCCCTATGGATTGTCTGACGAAGAAATTCAGCACTACCTGTCTGACCAGGGCGTAACGGCTGTTCATAGGGTTATGAAAAGGGTTGACTCGAACATCATTCCAACCCGCACTGTCTTCTTGACGTTTGACAAAGTTCAACTCCCATCGAAAATCAAAGCAGGCTATGAGATAATTTCCGTTCGCCCTTACGTCCCAAACCC
Organism: Schistocerca piceifrons; assembly: GCF_021461385.2. Taxonomy (NCBI): domain Eukaryota; kingdom Metazoa; phylum Arthropoda; class Insecta; order Orthoptera; family Acrididae; genus Schistocerca; species Schistocerca piceifrons. The sequence continues at coordinate 647,706,347 of NC_060141.1, read as the reverse complement.
TACGCGTTGCTATCGATGTCAGCGGTTCAATCACACCAGCCACTCCTGTTCCAATCCGGCCAAATGTGTTACGTGTGGCAAGGATGCCCATGAGGGTGCTTGTCCACCTCCATCCCCTCGCTGCATCAACTGTATGGGTGACCACGCTGCTTCCTCTCGAGATTGCCCCGTTTTTAAGGACGAAAAGCTCATCCAGGAAATAAGAGTGAAGGAAAAGGTGTCGACCTTTGCTGCTCGAAAATTATTCGCCAGTCGACAGCCCACCGTGCCTCAGGCAGGAAAATACAGCACTGTCCTTGCTTCTCCTCGGCCAACAAAGGAGGCGGCCACGCAGACTTGCGACCTCACCTTTAGTACCACGGTCGTCAGATCGGCCAGCGCAAAGATCGCCCGTTCAACCTCACCTCTTTCGCCTGCCCACTCTATGGCTCACCCTTCGTCGGGTTCTGCTAAATCTCGAGCCCAAAAGTCAGACGCCAAGTCTTCGAAAAAAGAGCATACTCGTGAAGAGTTTTACGTACCGCAACTTCACAACCATCGGTTCCTCCTTCATCTAAACATCATACTTCCAAGAAGGCTACAAAGAAACCCAGTTCCTCTCCTTCTCCGCCAAGGCGAGTCCCATCTACAGCACCACCTGGCGGAAATCGCCCTCGGCCGTCTTCTGTGTCGCCGAGGCGCACTGCTGGTGGCCGGTCAACCGGCCGATCGCTGGTGGCAGGAGCTGCTCCTGACCAAACTATGGATCAGGATCTTCTGCCTTCGGCTGAATGCCATTCCATGCTGTCGGTCGCAAGCTCTGAGCAGTCGTTGAGTTGACCGCACCCTTGGTCACACTCCTCCATTTTCTGTTCACCCTATGTCCATTATCCACTGGAATATCCGCGGCATTCGAGCCAATCGGGATGAATTGTCGATCCTCTTACTATCCTACTCGCCGGTCATCTTCTGTCTTCAGGAAACAAAGCTGCGTCCCCATGACCGCTTTGTTCTCCCTCATTTTCAGTCCGTCCGATATGACCTCCCCTCTGTTGAAGGCACTCCAGCCCATGGAGGACTCCTGATTCTTCTCCATGATACTCTCCATTATCACCCAATCCCCTTACACAGTTCCTTCCAAGCTGTCGCCGTCCGTCTTTCCCTTTCTGGATACACGTTCTCTCTTTGTACGGTATACATTCCATCGTCCACACCAATGGCACGAGCTGATCTCCTTCATCTTCTTGGTCAGCTTCCACCCCCCTATTTGCTGGTTGGGGACTTAAATGGCCACCACCAGCTTTGGGGATCTCCACATCCTTGTCCACGTGGCTCACTATTGCTAGACGTCTTCCACCAAGCGGATCTAGTTTGCCTCAACACTGGGGTCCCCACATTTTTGTCTGCCTCCACGACAAATTTATCTCATTTGGACCTTGCGGTCGGTACTGTTCCGCTAGCTCGGCGCTTCGAATGGTTCGCCCTTGATGATACACACTCGAGTGACCACTTTCCATGTGTCCTTAGACTGCAGCCTCAACTGCCATATATGCGCTCGCGACGCTGGAAGTTTGCCCAAGCCGATTGGACACTTTTTTCGTCTCTAGCGACATTCGATGACCGTCACTTTCCCAGCGTCGACGATGAGGTCACACATATTACCGACGTTATTCTTACAGCTGCGGAACGTTCAATACCACGCACCTCCGAATTGCCCCGGCGCCCCCCAGTTCCTTGGTGGAACGAGGCATGCCGTGACGCAATACGTGAGCGGCGACGTGCTCTTCGCATTTTCCGTCACCATCCAACTTTGGCCAACTGTATCCGATATAAGCAGCTCCGTGCGCGATGCCGTCGCGTCATCCGCGATAGCAAGAAGGCAAGCTGGAAATTCTTTATTAGCTCATTTAACACCTTCACTCCCTCCTCGGAAGTTTAGAGTCGGCTTCGACTGTTCTCAGGCGCGCCTAGTTTCTCCCCGGTCTCTGGGCTCACTGTCGCGCATGATACCTTAGTGGACCCCGTCGCAATTTCTAACTCACTGGGTCAGCACTTTGCTGAGATTTCGAGCTCTTCAAATTACCCGCCAGCGTTTCTCCCGAAGAAACGTGTAGCGGAAGTGCGATATCTTGCTTTCTCCTCTCAAAATCACGAAAGCTACAATACTGTTTTCTCCATGCGGGAACTCCAACACGCCCTCTCTTCTTCTCGCTCCTCCGCCCCAGGAGCGGATGGTATCCATGTCCAAATGTTGCTGCATTTATCAACCCATAGTCTGCGTTACCTCCTTCGCCTTTATAATCGAATTTGTACCGACAGTACCTTCCCCAGACGATGGCGGGAAGCTATTGTCGTTCCCGTTCCGAAACCTGGAAAGGACAAACATCTCCCCTCTAGCTATCGCCCCATTTCTCTCACGAGTAGTGTCTGTAAGGTTTTGGAGCGTATGGTGAATTACCGTTTAGCTTGGTGGCTGGAATCCCGCAGTCTTTTAACACCAGCCCAATGCGGATTCCGAAAGCATCGTTCTGCAGTTGACCATCTTGTTGCTCTCTCCACTTGGGCCGGCCGAAGTGGCCGTGCGGTTAAAGGCGCTGCAGTCTGGAACCGCAAGACCGCTACGGTCGCAGGTTCGAATCCTGCCTCGGGCATGGATGTTTGTGATGTCCATAGGTTAGTTAGGTTTAACTAGTTCTAAGTTCTAGGGGACTAATGACCTCAGCAGTTGAGTCCCATAGTGCTCAGAGCCATTTGAACCTCTCTCCACTTATATCATGAACAATTTTCTCCGGAAACGCCAAACGGTAGCAATATTTTTTGATCTGGAGAGAGCATACGATACCTGTTGGAGGACAGGCATCCTCCGCACACTGTTCTCTTGGGGCTTTCGAGGCCGGCTGCCCCTTTTTCTTCGCGAATTTATGGCAGATCGCACATTTAAGGTGCGGATGAACACTACTCTCTCCCGTACTTTCTCCCAAGAAAACGAGGTACCCCAGGGCTCCGTGCTGAGTGTTGTACTGTTTGCCATCGCCATAAATCCAATTATGGATTGTCTCCTTCCTGATGTCTCGGGCTCCCTCTTTGTGGACGATTTAGCGATCTACTACAGCTCTCAACGGACCAGCCTTCTTGAAAGACGTCTTCAAGGATGTCTCGATCGCCTCCACTCGTGGAGCATCGAAACCGGCTTCCGTCTCTCATCCAGTAAGACCGTTTGTGTTAATTTTTGGCGACGTAAGGAGTTTCTTCCGCCCTCCTTACATCTAGGTCCTGTCAACCTTCCGTTTTCCGACGTCGCTAAATTCTTGGGTCTTATGTTTGACAGAAAACTGTGCTGGTCCTCCCACGTTTCCTATCTTTCGGCTCGCTGTCTGCGTTCCCTTAACACCCTCCGTGTCCTGAATGGTACCTCCTGGGGAGCGGACCGAGTGGTCCTTCTCCGCCTCTATCGCGCCTTAGTGCGCTCGAAATTGGATTATGGAAGCATAGTCTACTCCTGTGCTCGGCCGTCTATTCTTCGGCGTCTCGACTCTATCCACCACCGTGGATTACGTTTAGTGTCTGGAGCTTTTTACACCAGCCCTGTGGAAAGCCTTTATGCTGAGACTGCTGAACCTCCGCTGTCCAATCGGCGGGCAGTCCTTCTGAGTCGTTATGCTAGCCATCTGTCTTCCATGCCTGCTAATCCAGCCCATGACCTTTTTTACGACGCCTCCTTTGATGTAGGGTATGCAGGCCGCTCCTCCTCCCTACTACCCCCGGGAGTCCGCTTCCGTCAACTGCTCCATTCTCTTTCCTTCCGCTTTCCCAAAACCTTCTTGACAACTTGGGGTACAGCACCGCCTTGGCTCCGTCCCCGGATCTACTTGCTCCGTGACCTTTGTCAATTTCCCAAGGATGGTACCCCTACACTTGTTTACCGTCGGGCATTTGCTGCCCTATGTGCACAAATGACGGACGCCACATTTATTTACACCGACGGCTCCAAAACATCGTTAGGTGTAGGGAGTGCCTATATTGTTGACGACACCCCAAATCACTTTCGGCTTCCCGACCAATGTTCGGTTTATACTGTGGAGCTTTACGCTGTTCTCCAGGCTGTCCACTACATCCGCCGCCATCAGCGGATACAGTACGTAATCTGCTCAGATTCTCTCAGCTCTCTCCTCAGTCTCCAAGTTCTTTACCCTGTGCACCCTCTGGTCCACCGGATTCAGGACTGTCTGCGCTTGCTCCACCTGGGGGGCGTCTCAGTGGCGTTCCTCTGGCTCCCGGGACACGCTGGTATCTGTGGGAATGAGGCGGCCGATATAGCGGCCAAGGCTGCAGTCTCTCTTCCTCGGCCAGCTATTCAGTCGCTTCCCTTCATCGATCTAAGGAGCGGTTTATGTCGCAAAGTTGCTCATTTATGGCATGCGCATTGGTCAACACTTCCCCATAATAAATTGCGGGAAGTGAAAGCCCTTCCTTGCGCTTGGACCTCTTCCTCCCGAACGCGTCGTCGGGAGGAGGTAATTTTAGCTAGACTCCGGATAGGGCACTGTCTTTTTAGCCATCGACATCTTTTAAGCGGCGATCCTCCCCCACTCTGTCCCCATTGCTCTCAGCTGTGGACGGTAAGACACCTTTTAATTGAATGCCCCTATTTTAATCCGTTACGCTCCCGTCTACAGCTATCGCCTGATCTATCGTCGATTTTAGCAGATGACACGCGCTCAGCCGACCGCGTTCTCCAGTTTATTAGTGACAGTGAAATGACGTCAGTCATTTGAAGCTTTTTTTTGGGACAACCAACCCCTTTCTGTAGTGGATTTTTAAGCATTCCTTCTGCTTTTAGTTTCTCAAATTTTATGACTTTGTTCCCATTGCTGCTGGTTTTAAATTTCGGTTTTTTTACTGTTTCCTAAGTCACGGGCTGGGCGCTAATGACCATAGAAGTTTTGCGCCCCCCCCAAAAAAAAAAAAAAAAAAAAAAAAAAAAAAAAAAAAAAAAAAAAAAAAAAACCTTCAGAATTTGAAAGAGAGTATTCCAGTCAACTGAAAAAGATAAGTAGTGTGAATTTTATTTTTTCTTCTGTACTGTAGAGAGAGACAGTGTTTTAGGTCAGATGAAATCGTTTTTAATTAATGTGAAGTTTTTACAATAAATAGACGTGGCATATAAGAAAGAAGCAGTTATTAAGGAAACAGTTTTAAATGACAATACGGAACTTAGTGAAAGCTTTAGGGAGGCAGAAACAATGGTGGACAATAATCATGAAATTAATCAGAGCCATGATGAGGGAGCAGTATTTGGGAATGTTAGTGTTTGCAGTCCTTTCCAAGGTTTTGATCACAGAGAACTTTTAGAAACCAATAATATCCTTTCTGTGCAGTCAATGAGTTTTTCAGTAAACAAATGAAATGACTTAAAAACGAAGTCAATAGTGATCTGGAACAACCAAGCAATGATTTGAGTAATCAGAATAAAGACCTGGGTGGAAGAATTGAGGCATAAGATAATGATTTGGGGAATAGAACTGAAACATCAAAAAGTGAACTGATTAAAGACTTGGGCAGTAAAACCGATGCTCCAAATATGGCACTAAAAGAATTCAGGAGTGCAATTTTAAATACTGAAATTCAAGTTGCTCAAATAAGAGAGTATCTCAACAAATATAAATTAGTTATAGAGTCAGAACAAAAATGATTCAATACACAGGCTGGTACTGTATAAGGTGAAAGCTAAAAGTTTCAATGGCAACTGTAGTGGGATGGGGGCTAATGTACTAATTAACAGTTTTTGAGGAGATAATAAAAGTTGCCCAGTTGATTTTCTACAACACTGTCATGATATTTTTATCAATGATGTGACTGCTTTGCTTAAGATAAAGTTTTGAAAAAAGTTTCTGGTTGGAGTAGCACTCTATTGGGCTAACAAAAATGCTAATCCAGACATGACTTGATTTTGAAAAATGCTTTTTGAATAAATTTTGGTCAGAAATTGAACAAGCTAGGTTAAAAAGCGAATTTTTAAATTGACCATGTCATGGAGGAGTGAATGACACTGAGAGATTTCTGCTAGAAGCAGCTGAGATGATTAATCCACTTTCATAAACCATTTGATAAACTTACATAAAATGATGCATTTATGGATGAGATGATTCTATTGAAACATTTTTGAAACATGTAGATGAACAAGACATGACATTGGAGGGAACTGAAAACTGTAGCTTTAATCACAGTGAATATGATGGTAATCAGCATGGGGGTAGAATCAAAACTGCAGGAACGTAAGTAATTATAGAAGAAGAGAGGGAGGAAATTACAAGAATAATTATCAGGGAAGATGTGAGAGAACAGAACCACAGTGGAATGAGAGAAACAGGAATGAAATTAGAACACAGGAAAATAGAAACTGGTCATGGGAAGGAAATAACAGACCATTTAACCACAGCAGAGGTGAAAATAGGGGTAATGATCCTGCAAGTTAATGATCGTCCCCTGGGAACCTGTTGGTTTGAGGCAAGGAAAGACAGAAGAAACCAGGCTAATTATGACAAAAGAAATTACTAGAGTAGGAATAACTTTGATCCATGTGAACAACAAAACAAAAATAGGGATAAATATGAAATGAATAGGTTACATTTTAACAAGAAATTATAGGAGGCAATGAATGCAGATATGTATAGGGAAATCAGAAAGAAGGTTAGTCATAGAGTGGAAGCAGAACTAGACACAGAATCATTAACAAATCTTTACAGTGGATGAAGTAATGAAGTTTTAGTGGGAGAGGAGAGAAAGTATGATAATTTTGATGAAAGTGGGTTACAAAGGTTAATGACTGAGTATGTAGCAGATGCAAAAGGAGAATTTACAGTTTCTAATGTTGAAACTGATGAATCTGACAGGCATGTACCTAGGGGGAAGAAATTGTGTTAGGTAATAGTAGGAAAGTGAAGAGGGTATCTGAGGTAATTATAGTGAGATTAGTGAGGAAGATGTAACTGTTAATTGTGGTGATGATATTGAAGATATTGTCAAAGATATTGAAGAGTAAATAGCAAGTGAGTTAGATGGCATGATTTATGTGAAAGTTAAAGACAAAAATTAGAAGAAGGTATTTATGATGACAGTAATGAACATATTCAGGAAGGCCAGAACTTTGATTGGGTGGTACCTACATAAGAATAAGATTTTACCAGTTGATATCAATAGAGAAGTAAATTATTCATCAGATATCACTTGAACCTAATTCCAGAAAACACACTGCTTTTCTGTATGGTGGTAGAGCTTATCAGTACTGTGTTGTAACATTTGGATTAAACAGTTTATGCAAATATTAGATTATGTTCTGGGCAAGGAATTACTCGCTACATTGATAATTTATTAGATGATATTTTAGCTACAGGAAAATGTTGGGAAGAGCATTTGGAATTATTGAGAGATGTAGGGAGAAAGTTAAAGAAATGAGGTAGTTCATTAAAGTTGAAAAAGTGTACATTTTCTGTGAAACAGTTGAAATTTCTAGGCCACATCATTATGGAACAAGGAATTTTGCCTGACACGATAAGATATTAACCATGGCAAAATTTCCTGCCCCTAAGTTAAAAAAGGAGTTAAAATCATTCTTTGGGTTAGCTAATTTTGTAGAAAATACACAAGGACACATGCTCTTCATACACTTGGTTTAAATACCCTTTTGAGAAAAAAATGTATTATGGGAATGGAGTAAGGAATGGTAACAAGCTTTTATTGAAATAAAGAGACCATTATGTTATAGCACAATTTAACATAGACCAGATTTGACATTACCATTTTGCCTTATGACAAACTGGACTGATAGTCAAGAGGGAGCTCAATTATTCCAAGAGAAAGTAGTCTATTGTAAAATAGAAATTCAGTCCATAGCATTTGCAAGCAGAACATTACAAAAACATGAGAAGAATTACACTGTGAGTGAAAAAGAGTTCCTGGCAGTATACTAGAGATTTACCAAGTTCAGAAATTATTTATTGTGGCACAGAGCTATGCTATAGTCTGACAACAAGGCCCTAAGTTATCTGCAGGAATGCAGCTGGTATTGCAGTAGAATTACAAGGAGGGCACTTTTCTTGGAACAATTTCTCTATTCAATGAAATACATAAAAGGAAAGGAAAATGCAATTGCAGGAGCATTGTCTAGGTTAGCGGTGGGGAGTGAATGTGAAGAAAGGAAAGGGGAAAGGGATTTCAGGATTATTTATAGGAAGGGAATTTTTTGTGGCGGTGTTCGTAGCGACAAACACTTTGGCTGTAGAAATGGCTTACGAAGTCACCGACACACTTTTAATAGCGGGCCGACCGGTCCGCTGGAACAGTGAACAGAAAGATGAAAACCCAAACACTCATATTAAATAAAGGTCGGTACTTATCTTTTATTAATGAAGATACAGTAACACAGTAGTGAACTCGGTGTCTACAGAAATCTGTCTAGTTCGAGTCGGAGCGGCTAGGTCAGCGTCGGCTGACGACAAACAACAACTCTGCTGCGATGAACACACAACTGACTAGCAAGTACACAATTCGGTGGCGAGTACACAACTGAGCGGCGAATGCAGAACTGTCCTAGCGCTCGCGACTCCAGCGCTTAAGAAGCCAGAAGCCAGCGGTGGCGCGCGCAGACTTGCGGCGATTTCTTGTCTCGCTGGCGCTGCTTATGCGGACGGCGTCCGGACTTTGATGCTGCCAACCTTTTGGCAGCGGGCTCGGGTGGCATTACTGGCTAGGACATAACACTCCTCCCCCCCAAATCGCCGCACCGTCGTTGAATAATGACGTGGCGAGCGTCGACGGCGGGGGAGGGGTCCGGCCGCAGGCGTAGCAGACGAGACCGGGGCGGAGACTGTTGTCGGTGGCAGTCCCCGGTCCGCACCCCAGCATTGGCTGCGCGGGGCCTCGGGAAACACCGACTGAAAACCGAGGTCAGGGTGCACGCCTGTGACCACGGGCGCAGCTTCTGGTACTGGACGCGACGGGGCGTCGGGACCCACGAAGAGAGGCAGCGTCTCCTGACGCTGCGTCGACGGCTGCTGAGTGGGCGCCGGACAAGACGCTGCGGTGTCAGACTCCTTGGGGGTGCCCAAGAAAAGCGGCTGCAGGACAGGCTGCACAGCCACCGCTTGGGAAGGCGGCCCGGCTGAGGGGTCGACGTCCATCAGCTCCGAAGGCGGTGGCGACTGAAGAGGGACCGCAGGCGCCGGAGCGACCACCTGGGGCGCTCCCGAATGAAGCTGCGTGGGAGGCATCAACGGGACGGGCTGTCGGCGTGGTAGCGGCGACGGCTGCTGCTGCTGCTGCCCTGGGGGCGGCAGCGAAGTCGGAAGGCGCGGCTGGAACCCGCCGCGGACCAAATCTGTGGACAAAGAACGAGCGGCAGAATCCGGGCGGCCAGCGCGGCGCAACTGGTTCTGATGCCTCCTGTGCACCCCAGTAGCACCTTGAACAGTATAAAAACCGCGACCCTGGACACTTATCACGGTACCACGTTCCCAACGACGGCGACTGTGATAAACTCTGAAAAAAACGGCGTCGTTGCGCTGAAAACGCGTGCGATGCTCAGAAGCGGCGGGTCGATCCGGGGGGTGCAACAACCGTAGTAGGGTGCGATGACGACGGCCGTGGAGAAGCTCCGCAGGCGAAGGGCCGTCGCGTGGCGTGGTCCGGTACGACGACAGGAACGTGATGAGGGCCTGCTGACGAGAGTGCGTAGCACGAAGGCGGTCCATATGATCCTTGAATGTGCGTACAAAACGTTCCGCTGCATCATTCTATTGAGGGTGGAACGGCGGAGTAAGAACATGGCGAATGCCATTGGCAGAACAAAAACGTTCAAATTCAGCAGAGGTAAATTGTGGACCATTGTCAGACACGAAAACTTCTGGAAGACCCTCAATACAAAAAATTGAAGTCAACGCCTGTATAGTTTGTGCAGACGTTGTAGACTACATGGGCACAACAAACGGAAAATTACTAAATGCATCTATCACGATGAGCCAACGAGAATTCCAATATGGACCAGCGAAATCAATATGTACTCGCTGCCAGGGACCGGCAGGGCGTGCCCACTCAAAATAGCGTTGAGGCGGAGCAGCTTGGTGTTCGGCACACGTCGAACAATCTGTAGACATCTGCGTAATCTGCTTAGCAATGCCGATCCATGTACAATGACGGCGGGCAAGCTGCTTGGTGCGGACCACTCCCCAATGACCTTGATGCAACAAGTCGAGGACCTTGGATTGGAGCACTTGGGGAACCACTACACGAAGCTGGTCATTCTCGGTGCGTAACAGCAAAACTCCGTGCGAAACAGACAACAGATGACGTTGCGGATAATAGCGACGAACCACAGGATCCGATATGTCCTTTGCCTTGGACGGCCAACCACGTTGAACAAAACGTAATAGTAAACTCAGATGAGGATCCGTAGCTGTCTCATGTGCCACCTGACGATCATCAATCGGAAAATCCCGGAGGGATTGATGCTCATCGGCGTCAATCTGATGGCAGGAGTCTTCAGAGGAATCGAAGACATCATCCGCAGCAATCGGCAATCGAGAAAGCGCGTCAGCGTTTGCATGCTGAGCTGTAGGGCGATACAGTATCTCATACTGGTATTGTGATAACAAAAGAGCCCAACGTTGTAGTCTCTGAGCTGTCAGCTGAGGAACTGGTTTAGACGGATGAAACAGTGACGTCAGGGGCTTGTGATCCGTTACTAAATAGAATGGTCTACCATAGAGGTAGTGATGGAATTTTGTGACACTGAACACAATAGCCAACGCTTCCTTGTCCAACTGGCTATAATTACACTGAGCTTTGTTTAGCAATTTAGATGCGAACGCAATAGGACGTTCGGTGTTACCGACTCGGTGAGACAACACAGCACCGAGGCCGAAAGAAGAGGCATCACAAGCTAACACCAGAGGCTTGTTAGGGTCGTAATGGACCAGACAACGATCATTCAATAAAGCCTCTTTAAGCTGCTGAAAGGCTGATTGGCAATCAGCTGACCACACAAACGGAACATTCTTACGGCGGAGACGATGCAACGGTGCAGCAATCTGTGATGCATTAGGTATAAACCGAATATAATACGTCAATTTGCCAAGAACTGCTTGCAATTCATGCAGATTGCGAGGGGCGGGCAAATCACGAATAGCTGCTAAATGTGACTGGGAGGGATGAATGCCTTGAGCATTAATAACATGTCCCAGATACTCCATCTCCGTAAGGAAAAATGAACATTTATCGATGTTGCAACGTAGGCCTGCCTGAGACAACACTTTAAACAAACACTCCAAATTACGGAAATGTTCAGCAGGCGTCCGACCGGACACAACAATATCGTCTAAATAGTTGCAACACGATGGCACATTAGCCAGAAGTTGTGACAAAAAACGCTGAAAAACAGCTGGAGCTGACGCACAACCAAAAGGCAAACGCAGAAAACAGAACAACCCCTACGACGTGTTTATGACAAAATACTGTTGTGATTGCTCGTCGAGGGGCAATTGCAAATATGCTTCACGGAGATCAATTTTGGAAAAGAAACGAGCTTCCCCTAACTTATCCATCAGCTCGTCCGGTCTGGGCAAAGGAAAAGAATCAATGACAGTCTGAGGATTAACTGTCGGCTTAAAATCAGCACACAAACGTAACTTGCCAGACGGTTTCTATATAATAACTAAGGGAGAAGCCCACTGGCTCGCTGAAACGGGTTGAATAACACCGTTGTTTTGCCAACGACGAAGTTCATCTTCTACAGGTGCCCGGAGGGCGTGAGGCACTGGACGAGCACGACAAAATCGAGGCTGAGCATTATCTTTTAACGTAATATGAGCGGCAAAGTTCGCAGCACAACCTAGTTCGTCTTTAAATATGTCACTGTATCGTTTACACAAATCGGTTATGCTGTCTTGAGGAACAACAACAGAATTAATTTGCAACACATTGTCTTGGATAGACAGGCCAAACAAGTCAAAACAGTCTAATCCGAAAATGTTTACACTGTAGCGCGGAGCACTGTGAATGAAACCGTTTTTGTATTGCCATGGAATGTGGCTGGCACGCTACATACACCTAACACAGGAATTTGTTCGCCACTATAAGTAGCCAAAGAATGTTTTGCCGCTGAAAGGTTAGGGCGGCCGATAGCCGCATACGTAGCACTATTTATGAGAGTCACAGACGCACCAGTGTCTAATTGAAAATTGAAGGTCGTATCCTGGACGCGTAGCTTCACAAATAGTTTATTACACTGTCTCTGGATCGGTGCAGTGGAGGCGGAAGACACAAAATCAGCGCGTTTAGCGCGTGGTCGCTGCTTACGACAACTCGTGGGTTGGGCGGGTGGAACAACAACTCCCGCTTCACTTGCAGTCCGTACATTACTTTTTACAGCGTTTGAATTACGCTGGGGTCGCATAGCAGAGGGCTGGGTGGGTGGCTTATTGCAAACAAGTTTATTACCCACACGAACCGTGGAAGAGTCTTTAAACGCGACCTTCTGGGCGGGCTGGCTTTGAAGAACATGAATATCCATGGGCTGGGCAGCACTAGAATTGTTCTTGCGTTTACGCAAACAAACAGTCTGGATGTGTCCTTTCCTTTGACAAAAGTGACAAACCGCGTTTCTTAACGGGCAACGTTCACGAGGATGAGCAAGAACACACTTAGGGCAAGACTTAACTTTATCATTTTGCACACGCGGCTGACGAATGTGTTTAACATGACGCGGCCGGCTAGTGTTTACAGTCTGACTCTGCCGGTGGGGCCGCGGGCGTGACATAACTTGCTTAGCACAGGCAATTTGAGAAATACATGGCTGATCTAACTCACACTCAGCATAGTCAAAAGTATCTTGGGCTTCAATGATGTTCATCACAGTCTCTAAGGACGGGTCAGGCAACTTTAAGATAGCAGCACGAATACGAGAATCTGCAATGTTTTGAGTAATAGCGTCTCGTAACATGACATCACTGTAGGAAGCTCCACACACACAATTAAATCGGCACTGACGGGTGAGGCCCCGTAAATCTGTTAACCACTGTTTATTAGATTGATGTGGCAGTTTCTTTAATCTGAAGAACTTGAATCTGGCTGCTGCCACATGAACTCGCGACTCGAAATACTCAGCAAGCTTGTTAACAACAACGTCATAGTCTAAAGCTTCTGGCTGGGATTCCGAGAACAACTTACAAAGTAGTCGATAGACTTCCACGCCTGCAGTGGAAATTAAATAAAGCTGCCGCTCAGTACCTGTGATTTTGTAGACTGACATGTGCGCCTGCAACTGCGCGAAATATTCTCGCCATTCTTCTCTGGATTCATTAAAAGCCCGGAACTGTGGTGCTGCCTGTGCTTGTTCCTTTTGTGTTGGAGGATTAGCCACTTGTTTGGCGATTGCTTCCACCAGACTTTGGATTTGCTGACTCTGTAACAAGATCAACTGTTGTAATTCGGCAGACATAGTGAACACAAATTAAACCAGCCCCCAAAAATTTATCGCTATAATTAGTATAACAAGAACAAGTTGAAGCAGCCCTGCACACGAGTTCGGAAGACCTCGTCGCCAGTTTTGTGGCGGTGTTCGTAGCGACAAACACTTTGGCTGTAGAAATGGCTTACGAAGTCACCGCCACACTTTTAATAGCGGGCCGACCGGTCCGCTGGAACAGTGAACAGAAAGATGAAAACCCAAACACTCATATTAAATAAAGGTCGGTACTTATCTTTTATTAATGAAGATACAGTAACACAGTAGTGAACTCGGTGTCTACAGAAATCTGTCTAGTTCGAGTCGGAGCGGCTAGGTCAGCGTCGGCTGACGACAAACAACAACTCTGCTGCGATGAACACACAACTGACTAGCAAGTACACAATTCGGTGGCGAGTACACAACTGAGCGGCGAATGCAGAACTGTCCTAGCGCTCGCGACTCCAGCGCTTAAGAAGCCAGAAGCCAGCGGTGGCGCGCGCAGACTTGCGGCGATTTCCTGTCTCGCTGGCGCTGCTTATGCGGACGGCGTCCGGACTTTGATGCTGCCAACCTTTTGGCAGCGGGCTCGGGTGGCATTACTGGCTAGGACATAACAGAATTAAAAATTAAAAAGAAATCAGGAGGATTTGTAAGGAGATAAGAAAAAACCAAATTCACGGTGGAAACTGGAAGCTTGTAAAAAATTATTTGAGAAAGAAAGGAAATGAAAAAGTGGAACTATATTATAATGGAAAGTCGATGATGGAATAGCAACAATACTATGAAAAGAATAGAGTGCTGCTATCCATATAAAGGATACATTGAGTCACAGACAGGAACAATGAAGTGCAGCAACACGATGTAGCATGGACTCAACTAATGTCTGAAGGAGTGCTGGAGGGAATTGACACCATGGATCGTGCAGGACTGTCCATAAATCCATAAGAGTATGAGGGGATGGAGATCTCTACTGAACAGCACGTTGCAAGGCATCCCAGATAGATCTCTACTGAACAGCACGTTGCAAGGCATCCCAGATATGCTCAGTAATGTTCATATCTGGTGAGTTTGGTGGTCAATGGAAGGTTTAAAATCAGAAGAGCGTTCCTGGAGTGACTCTGTAGCAATCCTATATGTGTGGGGCGTCGCACTGTCCTTCTGGAATTGCTCAAGTCCGTCGGAATGCACAATGGACATGAGTGGACACAAGTGATGAGCAGAATGCTTATATATGTGTCACTTGTCAGAGTTACATCTAGACGTTCACACGCTGACACTTGCTGACGGCCCAGCATTGAAATCTGCAGCAACTTGCGGAAGGTTTGCACTTGTGTCATTCCAACTGCACATGTCCCACACCATTACAGAGCCTCCACCAGCTTGAACAGTCCCCTGCTGACATGCAGGGTCCATGGATTCATGAGGTTGTCTCCATATCCATACATGTCCGCCTGATCGATACAATTTCAAACGAAACTCATCTGACCAACAACTTGTTTCCAGTCCTCAACAGCCCAGTGTCAGTGTTGACAGGCCCAGATGAGGTGTAAAACTTTGTGTTGTGCAGTCATCAAGGGTACACGAGGGGGCTCCAAAAGCTCATATCGAGGATGTTTCATTGAATGGTTCACACGCTGACACTTGCTGACGGCCCAGCATTGAAATCTGCAGCAACTTGCGGAAGGTTTGCACTTGTGTCACGTTGAACGATTCTCTTCAGTCGTTGTTGGTCCCTTTCTTGCAGGGTCTTTTTCCGGCAGCAGTGTCGGAGATCTGATGTTTTAGCAGATTCCTGATATTCATGATGCACTCGTGAAATGGTTGTACGGTAAAATCTCCACTTCTTCACTACCTCAGAGATGCTGTGTCCCATCGCTCATGTGCCGACTATAACACCACTGCAGTGCTGTATTCTGCCTGTTTACATATCTCTGTATTCGAATACGCATGCCTGTACGTTTCTTTGGCGCTTCAGTGTATACATCATTACTTTTCTTTCCATCATTTACTCCGCACTATCCCCCCCCCCCTCCCCTCCCCCGCTACAGTTACTTCCAAAACCCCCTCTGTCTCTTTTTTGCTGTCACATCTAACTTCTTGTCTAGAAGTATGTAGACAATATATTGCAATGTATTGTTACATTATAGTATCGAATATGTATATAGTAAACATTTGTAGGATCTTTCATAGAACGATTACATATGATTCATAGATCCACTCCATAATACAATTCGACAGATGGTTTTTTTGTACTATTTCATTTTGTCTGCCAGAATTTGCACAAATGAATAGCTCAATAACTATGTAAACGGCAACGTAAACGATGCGTCTATGCACTTACTCTTATTTTAGTCACTTATTTTGATGTATCGATCGTTAAAAACCTCATGTCTACAAGATAAATGTAAACGCTTGACTAATTTCATTCGTCCAGTGTTTTTGTTCTTTTGATGTTTTGAATAACCTTGTTCGAGTTTCGTGTGCTATCTTGGTAAGAGAGCGCAGCCATTCTACCGCACTCTTGTAAAGATTCCAATGAAAACCTTATTTTAAAGCCCTCCATTTCTTATGCTTTTTAAGTCATACGATGTATCCTCAGAGAGGTGCGGCTGGAACAGAGGGGTCGACGGCACATTGTTAGTGGGCGTTAACGACCGAACACTCATCGGATTCTTGCAAGTCATACACTGGATGATTCGGCTATTCTTCTTCTAACAATGATGTCATACTGCCTACATCAGTCGGACATAGGCCCCCACGATTAACTGAAAATTGAATTTGACGGTGATTTTAACATTCTATGTATTCCGCTTCTCGCTGAACTCGGCACGAAGCGCTGACTGTTTTTTGCCACTGAACTAGGAACGAAGGGTTGCCTTTTTTTTCCCCGCTGAGTCGTACGTCATGCGGACGACTACAAATACACAACCGCCATCCGTATGCTTATCCCGATTACAAATCATTTTCCTATCTGTATCAAAGCTCAGAAATTTAAAATCTATTTACCGGACAGAACACATGTGCCATAGCCTGGAGAGGAAAAAAACCTAATGTAACTGTTCAGTACCAGAGATGAGAAATCGACTGGCTGGCAAGAAAAGAAAAAGTTTTAATAATTCAGGGTTCTCGCAATTGCGACGTTCCAGGCCTACGACACGTCTGTACAAAAGGTATGAGACATCAACTCTCTTGCTTTACATGACAGACGACTTTAAACCGCTGTTTAACAGCTCATGTTTTTGCATTTTTCAAGTAATTGCGTTACCATCCGTTATAAGTTAATACTTATTGTTGTGCTAAGTTGTCAAAGACGAGTGCATGTCGAAGGCGGCGATGTTGCCGACACACTAATGGCGCGCATGGACTCAGAATCGGACTTTTCCAAAACTGAAGTAACAAATGCTACCAATATTTTTGAGTCAGAGGACGTGCAAATGGGAGCGGGTCACGAAACTGCTCAAACTGAGCAACCGATAGTGTCTGTCGACGACTTATATTAGAGATTAGCTCCTTTGTTGACTGTTGTTATTATAAAACAATGTGCCGATTTGACCACAAGTATGTCAAGAAACATAGGTGAAAAATTTGATGAACAAAGGACTGAATTAGATGCAAAATTTATGAACTCATCCAAAAATATGCGCGGGACGTCTGACGCTGTGGAAACAAGCCTGAACGATCAGTTAAATGCGGATCTCACCGAGTATCAAACCGAAATCACTAGTCTCGCGCCGGCCGCGGTGGTCTCGCGGTTAAGGCGCTCAGTCCGGAACCGCGCGACTGCTACGGTCGCAGGTTCGAATCCTGCCTCGGGCATGGATGTGTGTGATGTCCTTAGGTTAGTTAGGTTTAAGTAGTTCGAAGTTCTAGGGGACTGATGACCAGAGAAGTTAAGTCTCATAGTGCTCAGAGCCATTTGAACCATTTGAACTAGTCTCGCGGGGCTTACCGTGAGATTCCTGATCGAGTTAAAAAGTTGTCCTAGGAGACGAAAGAACTGAAAGGTACTCAGACAGCTGTTGAGGCAAGAGTGTCGTCAAATTTGACGGAATAGTGTAACGATCTGTCCGTTGAGAAAGATCGTAAGGTACAGGAAAACCTCACTGCTCAAAATGAGAAATTTAATAGACTGTTTGACGAGTGGATTCCAGAACGTAACACTAACATACTTCGGAAAGCAGAGAAGGAAATATGCACCGCAGTGCAAGCTGTCGGTACGGAATTATTGTCAGAACCAGGAACATCAGGCGCACCACTTCGCAACGAACTCGGTCAGGATATAAAACATATTAACAAATGAGTTGCCTGGCTGGCGGCAATAAGTCAACTACACTCACGCTCATAAATTTAGGATAACTGCAGAATGTGGTGCCACAACGTGGCACTACACACACTGGCGCTAATGGCATAGGCACATAGGGAACACATACGACTGAGATCGGTAAGTCCACAGTATTGATGATAAGTTGAGAAAACCGTACCGAAACACATGTGCTACAAAACACCAGGTTTCCTGCGCATGTACCCCGACATCAATATGGGATATGATCACCATGCACACGATCACAGGCCGCACAACGGGTTGGCATAGTCTGGATCAGGTGGTCGAGCAGCTGCTGGGGTATAGCCTCCCATTCTTGCACCAGCGCATGTCGGAGCTCTTGAGGTGTCCTTGGTGTTTGAAGACGTGCAGCGATACGTCGACCAAGAGCATCCCAGAGGTGCTCGATGGGATTTAGGTCTGGAGAACAGGCAGGCCACTCTATTCGCCTGATATCTTCTGTTTCAAGGTACTCCCCCACGATGGCAGCTCGGTGGGGCCTTCTACATCTATATCTACATTTATACTCCGCAAGCCGCCCAACGATGTGTGGCGGATGGCACTTTACGTGCCACTGTCATTACCTCCCTTTCCTGTTCCAGTCGCGTATGGTTCACGAGAAGAACGACTGCCGCAAAGCCTCCGTGCGCGCTCGAATCTCTCTAATTTTACATTCGTGATCTCCTCGGGAGGTATAAGTAGGAGGAAGCAATATATTCGATACCTCATCCAGAAACGCACCCTCTCGAAACCTGGACAGCAAGTTACACCGCGATGCAGAGCGCCTCTCTTGCAGAGTCTGCCACTTGAGTTTGCTAAACATCTCCGTAACGCTATCACTCTTACCAAATAACCCTATGACGAAACGCGCCGCTCTTCTTTGGATCTTCTCTATCTTCTCTGTCAACCCGACCTGGTACGGGTCCCACGCTGATGAGCAATACTCAAGTATAGGTCGAACGAGTGTTTTGTAAGCCACCTCCCTTGTTGATGGACTACATCTTCTAAGGACTCTCCCAATGAATCTCAACCTGGTACCCGCCTTACCAACAATTAATTTTATATGATCGTTCCACTTCAAATCGTTCCGTACGCATACTCCCAGATATTTTACAGAAGTAACTGCTACCAGTGTTTGTTCTGCTGTCATTTAATCGTACAATAAAGGATCCTTCTTTCTATGTATTCGCAATACATTATATTTGTCTATGTTAAGGGTCAGTTGCCACTCCCTGCACCAAGTGCCTATCCGCTGCAGATCTTCCTGCATTTCGCTGCAATTTTCTAATGCTGCAACTTCTCTGTATACTACAGCATCAACCGCGAAAAGCCGCATGGAACTTCCGGCACTATCTACTAGGTCATTTGTATATATTGTGAAAAGCAATGATCCCATAACACTCCCCTGTGGCACGCCAGAGGTTACTTTAACATCAGTAGACGTCTCTCCATTGAGAACAATATGCTGTTTTCTATTTGCTGAAAACTCTTCAATCCAGCCGCACAGCTGGTCTGATATTCCTTAGGCCCTTACTTTGTTTATCAGGCGACAGTGCGGAACCGTATCGAACGCCTTCCGGAACTCAAGGAAAATGGCGTCTACCTGGGAGCCTGTATCTGATATTTTCTGGGTCTCATGAACAAATAAAGCGAGTTGGGTCTCACATGATCGCTGTTTCCGGAATCCATGTTGATTCCTACAGAGTAGATCCTGGGTTTCCAGAAACGACATGATACACGACCAGAAAACATGTTCTAAAATTCTACAACAGATCGATGTCAGAGATATAGGCCTATAGTTTTGCGCATCTGCTCGACGACCCTTCTTGAAAACTGGAACTACCTGTGCTCTTTTCCAACCATTTGGAACATTCCGTTCCTCGGTACACGGCTGTTAGAAGGGGGGCAAGCTCTTTCGCGTACTCTGTGTAGAATCGAATTGGTATCACGTCAAGTCCAGTGGACTTTCCTCTGTTGAGTGATTTCATTTGCTTTTCTATTCCTTGGAGACTTATTTCGATGTCAACCATTTTTTCGTTCGTGCGAGGATTTAGAGAAGGGACTGCAGTGCGGTCTTCCTCTGTGAAACAGCTTTGGAAAAAGGTGTTTAGTATTTCAGCTTTACGCGTGTCATCCTCTGTTTCAATGCCATTATCATCCCAGTGTCTGGATATGCTGTTTTGATCCACTTACTGATTGAACGTAAGCCCAGAACTTCCTAGGATTTTCTGTCAAGTCGGTACATAGAATTTTACTTTCGAATTCACTGAACGCTTCACGCATAGCCCTCCTTACGTTAACTTTGACATCGTTTAGCTTCTGTTTGTCTGAGAGGTTTTGGCTGCGTTTAAATTTGCAGTGAAGCTCTCTTTGCTTTCGCAGTAGTTTCCTAAGTTTGTTGTTGAACCACGGTGGTTTTTTCCCGTCCTTCACAGTTTTACTAGGCACGTACCTGTCTAAAACGCATTTTACGTTTGCCTTGAACTTTTTCCACAAACGCTCAACATTGTCAGTGTTGGAACAGAAATTTTCGTTTTGACCTGTTAGGTAGTCTGAAATCTGCCTCCTATTACTCTTGCTAAACAGATAAATCTTCCTCCCTTTTTTATATTCCTATTTACTTCCATATTCAGGGATGCTGCAACGGCATTATGATCACTGATTCCCTGTTCTGCACTTACAGAAGCGAAAAGTTCGGGTCTGTTTGTTATCAGTAAGTCCAAGATATTATCTCCAAGAGTCGGTTCTCTGTTTAATTGCTCGAGGTAATTTTCGGATAGTGCCCTCAATATAATGTCACTCGATGCTCTGTCCCTACCACCCGTCCTAAACATCAGAGTATCCCAGTCTATATCTGGTAAATTGAAATCTCCACCTAAGACTATAACATACTGAGGAAATTTATGTGAAATGTATTCCAGATTTTCTCTCAGCTGTTCTGCCACTAATGCTGCTGAGTCGGGAGGTCGGTAAAAGGAGCCAATTATTAACCTAGCTCGGTTGTTGAGTATAACCTCTACCCATAATAATTCACAGGAACTATCCACTTCTACTTCACTACAGGATAAACTACTACTAACAGCGACAAAGACGCCACCACCGGTTGCATGCAATCTATCCTTTCTAAACACCGTCTGTGCCTTTGTAAAAATTTCGGCAGAATTTCGGCCATGCGTTATCATCCATCAGGGGGAAGGTGGAACCCACTGCACCCCTAAAAGGCGGACATACTGGTGCAAAATGATGTCCCGTTGCACCTGACCTGTTGCAGTTCCTCTGCCAAAGACATGCAGGGATGTACGTGCACCAGTCATAACCCCGTCCCACATTATCAAACCACGACCTCCATACAGGTCCCTTTCAAGGACGTTAAGCGATTGGTATCTGGTTGCAGGCTCACGCCAGATGAAAACCCGGCGAGAATCACTGTTCAGACTATAGCTGGACTCGTCCGTGAACTTAACCTGGGACCACTCTTCCAGTGACCATGTACTGTGTTCTTGACTCCCTGTTTTATGGGCTCTCCTGTTACCAGGGGTCAGTGGAATGCACCTTTCAGGTCTCCGGGTGAATAAACCATGTCTGTTCAGTCGTTTGTAGACTACGTGTCTGGAGATAACTGTTCCAGTGGTAAGGTCCCAAGCAAGGCTACCGGCAGTACCCCATTGCCGTCTGTGGGCACTGATGATGAGATATCGGTCCTCTTGTGGTGTTGTACACTGTGGACGTCCCATACTGTAGCGCCTGGACACATTTCCTGTCTGCTGGAATCATTGCCATAATCTTGACATCACACTTTGTGGCACACGGAGGGCCCGTGCTACGACCTGCTGTGTTTGACCAGACTCAAGTCGCCATAGTATTATACCCTTCATAACGTCATCAATATGTGTTCTTTGAGCCAGTTTCAACACACAGCACGTCTGTAACCGTCTGTACACTTACTCGCTGCGCCGTACACTGACATGCACCATCACACCTCTGTGTATGTGGACTGCTGCCAGCGTCAACTTGCGACAACCGCACGTCAAATGTACCGCATGGTCATACCCCGAGGTGATCTAAATCCGCAAACCGCCCACCAGAGCGCTGTTTCACCATGTATCTGCATTATCCTTCATTTATGAGCATAAGTGTAGTTAAAACGTAAACTACGATTAATACGAAGTTGGTAAAACTTCTACCGGTGTTTTTGTCTGATAATTCTGCGGGGGTTAGTCAAAATAATGCAGCATTACCGCAACATACTGGACCTTAAAAGTCTCTATGCAAATTCTCCATTGAAACCTTTGGGTGCGGCAACAGTTTTAACCACGATAATAACCAAATGTGACAGAGTTGTCCACAGCTGAATTAACCTCTGGACGGGGACAACGGCTGGAATAGGTGTTTCCGATCCGAGAATATCGACAGTATGGTCGCTCTCTCAGCGGAATGAGACAACACAGATAGCGGAGTGCATGGATGAGCGATCTCCACAATCTTACAATACGTCAAACTAAATGCGGACTGTCGGGCTCCCTGACTGTGGCTTCGGGAATTAATGAGGGCAACAGTTCCACTGAACCGACGAACATGCTACGTTAAAATGATAGTCAAGATATTCGTGACGAACATTGTAGTGATCCGATATCATGCAATGAAATTTGGGTAGATAAGGAACAAGCGGCGGCACATGGTGTAGTTGAGGAATTACGATCACCATAGTGACTGACACTGGTGCTAATATGAACACAGTCTAACATAACAGTCGCGACACTCACTGCTGTAAAAGTTGTTACCATTTGACACATGGAGCGACACTAGCACTCCAAGCGGCGAGTAAGATGAACGTCAGACGCGTCGTAAGCATAATTTTTGTTTTGCATCCATTTCCTACGTAATTTACGAAATATTTGTGTTATTTTTTTGCCTCAAAGGGTTTGTGTGGTGTCAGAAAGCATATATGTTTCTAAAAATGATTGTAAAATAAGCGCAAGTATGGACATGAATTGAGTGGCAAGCTACAGCACATTCGTGAAGAAACATTTGTGACGTTGGATAGAACTGTATCTTACCTCGTTGATATCAAAAGCATATAAACATACAGATTCTCACGTAAGGAGCACAGACATGTACCTCCACATGCAAAAGCGATCGACAGCTCATTTATCGTTCTGCAGGCCTACTGTGTTTGTCATTGTCGCCTGTTGCCGCAAGTACGACCTTCATCTTTATATTATTAACTGCACTTAATCTAACCACTTCATCGTCAAAGCGGGTCTGTGTTGACGATTCACACGAATCTGGCACTGATACATGGAGAGCTGAACTGGCCGCTTCTGCGTCATACGACTGTTTTACAGCTTTAGATGGAGTGTCGAATCTCTGTGGCAGTTTACTCTTCATCGTCAGTTGAGGTGTGTTATTTGGGATGTCAAACAGTGTGGATACTGCATTCCACACGAGTTTATTATTGTCTGCGTTCATGAACTGGTTTTGTTCGAAATGTAGCGAACAAAACCTAATATTATTATACAGGTAAACTGAGTCTTTTTTCATAAAGTCTTCTCGTCCGCTATTAACTAGCCATTTTCTGCTCCTAAAACGAAACATTAATCATTAAAACACATGTAGTTTGCAAGTAAATCTTGACGATACAGTTTAGTAACATGACGGTTTATTCCTCTCATTATCCTTAGGAAACCTAAAAAAAGACAGCTGTGGTGTCTTCTTCCTGTTGTTACTGCAATTTATTGCCCTACAAAAGCTCCCGCTTGTAAAAACCATTGTAGAAATCAAAATAAACAACCACTATTCGCTTTCACGATGGCGCTGAACTCACAGTTTAAGTTACTGGCCGCTTGTGGCGCTGCTGGCGCAGTAGGCAACAAAATAGAGGCGAAGTGTCGCGACTGTTATGTCGCCGTGTGGGGAGACGCTGACTAGAGCGGAGCACGGACTCCGCTGCTCGACTCGCTGCGGCTCGCATCGTTACCGTCGCTCGCGCACGCCTTTGTTCCATCCACAAGTCATGGCAGGACGCAAGGGCAACAAGCTAGCAGCCGCGCTGGATCTCTTCATCAATGCTTTGGGGAGTGCCCGCGGCCGCAGACGACAGCAGAAGCCGAAGCGCAAGCAGCGATCACTGGAACGTGTCCAGTGCTACAAGTGCCAGCAGTTGGGGCATGTGGCGGGCGTCTGCCGGAACGCAGCCGCGTGTTTGAAGTGCGCGGCGGCACACGACACCCGCAACTGCCCCAAACCACGCGGAGCAGCCAGCAGATGCGTGAACTGCGGCGGTCCTCACGCCAACTCGCGTAGCTGTAGCTACCTTCGGCAGCAAACCACACCAAGTTCTGAGGTGCCTGCCGCCAAGTCGGCCGCACTGCCTCCCCCTCCGGCGAGGGGCGCGCTTCGTGCCGCGTCGAAGCGGCCACTGACCAAGCGCTGGCCGACCTACAAGCAGCCTTCGCGGCGAAAGGGCCGCAATGAAGGATGAACTCGTGGCTGTCTACCGACAGCTTCAACAGCTTCGGGAGGAGCTGCGGCTTCTCAAGAAGGCGCTGCCTGTCCCCGCTCCCGCCGCCCCTGTGAGGCGGCCAGTGGGGGTAGACGCCGCCACCCAGACGTCCACCGACTCGCCTCCTGCAGAAATGCAGGCGGCGGCGCGCATGGAAGTCGACGTCGGGACGCCTGCGCTGTCTTCTCCCCTGGAGACAGACGTGGAAGAATCATCCAAGGAAGAGATGCCGACCGCTTCTTCGCAAGCTGAAGAAGCAGAAACCGACGAAGGGCTGCCCCTTCCGCTCCCAGACGAGCGGAGTGTGCAGCCCTTCCTGAAGAAGATCGCGGCGTCGCTGAAGGACGGGACGTACCCACCAGGGACAACCCGTACCCCTTCACGCCGGCGCACGCGAAACCACCACTCCCTCACGTACCGTGCGACCTCCGCCACACTCGTTGCATGTTGCGTGAGGCGGTAACGAGGAAGCAGCTAATACTGCTGAACAGCCGCCCCATCTTCACCCCTTCGGACTGGGACCACATCACCCTGGTCACAGAGAAGTGGGTGAAGGAAGAGTGGCGCTCCGGCAGGCGTTAGCCTGCCCCAGAAGACATACCAGCCATCAACTACTTCGCTAGTTTAAACACAGCGGGGTAGCCAGAGGTCCATTCCAACGAGAGGCCACACATATGACAACAGAGCTGATAAAGGAGGAACAGCAGCACTACTGCTTAGCCTCCACCATCTCCGGACAGAGGATGTCCGTGATTTTAGCAAGACGAGACGAGACGAGACGTGACTGTTATGTTAGGCTGTGGTATGAGCGTGGTGGCCACACAGTTCCTGAAAAGAATCTCAGAGAAAACAAACATTACATTGCAGCACCATTAACATATTCTATAAACCTGTGTCTCATAGAAGAGTTTTTCCCTGATCCTCTCAAACTATCCAAGGTAACTCCAGTCTTTAAGAAGGGTGTCAAACAGATCCTGCAAACTACAGACCAATTTCACTAATTCCAGTACTAGGAAAAGTCTTTGAAGGCATAATATATAAGCAGATGTATGAGCACCTAGAACTAAATGGTATGTTAAGTGCATCACAGTTTGGTTACAGAAAAGGAAGGTCAGCTATACATGCCATAGAGCTCTTAGTCAGAGACATTCTAGGAGCATTTGAGGACCATGCGCATGCACAGGTAACCTTATGTGATCTGAGCAAAGCTTTTGACTGTGTTGACCACTCACTTCTGCTCTCTAAACTTGAGTACTATGGAATATGTGATAAAAGTTTAAAACTCATCAAATCATACCTCAATAAAAGGAACCAGCTGGTGAGTTCAGGAAGTCATCTGTCAAACATACTCGAGGTTCAACATGGAGTGCCACAGGGATCTAAATTGGGACCACTTCTTTTCCTTGTACACATGAATGACTTACCAGGAAATATAGATGTAAAGACATATATGTATGCAGATGACACAACTTTTCTATCTGTAAACCATGTACTTGATAACCTTGTAAGTGATATGAAATTGGCAAAAGAAAATGCAACATCATGGTTTAATGCCAATGGTCTGCTATTAAATGAGGAAAAGACCCAGAATATGTGGTTCAGTCTATCAAAGACTACAAAAATAGAAAAACAAAAGGCAAAGTTTTTAGGTATTGTACTTGACAACAGTCTAACACGGAACTCTCATGTTGATCACATAGTGGTTAGGTTGTCAAGAGTTATATATTTGTTGAAGAGACTGATGTGTTGTGTGACATTTGAGTACGTAAGGACAGCGTACTTTGCCTTTTTTCAATCTGTTTTAAGGTATGGGTTAATACTCTGGGGAAACAGCAGAAAAATAAATGAAATTATGGTGATCCAGAAGAAAGCAATCAGAGTAATGGTTAAGGTAGATAATAGAACACATTGTAAACCATTGTTCACTAAATATAGAATTTTAACAGTGATTAATTTATATATTCTTGACAGTGTTAACTACATACTTGCTGAACTACCTAATTTAAGTGTAACAAATGAAAGACATGGCTACTATACAAGAACGTGTACTTCTCTGCTGTTGCCACAAAATAGATTAGCTAAAACTAACAATAGTCATAAGTATATGGCAATTAAAATATACAACAAATTGTCTAAAAATGGGTCGATCAAGCCTGGCAAATTATTTAAAGACAATGTTCATAACTTCTTGTTAACTAATCCATTCTATTCATTAGAAGAATTTTTAGAAATGCCCAATATCAACTTAAATATGTAAAATTTTTTTTTGTAAAATTAATAGGTTAAGTGAACTGACGAAGTCTATTGCATGTAACAATGCTGAATGACTAATAAAGAATCTGAATCTGAATTCCGACTTACTGGTGCAAAACTGTGTTGTGTCGGGAGCAAAAGAGTAGAGAAGCACGTACCGGTTTTAACTGAATTTGAGGACAGAGCTGATGTGTTCTGGTGTAACCACAAACGCTGGAACGAAGGCGACGAACGTGAGACCAGAGAAGGCAGTGAGGAAACGTCGGCCATTGGTGCGCAGAACTGGATCGCGCCGTGCCAGGAGCGCCCCCTTCAAGAACTGAATATAACCCTTTATTTGACAAATGGTGAAAATAAAAACAAAAAAATTTTTCAATGCTTATATTCATTTATTATGGTTAAAGAAATACAATTCAGCCAGTTTTAGAAATTTTTGACAAAAATTATGAAAATTATGAAATGTTGCTTACAAGCAACATTGTCAGCAGTAGACCACATTTATACATATTACAGAAAAAAAGTGTTTGCCAATAACCTCAAGCAAAAGGTTTCCTGTACGTGAATTTATAAACACATTTATGCATTCCTGCTGTGTAATAGAACTGTTTCATTTTCCCTTCTAGTTCTTCTTGCAATGGAATTTTTCGAAACAGTTCCTCTTTGGAACGAAGCACAATACTAGATTGCATTTTGAACACATGACTGTAGAAAATCCAGATGGACACTAACGACTACGACCTTTGGGGCCATATACAGGCCAATGCTTCATATTATCAAATCGAACATCTTGTGTAACAGTCGGAGCTGTTGGCTTCCTCCTCTTCTTTTGCAGTGGTGTTATGTATATTGAGGGCCTTCCTACTTTCCTTTTCCCTGAAAACATCAAACCATTGGCAATATCTGCCCTGAATGACTTCAGTGAGGTCTTCTTGTCCAGAGATTCTCTTCGAAATACCAGCCAGGCATTTACAACACTCAGATCTAGCATAAATCCAAACAATATCATGTACCAACACCTAGTTTTCATTGGTACTCTGTAGAGCTCTATCAGCATACCAGCAAGATCAACTCCTCCCATATGCTTGTTGTACTGACGTACAATACTGGGACAGGGCACATCAATTCTTCTTTTTTCATTGCTGTCCCATCATTTTACTGTTGAGAGTGGTTGGACACCACAAAATGAGCTTGCAAGTGTCACAATTTTATTGTTTTGAATATCCGCTGTAACCATATGTAATATACTAATGGCACATGTCCCAACTATGGGCAATGTTGCTCACAGGCAACATAAAAGTTTTATACTATTTACGTAATTCAAAACAATATTAGATTTAAATATTTCTGCTGTAAACTCACCTCTGGGTATTTCTTGAAGAAAATATGCTAAGATTACTGCCAATTTATTGAAATCCACTCTTTCAGAACCAAAATAAGACAGCCCTGTTGCTCACACGAGGAGATCTCTGTAACACCACTGAACAAACTGCCATCTCGTGTGGAAAACCTTGAACTATTACAACAACTGGCATTCGCAGTGTGGAAAGGAACGTTGCCTGGAGGCAACAATGCCAGTAAAAGGCACTGGGAAGTGTTTGTTGTCCCATAAGGCCAACGTAAATTTGATGTTGCTTGAGAGCAACACTGCCAAATAAAGGGATAAGCGCCGCTCTTGCCAGCCTCGGCCGCTCAGATCGGCCCAGTCTCCAACGGACATTTGTGCTACGCTATCAGCTTGTCGTTATCCGTACCAAGTGCTTACTTGGATTTTGTGTATAGCAAGAACTTTACTGTTTTCATGTGGCCTCTCGCTAGCGACATTTGCTATAATCAAAGTGAAGTATTGTCAGTTTGCTTTCTAGAAATAAAACTACTAATGTTATTTGAATTGTTGTATAGCATTCTCGGAAGGCAGCATCCCTTAGGCACGCTATTAGCGACGAATGGGCAAGACCCCACACGATGAGTGCACGTTTTTAGTGGTTAATGGTCTAACCGTACCCTGCTTGGTGTGCATGGAGTTCCTAAGACGGAGGAACGCGTGTGTCAGCCTCCAGCACGGAACATGCGCCCTACTTCTTGATGGAACTGGGTAGAATTAAAAAGTTGATTCGTACCAAGGAACGTCAGGAGAGATTCTGCCAGGACCTGTCAGTTAAACTAGTTGGTGTAACGACAATGATGGAAGCTGAAGAAATGAATTAAAATTAGTGTCACGGCTGGGACTAGAGCCCGCGTGTTCTTGTGTAGTAGGCAGAACATAACACCACCGCAGAACTGCAGACGTTGATGCTGCACGAACTACCTAAGACGAGTACCCACACCAACACACCCTTCAATTCATATCTTCAGCTTATTTCCCCCCTAAAATGTCGCTATTGACAGGGATCTCCGGCACTAGAATAACACCACAGCGTTGGACGTAATGGGGAAGTCCTGTACCACAAGCGGTCTTACAGATCTTATAATTAAATTTTCCCACAGACTTTTAAGTCTCATCTTTATCTCCGATAATGATAGAAGCTGAATAAATGTTTCATGGAAAATTTAATTACGAGGGACGTTTTAAAAGTCCGTGCAAAGTCCGAGAGATGGCACCACCAGCGCGTATCGAGTTCATGTTTAGTTAGTAGCATCTTTGGAAAGAAGGCACACCAAGTTTCAGCCATATTAGTCTATTTATTTGTGTTTGGCATCCGTGTGAATCAAGGAAGTCGAGTGATTGTCAAAAAATGGACGAAGAAGAATTTCGTATCGTGGTTAAACATTACTTTATGAAAGGCAAAACGCCTCAGGAGACTAAAGAGAAGCTTGATAAACATTACGGTGACTATACACCTTCGATTAGAACAGTTTATAAGTGGTTTCAAAATTTTCTGAGTGGCCATATGGGCACAAGTGCTGCTGAACGTTCTGGACGCCCTGTGGAGGTTACAACTCCAGAAATCATTAATAAAATCCATGATATGGTGACGGATGACAGAAGAGTTAAGGTGCGTGAGATTGATAGTGCTGTGGGCATCTCGAAGGAACGGGTACATAATATTTTGCATAAACATTTGGACATGAGAAAGCTATCCGCAAGATGGGTTCCATGACTGCTCACGCTTGACCAAAAATGGAATCGTGCGAAGTGTTGCAAGGATGGTTTGCAGCTGTTCAGGAAGGATCTGCAGGACTTTAAGCGTTGTTTCGTCACTGTGGATGAAACATGGATACATTAATATACTCCCGAGACCAAACAACAATCTAAACAATGGGTTACCAAGGGAGAATCTGCATCAAAAAAGGCGAAGACCATTCCTTCGGCCGGAAAGATTATGGCCACTGTCTTTTGGGATTTGCAAGAGATAATCCTCATTGCCTATCTGGAAAAGGGTGAAAATATTACAGGTGCATATTATTCATCGTTAGTGGAGCGTTTGAAAACCGAGCTGCAAGAAAAACGCCGGCGATTGGACCGCAAAAAAGTCCTTTTCCATCACGACAATGCAGTAGCACACACCTCAGCAGTTGTGGTCGCAAAATTATTGGAAATGGGATTAAAACTCGTTTCACATCCCCCCTATTTTCCAGACTTGGGTCCCTCAGACTATTACTTGTTCTCCAGTTTGAAGAAATGGCTGGTGAGACAAAGATTTTATTTAAACGAGGAGGTGATTGCAGCAATTACTAGCTATTTTGCAGACTTGGACAATTCCTATTATTCGGAAGGGATCAACAAATTAGAACAGCGTTGGACGAAGCGTATAAGTCTAAAAGGAGACTATGTCGAGAAATAAAAAAGGTTCACCCCAAACATGTAAGTAGTTTTTATTTTTGCACGGACTTTTCAACTGCCCCTCGTTTAGTTGGTGTAAATGTGCTGGAGGCAGACAATCATTTTTCCAGTTGTGATTTAGAACCATTATCAGTAGATATGAATGATGATCTACCCTATATAAACAAAATTCGCGCCAAGGTCAGGAATCTGAGTGCCTTGATGAACAGCAAAAGAATGATCCCAGGCCTAAGAAACCTGGCATTACGAAAGGATACGTTTATCACATCATTGTTGCTTCCTACGACACTGAACTTGTAAGTAGGCTGTTTAGGTTTTTATGTTGGTAATGCCACGCAGCGCTCTATATGAAAATCACTGACTGTGCTATGTGCAGTCTGTGGCTAGTTGGCATTGTTGGAATATTCGCTATTCTAGAGTTGGGCAGTTGGATGTGAACAGCGCGTAGCGTTGTTCAGTTGGAGGTGAGCCGCCAGCAGTGGTGGATGTGGGGAGAGAGATGCCAGAGTTTTGAGCGGACGATCTGGATGTGTGTCCGTCAGAAAAAAGAAATTTTTTTAATTGGATGTCACAAAATTATATATATATATATATATATATATATATATATATATATATATATATATATATATAATTACTTTTGAACGCTATTAACATAAATACATTGTTTGTTCTCTATTAAAATCTTTTATTTTCTAACTATGCCCATCAGTAGTTAGTACGGTCAGTAGTTAGAGTCTTTTATTTACCTGGCAGTATTGGCGCTCACTGTATTGCAGTAGTTGGAGTAACGAAGATTTTTGTGAGGTAAGAGATTCATGAAAGGTATAGGTTATTGTCAGTCAGAGCTATTCTTTTGAAGGGATTATTGAAAGTCAGATTGCGTTGCGCTAAAAATATTGTGTGTCAGTTTAGTGATGATCAGAGTAAGTAAAGAGAGAAATGTCTAGAGTACGTTCAGTTTTGCTCATCTGTTTGAAAATAAAATGAAGTAGAAGTTTACTAGCACAGTCATTTATAATTTTTCTAAGGGGACGTTACAAACTGTAATCAGACTTAGGCCATCCCGTGGGCTGGAAGGGAAGTGGTGAAACAGAAAATACGCAGAATGCTCGAGAGGGACATTACTGACCTCGTTTTCTCCGTATTGTACTTTATTTTTATCTGTAGTAGAGTCAGAAGGTGGTGGGCGTTTAATGGTGGACGCATGAACATAAACAAACTTATTGTGCCTGTCATAACCCATCCTGAAGTTCTCGAAGAGTTATTAAAAAGTTTTCTGGAATGAAATTCTTAATGACACTCGATCTCCGATAATCGCACTGGGAGATTCAGTTGTAAAAGAATTATATAAAGTACACTGGTTTTGTCTTCGCTGGACGGTCGTGTCAGTTTAACGCACTTCCATTCGTCCTGAACCTTCGTTCTGGCGTGTTTATTACAGCCTTGGACACTGATCTCGGATCGAGTTTTTTGGACAAAGTTACAGTCTCTGTTGACGATCTGTTAGTAGCCATGCCTTACTGGGAAGAACACATATAACTATTGGGGCAAGTTTTACAACGCTTTTCAGTTTCAGGAGTGACCGATAATTTGTATAAGTCGAAATCTGGTAAATAACTTATCAAGTTTTTAGGACATATCAAATTCTCCGGATAAGTTATAACCAACAGCCTAATCTCCGCTACTAACAACCAGAAAACAGTTGAAAGTATTTTGGGCATGACGTCATTCTTTAGATGGTTCATGTCAGGTCAACTTTTAAAGATTGCACATCAACTGGCTTTGTTTAGAAAAAATGCTCCCTGGTTCTGGTCTCCCCAATGCCAGAAATCTTTTGACAGAATTAAAAATGCGCTTGTTCATGCAGAGAGGTTGCACGATTGTGATATGGAAGGGGGATTTTTGTATTGTCTCAGATGTGTCGTACACAGGACTCGGATCCTGTTTGTTTCAGACAGTATAGATTGATGGCGGAACTGTAGTTCTTGACATCAGTTTCGCTAGCAGGGTTTTGACGGCATGTGAGAGATCATACACGGTGACGAAGCTGGAGGCCCTCGCTATATAGTGTGGACATTTAAGAAATTTAATTATTCGGTCTGCAGTGGCATGTCAAAGTTTCCTGCGACCGCAAAGCTTTAACCTTCGGTCTACTTTTAACTTGCCTGCTACTCCACCAGAGATTAGCATGGTGGTTGTTGTTTCTGCAAGGATATGACTTTGAAATTGTCTATATCAAAGAAAGTGAAAATGTTGTTGCCATGTTCCCCTATGGTTTGCCTGAGTTTAGTAAACTTGTGGATCAGGTGACGGATTAACAAAGTGTTGTTATGAAGGACCCTGTTCATCGACATTATTATCCGGAAATGTGTAAGAAATGGTTCAAATGGCTCTGAGCACTATGGGATTTAACATCTTAGGTCATCAGTCCCCTAGAACTTAGAACTACTTAAACCTATCTAACCTAAGGACATCACACAACACCCAGCCATCACGAGGCAGAGAAAATCCCTGACCCCGCCGGGAATCGAACCCGGGAGAAATGTGTAAGAATATGCAAGAATTACAGGACGCAGATCCTAAGCAGTCTAAGGTATACTGTGTTTTGGTGCTTCAACCAAATCACAAGCTGAGCCAGTATTACAGTTTGCATAATACTGACCGTGGAGCAATACTGACAATGAGTTAAAATGCGCATGTATAGTTTGGGCTTACCAGGATTACTTGATCCGATATACGCACATGGCCTGGGGACATTGTGGAACTGAAAAATATAAATGGAAAATTGTCATCTACTGCTGCTTGCCGAATGTGCACCGGTGCGTGCGGCATTTGTTAAGAACGTGCATTGTCTGTCAGGAAACTAAACCCATGAACCTGCCTGGTGAAATTCCTCTCACAACTAAACCTAGAGAAATCTAGCCCACTGACATACCTGGACCATACTCTCAAGGAAGGGGAGTTGTTAAACATCTTGTTGCAATACAGGAGTTATTCTCAGAAAAAGTCCGACTATATGTTACAAAGTCCACACACGCCGCACCCGTACTCAAGGGGTTGAAGAATGACTACTTCCTTCCCTTTGGAAAGTCGGATGCAATATTGTGATTTCGTAGACTTTCCCAGCGTAATAACTGGACGACGACATGATCCGGCTACAAACCCATGAAGGATATCAGCAGTTACGAAATCACATCCAAAGCCTCTACGGGGACGAGATGGTGAGTCTTGTTAGAAAGTTGGATAATTTTCGCAAGAAGAAAGGGAAATTACTGAGCGCGCTTGTGTTTTAATTGCGATGTCGGAATGAGGGTATTATCACTAAATTTGCCATAATTAATCATTATCTTGACACAAAAGCGGTCAACAAAATCAAGAAATGGACCAGTCTTGCATTGGTACGGGAACGTATTCGTTTTACTCGGCGACAATTGGATTTTGTATCCAAAGTTTTATATTATTTGCATCTGGAAATTTCTCCAAGACTGTCTGCCACAGCCGGCCGAAGTGGCCGAGCGGTTCTAGGCGCTTCAGTCTGGAACCGCGCGACCGCTACTGTCGCAGGTTCGAATCCTGCCTCGGGCATGGATGTGTGTGATGTCCTTGGGTTGGTTAAGTCCCATAGTACTCAGAGCCATTTGAACCATTTGTCTGCCACATCGTGGGAATGGGTGGATAGCGCTTCATGGGCTTTTTTCGGACTCAATGCAGAAAATTGCTACTAGTTCCAACGTCTCTGTGTTTCTCCTATTATGTCTGGTGACGACACCCGCCAACGGGTGGTTATTAATCTTACGAATCAGGAATTTGATGATGCTACATTATCTGTTTTGGAAGAAGGTTTAATTTTTTCACCTACTCCTAAGAGGACTCCTATTACGGATTTTTTTGTGCTGTAGAACAAGCTGTGGCCCGCCTTCCTGAGAACAGAGCAGAAGAAATCAGGCAGGAGGTTGCCTATAAACTTCGTCGAGTTCCCGCTCCACGGAATAATGTTCCATCTTGTGAAAGGGCTGCTATTCGATCCGTGAGAGGAAATCGGGATCTAATAATTCTTCCGGCTGATAAAGGTAACGCCACGGTTATTCTTTCACGTGAGGATTATGTCGCCAAAATGGATCTTTTGCTAGAGGAACGGCCTATCGGAAAATCAAAAATGATTCTACAGATTGCATAAAACGGAAGACTCTCTCACTTTTAAAGAAGAACTCCTTTCCTAGTGATGCCATTAAGAAACTTCACCCTGGTGCGACAGTTCCTCCGAGATTGTATGGCTTACCCAAGATTCACAAGAGTGGTATTCCTCTGCGTCCCATTGTCAGCAACTTGGGCGCCCCTACCTATAATTGACCAAATATTTAACTTCAGTCCTCAGGCCATATGCGGTAAAATGTGAACATCACATATCAGATTCGTCCGACTTTATTCGACGATTAAAATCGTTGAACTGTGGTCCTTCTGACTTGCTAGTCAGCTTTGATGTTATGTCTCTCTTTACTTAGGTTCCTCTTGAAGAGTCCCTGTTACTAATCGGTGAGAAATTAGATGAAGAAACCACCGAGTTACGTCGTCGTGTGTTGACTTCAACGTATTTTCCTTTTAATGATGTATATTTTGAGTTAACTGACGGAGTGGCTATGGGGAGTCCACTCTCCCCCATAGTCGCCAAGCTTTTTATGGAAGACTTTATGGACATGGCAATCAAAACTTCGTTTCTTAAACCAAAGTGTTTTTTGAGATACGTTGATGACATTTTTATGGTTTGGCCACATGGAATTGATGCTTTGAATCGCTTTTTAGATAATTTTAATTGTCGAAATCCGAGTATTCAAATTACTATGGAAACTGAAAGTGATGGTAAACTTCCATTTCTTGATGTTTTAGTTCAAAGAAAGGACGATGGGACTATTGGAAACTGTGTCTATCGGAAACCTACTCATACTGACCGCTATTTTCATGCTACCAGCTGTCATCCACCACACCACCGTAGTGGAGTTTTGCGGAGTCTGGTGAAAAGACCTTATGCCATTTCTGACGAGGAACATTTGAAAGAAGAAATTGATCATTTGAAGATTGTTTTTAAACAGAATGGATACACGGAACAACAAATATGCCGTGCTATTCAGTTTGGTCCATCACGCGAGCCAATAGAAGATACTTTTGAAGCTGTTGCTTATTTACCCCTTGCGGGAAGTGTATCATCCAAAATTTCAAGAATTTTAAGAAAATATGATATTAAAAGTGTTTTTGCACCGGTGGCCAAGACTAGAGCCCTTCTTGGCTCAGTTAAAGATGATCTGGGCTTGAGGAATCTCGGGGTTTATGAAATTCCGTGTCACTGTGGAAAGAAGTGTATTGGTCAAACTATTCGAACTATTCAGGACCAGTGTGTGGAACATCATCGGCAAACTCGGTTCTTCCAGCCTGAAAAGTCATTAGTGGCGGAACACTGCCTTAACGAAGGACACAGGATGATGTATGACAAGAAACAATTTATCACTCCTGCTTCTCGCTAGTGGGAATGTGTTCTTAAAGAATCCATTGAAATTAGATTATCAAGTAATATTATTACAGGGATAAAGGTTTTCCTCTAAGTAAGATATGGAATCCGATTTTTTCCGACATTAAACAACAACGGTCTTCTTTTCGATCATTGGATTCTTCCAACTAGTGCTGTTGCAACTTATCGTTTTGTCGTCTTTGGCCACCGGCGCGCTGCGTGTCTATTTGCCGCCAGGAGGCGCTGCCCGTCATCTCGCGCACGCGCGGTGCTCTGTCCGTGGTGTATAAAGGTTTCCGTCGTTGTGGCTGGAATTCAGTTACGACGAGGCAGTACACGAGCATTAACTCACCTGAAGATGGCGGCTAGCTGGTCAGCCGAAATATTGTGTCTGGACGACGACATGGTCCGGCTGCAAACCTGTGAAGAATATCCGGATGAAATATTGTCCGATAATGCTTCGAGTTTTATCGGGCGAGTTTGCCGCTCATTTCCTCGTGTGCATAACATAAAGCGGTTATAAATTTCACGTTTCCATCTGGAAAGTAACTGTACAGTTGAGGAAATTGTGAATGATCTTCCGCGTCTTTCTACAGGGCACACACCAAATGAGGTTGTGTTAAACAAAGCAAAGAGAAATGAGTGGGTGGTTCCACTACCACTCGTCCCGAGAAGACATCTCGTGGGAAAAAAAGAACATGCCAAGTGTCCGTGTCTTTGGACACGACAGAGAGCGTGTGATAGAAAGCTTGGCCGAACGCAGTCATTTGGCCTAGACGAAATGGTGCTATTTAGGACAGAAGTGGCAGTTATTGTATACTGGCCTGTGCCGCGTTGTGGAAATTCCCCACGATACACGTTTTCTCTTGTCCGAATTCGTGTAAGGCCAAAGGACTTTATCACCAGAGAGATCTGGGAAAATTTATAAAGTATACATTTGTTTTATTATTGTATGTAGCTATGTCTGTATTTATTTTATTAACGATGTATTCTATTCAGAATTTTATATGTGTATGCCAATGTAAATATGTAAGAATGCTGAACATCTTGTCAAATAATCCTTGATCGAGAGAATTTTTGATCGAACGTACTGATTGTAAATGGGGCTTGTGCAAATCCATCTGGGTCTCTCACCCCCCCCCCCCCCCCCACACACACACACAAACACACAGACACACACACACACATACACACACAGGAATGGAACGGCCACTACAGTCTTTACCATCCTTGTGGCGAGCAAGACAGCACATTGCGGAACCTACATTGCCGTTCGTTGCGACCACGCACGTTCTTAAGGACAATGCTCCCTATTTTGTATTGTCCACGGGGTCAGCATAAATCGCTGCGACTTCGGTGCAATTATTTTATTTGAATGAAGTGTCTTTTCCTTTCGTCTTATTGCGTATTTCTTTGGTACCTTCTTAACTGTACTGCAGCGGTTCTCTCTTCGTATGGTCTAAGTCCCATCGTGCTATGTTACTTTGCAATGATAATCTATGGGGTACTAGAATTCTGATTCATGTTTTGAGGATGCGTCCTCTGGCCACTAGTTAGTGGTTCCTACTCTACGTGCTTTAGTAACGTGAATGACTGTGACCTAATAGTTTAATCTTGTCATTTGTATAGTATGTTCTTTTACGTAATGTAAGTAGCAATCTGAAATTTAGTGACTGAGGATGTAGATCCTCTCTTTAATTGTGTCACAAGGCAGTGAAATTTCAGTGTAATTACCTATACGAGGGCGACTTTTTGTACGTGAAGCTCGTCCCATAACAACATTCATGACCAGTCATTACATGTACTTAGCGTTGGTCACTGTTCTACAGTTTTCTATGAGATATGAATCTCTATAAACAGACTGTATGTAGTGATTTTAAGACTGATTAATTGAACAATTCAGTGGAAGTAATCTTTAGTAGCTAATAGTAAACCTGTGCTTTTTGGATTGGCTTAAATGTGTGGTATGACATGTTTCTTCAAGTGCATTTGTATGTACGTATATATTGTGTATCTACTGAGCGTGATGCAGAATTTGAGTTCGAGGACTTTCAAATATTATAAATGGTGTGATTGTGTCGTGACCCTCAACTATGTACCCTCTGACTCAGGGCTGTAATATTAAAAGTTTTGGCTGGTTTCGTTGTCTAGGGGCTGGAATACATTGTCGCCGCATTACAAGCCAAATACTGCTGAGTCTTCAGTATACAATATGACTAGACACATGAATCGAATGGTCGAAGGTTCCTATCACTCGGTAATTGTGAATTTTGAATGTTATATAGAAATTTATAAATGAAAGATTTCAATTAAATAAATTCTGCAGGTACTATTTTAACGACTTTAAATGATGGGTAAGATAGTAGAAGTACCTTTAAGAATGCCCTTTATGACTGTAAAACACTTATTGGTGTCGATGGCCCTGCAATTAACTAAATGTAAGTTGAATGTACCTACCCCCATGAACCATGGACCTTGCCGTTGGTGGGGAGGCTTGCGTGCCTCAGCGATACAGATGGCCGTACCGTAGGTGCAACCACAACGGAGGGGTATCTGTTGAGAGGCCAGACAAAAGTGTGGTTCCTGAAGAGGGGCAGCAGCCTTTTCAGTAGTTGCAGGGGCAACAGTCTGGATGATTGACTGATCTGGCTTTGTAACACTAACCAAAACGGCCTTGCTGTGCTGGTACTGCGAGCGGCTGAAAGCAAGGGGAAACTACGGCCGTAATTTTTCCCGAGGGCATGCAGCTTTACTGTATGGTTAAATGATGATAGCGTCCTCTTGGGTAAAATATTCCGGAGGTAAAATAGTCCCCCATTCGAATCTACGGGCGGGGACTACTCAGGAGGATGTCGTTATCAGGAGAAAGAAAACTGGCGTTCTACGGATCGGAGCGTGGAATGTCAGATCCCTTAATCGGGCAGGTAGGTTAGAAAATTTAAAAAGGGAAATGGATAGGTTAAAGTTAGATATAGTGGGAATTAGTGAAGTTCGGTGGCAGGAGGCTGGCTGGCCCTGAGCACTATGGGACTCAACTGCTGAGGAACTTAGAACTAGTTAAACCTAACTAACCTAAGGACATCACAAACACCCATGCCCGAGGCAGGATTCGAACCTGCGACCGTAGCGGTCTTGCGGTTCCAGACTGCAGCGCGGTGGCAGGAGGAACAAGACTTTTGGTCAGGTGAATACAGGGTTATAAATACAAAATCAAATACGGGTAATGCAGGAGTAGGTTTAATAATGAATAAAAAAATAGGAGTGAGGGTAAGCTACTACAAACAGCATAGTGAACGCATTATTGTGGCCAAGATAGACACGAAGCCCATGCCTACTACAGTAGTAAAAGTTTATATGCCAACTGGCTCTGCAGATGATGAAGAAATTGAAGAAATGTATGATGAGATAAAAGAAATTATTCAGGTAGTGAAGGGAGACGAAAATTTAATAGTCATGGGTGACTGGAATTTGAGAGTAGGAAAAGGGAGAGAAGGGGGTGAATATGGATTGGGGGAGAGAAATGAAAGAGGAAGCCGTTTGGTAGAATTTTGGTTCAAGAATCATAAAAGAAGGTTATATACATGGAAGAATCCTGGAGATACCAGAAGGTATCAGATAAATTATATAATGGTAAGATAAAGATTTAGGAACCAGGTTTTAAATTGTAAGACATTTCCAGGGGCAGATGTGGACTCTGACCACACAATGTATTGGTTATGAACTGTAGATTAAAACTGAAGAAACTGCAAAAACGTGGGAATTTAAGGAGATGGGACCTGTATAAACTGACTAAACCAGAGGTTGTACGGAGTTTCAGGGAGAGCATAAGGGAACAATTGACAGGCATGGGGGAAAGAAATACAGTAGAAGAAGAATGGGTAGCTCTGAGGGATGAAGTAGTGAAGGCGGCAGAGGATCAAGTAGGTAAAAAGACGAGGGCTAGTAGAAATCTTTGGGTAACAGAAGAAATATCGAATTTAATTGATAAAAGGAGAAAATATAAAACGCAGTAAATGAACCAGGCAAAAAGGAATACAAACGTCTCAAAAATGAGATTGACAGGAAGTGCAAAATGGCTAAGCAGGGATGGCTAGAGGACAAATGTAAGGATGTAGAGGCTTATCTCACTAGGGGTAAGATAGATACTGCGTACAGGAAAATTAAAGAGACCTTTGGAGAAAAGAGAGCCACTTGTATGAATATCAAGAGCTCAGATGGAAACCCAATTCTAAGCAAAGAAGGGAAAGCAGAAAGGTGGAAGGAGTATATAGAGGGTCTATACAAGGACGATGTACTTGAGGACAATATTATGGAAATGGAAGAGGATGCAGATGGAGATGAAATGGGAGACACGATACTGCGTGAAGAGTTTGACAGAGCACTGAAAGACCTGAGTCGAAACAAGGCCCCGGGAGTAGACAAAATTCCACTGGAACTGCTGACGGCCTTGGGAGAGCCAGTCCTGACAAAACTCTATCATCTGGTGAGCAAGATGTATGAGACAGGTGAAATACCCTCAGACTTCAATAAGAATATAATAATTCCAATCCCAAAGAAAGCAGGTGTTGACAGATGTGAAAATTACCGAACTATCAGTTTAATAAGTCACAGCTGCAAAATTCTAACGCGAATTCTTTACAGACGAATGGAAAAACTGGTAGAAGCCGACCTCGGGGAAGATCAGTTTGGATTCCGCAGAAATGTTGGAACACGTGAGGCAATACAGCCCTTATGACTGATATTAGAAAATAGATTAAGGAAAGGCAAACCTACGTTTCTAGCATTTGTAGACTTAGAGAAAGCTTTCGACAATGTTGACTGGCATACTCTCTTTCAAATTCTAAAGATGGCAGGGGTAAAATACAGGGAGCGAAAGGCTATTTACAATTTGTACAGAAACCAGATGGCAGTTATAAGAGTCGAGGGGCATGAAAGGGAAGCAGCGGTTGGGAAGGGAGTGAGACAGGGTTGTAGCCTGTCCCCGATGTTATTCAATCTGTATATTAAGCAAGCAGTAAAGGAAACAAAAGAAAAATTAGGAGTTTGCCGATGACATTGTAATTCTGTCAGGGACAGCAAAGGACTTGGAAGAGCAGTTTAACGGAACGGACAGTGTGTTGAAAGGAGGATATAAGATGAACATCAACAAAAGCAAAACGAGGATAATGGAATGTAGTCGAATTAAGTCGGGTGATGCTGCGGGAATTAGATTAGGAAATGAGACACTTAAAGTAGTAAAGGAGTTTTGCTATTTGGGGTCAAAATAACTGATGATGGTCGAAGTAGAGAGGATATAAAATGTAGTCTGTCAATGGGAAGGAAAGCGTTTCTGAAGAAGAGAAATTTGTTAACATAGAGTATAGATTTAAGTGTCAGGGAGTCGTTTCTGAAACTATTTGTATGGAGTGTAGCCATGTATGGAAGTGAAACATGGACGATAAATAGTTTCGACAAGAAGAGAATAGAAGCTTTCGAAATATGGTGCTACAGAAGAATGCCGAAGATTAGATGGGTAGATCACATAACTAATGAGGAGGTATTGAATAGAATTGGGGAGAAGAGGAGTTTGTGGCACAACTTGACAAGAAGAAGGGACCGGTTGGTAGGAAATGTTCTGAGGCATGAGGGAATCACAAATTTAGCATTGGAGGGCAGCGTGGAGGGTAAAAATCCTAGAGGGAGACCAAGAGAAGAATACACCAAGAAGATTCAGAAGGATGTAGGTTGCAGTAAGTACTGGGAGATGAAGAAGCTTGCACAGGATAGAGTAGCATGGAGAGCTGCGTCAAACCAGTCTCAGGACTGAAGACCATAACAACAACAACAAGTTCAATGTCAGGGAAACAATAGA
Organism: Schistocerca piceifrons; assembly: GCF_021461385.2. NCBI lineage: Eukaryota > Metazoa > Arthropoda > Insecta > Orthoptera > Acrididae > Schistocerca > Schistocerca piceifrons. The sequence continues at coordinate 647,664,656 of NC_060141.1, read as the reverse complement.
TTCCTACTTCACGTAATTAGTTATGAACAACAACATAGCTCGTGAGATATTCACTTCTAAACGCGTACTACGTCTTCACTGCAGAAGCCACGGACATCTCACAAGTGCACAAGTCGGCACTATGAAAAACTTCTATTTCCCGCGACCACACGCAAACTGCTCCACTCTCTCCCGTACTGTGCGACTGTCCCTCACGCCGCACTGCTCAGCACTCCCTGTCCTCTGTCGAAACGATCCACCTCTCCCACCTCCATACAGTCTCTCCACGTGTCATTTTTGGAACAATCGCTTTGATTGGCTAGAACGCTCCTGCCATGTCTTCAAGCCAACGCACACTCACAAACATAATGAAACACATTCGAAATACTGGATTTACATTTAAATAACTTAAAATTATATAAATATTCCTACGGCTGGACCATAAACACGCTCTAACACACATTATGGAAAATTGTTCTGAAATGCAGGAGGATCTGCAGCGAATTGACGCGTGGTGCAGGGAATGGCAATTGAATCTCAATATAGACAAGTGTAATGTGCTCCGAATACATACAAAGATAGACCCCTTATCATTTAGCTCCAAAATAGCAGGTCAGCAACTGGAAGCAGTTAATTCAATACATTATCTGGGAGTACGCATTAGGAGTGATTTAAAATGGAATGATCATATAAAGTTGATCGTCGGTAAAGCAGATGCCAGACTGAGATTCGTTGGAAGAATCCTAAGGAAATGCAATCCAAAAACAAAGGAAGTAGGTTACAGTACGCTTGTTCGCCCACTGCTTGAATACTGCTCAGCAGTGTGGGATCCGTACCAGATAAGATTGATAGAAGAGATAGAGAAGATCCAACGGAGAGCAGCGCGCTTCGTTACAGGATCATTTAGTAATCGCGAAAGCGTTACGGAGATGATAGATAAACTCCAGTGGAAGACTCTGCAGGAGAGACGCTCAGTAGCTCGGTACGGGGTTTTGTTGAAGTTTCGAGAACATACCTTCAGCGAAGAGTCTAGCAGTATATTGCTCCCTCCTACGTATATCTCGCGAAGAGACCATGAGGATAAAATCAGAGAGATTAGAGCCCACACAGAAGCATACCGACAATCCTTCTTTCCACGAACAATACGAGACTGGAACAGAAGGGAGAACCGATAGAGGTACTCAAGGTACCCTCCGCCACACACCGTCAGGTGACTTGCGGAGTACTGATGTAGATGTAGATATTAAATACATAAACAAAACAAATAAACATATATCAATGGAATAGAAACAAAAGGTAGGCCAGTAGCCTAATGTCTCTTTGCTTTCTAAAAGACAGTAAATATTTAACCAATTTCTTTATGAATAGTTTATATCGGATATAAACAAAGGCATAGACGAATAAATATATTTATAAACATGCTGTTACAGTTTTTTCGTGTAACTGTGGAGTACTTATGGCCTGACTCGATTAATAGTAATCGACCACTTTGACCTCCAATAACTCATGTACTATTCACGTTACATGCCTGTAATTTATACGAACTTAGGTTTATACTAATAGCTTTCCAAAGACACGTAGATCGACCAAATCGGATGAACCGTTTAGATTTTGGAAATTCATTCCTGGATGTTACTTGTATAATTTAACTTCAGATACTAAACTTTAAACTAATAAAGATATTGAAAACCTGATTACACCATCAGAATTGTCGTGCAAATAATGGTAATGTACATGTTTCTTTTTGAGGTATCAAGATTCATCTGGCTACTATTAATTTCTATACAAACTGTGAAATGTCTGCCATTAAGGTTTCACAAAGTCCGCCGTCCTTGGCACTCCCGGCATGCCTCCTTCATCGACACAGCATCACCATGGAATTCCCAGCAATGCGGTCCCTGGACCACGTGCTGGGGCTACCTCTCTTGTCTGGTACCACGCAGTCGGCCTGCCAAGCGGCTCTCATGGCCACGCCAACTCCGAACTTAGAATGTTTTCAGGGTGCCGCAACTCGCCAGTTACCTCATAAGTTACTGAGTAAATTTATAAAGTGCATCATGTAAAGTTAGCTTCTGTTGCATTGCCGCGTTGGCATTCCCATTCGCTAGCATTGTTGTTTTCCTGGCTATGGTCATTTTTCTTTCTTTCAGTAATATATGGGTTTAAGAGGCTTGATGTCCGAACCTTTTATTCAGGTTCTCTCATTTGTTAGACCTTGGACCATTTGCAAGCCTCTGACTGGTTTATTCCAAACTTGTAAAATATAGCCGATTTTTACTTACCGTTGTAATTGAGGTTCATTAGTTGCAGTGAAGGCTGCTCTGTAAGAGCACAAGAGCACTGAACACCCTAAATTTTGACACCTTGCGGATTTTTTTGGATATTTTTATTTGAATGCTGTTAAATGTAACATAGGTGCGGTAATACGAAATACACGGCACTCTCTGAATGGAAAGTAACCTGATGACGCACAGTTCTGATGCACACCTTATTTATAGAGAACCATGTGAGTAGCAAAGGTACATAGACATTTTGTAAAGTGAATAAACAAGCTAGCGTTTTGGCGAAGAAAAACTTTCTCATTTCTGTGGGAGATTAATAAACATGAAACAGGAGAATTTGTGCAGCACTGGTGTTATCCCCCCCCCCCCCCCCCCCCGCCCCTCCTGCCAGGGCTCGGTTGGGTGTTCATATATCGTGAATCCTTGGAGCTGTAATCCTGTGTTCTTGCAGGCAGTGCAGTTTTCGCAAAGACTATCACAAACGAAACACGCGTGTGACAAGCTTAGAATCTTTGAGAACTTACAAGTCGCCTGCCCACGCTCAGTAGCCGAACGGTCTCAGACTCGAACTATGACACGGCGTGTGCATTCTTAAACTCTAAAACTTTCTGCGAGGGCAGTTAAAATGTACGTGTATGCCATAAACACACACTCCGGAAGTGTGTGTGGTTTCACTTTCTGCCCTTTCAAGAAGCGTTGTTTATTTATGTTAAATGTTTGAACGCTAATAACCGTTGAGCCAGCAGACAGGCTGCATAATGTCAACTCACATGGAGAGATTATAAAAAACAACTGCCTAGCGCTACGGATCGTGACTGAAGTTTTGTATAGACCAAGAAATTTTTTACTGTGTGCGGCATCAGTTCAGAACACAGCATTGGCAATATCGCGTGAATGAATATTTATTAAGCAGTTATGCTTTGTTTCACGAATCCTGTGGAATATTGAACAAACAGTTGGCAACACCTGAGAGTCTTCCACCGCATGCCTGTGCACCATTCGACTCACGGTGCCTCCTCAGACCACCGCTACGATGACGATGCTTGTGGAGAGGCTGCCTGCAATCATGAAGTGGAGGCGGTGGCTTCCTGCTTTTCTTCCTCTCTCAAAACAAACTGTAGTTGTGTTCTGACTAAACTGTTAATACTGCAAAATGTATGTTATGTACAAGAACACTGAAGATGCAAGAAAGATATACCGAAGGTTAAATAATGAACTACGAAGAGAAACAGAGCAGGCTAGGAAAAAGTGGCTAAAAGAGGGATGTGATGCAACTGAAGAACTGGACGGGAAGGGAAGATACGACCTACTATACAACAGAGTAAAGACTATGACATGGGAACAAAACAGAGCAGGAAGTGCTACTATGGAAATTTTGAGTAAAGACGAAGATGTAGTGCACAAACATCGTGACGATGTCCTCCAGAGATGAGGAGAATATCTAAAAGAGCTATATGACAAAAATAGCAAATCACAAACTCTGTAACTTTGAATCACACAACAATGAAAGTGATGATGAGAAAGGACCAACCACCATAATGGAAGAAGTAAAGTCTGCCATAGCTGCATTGAAAAATGGCAAAGCGGTAGGTACAGATACGATACCGGGAGAAATATTAAAATGCTTGAACCAAGATGGAATAAGAATATTGAGATTGTGTAATAAAATATATGACAAGCCGGCCGGGGTAGCCGAGCGGTTCTAGGCGCTACAGTCTGGAACGGTGCGACCGCTACGGTCGCAGGTTCAATTCCTGCCTCGGGAATGAATGTGTGCGATGTCCTTAGGTTAGTTAGGTTTAAGTAGTTCCAAGTTCTAGGGAACTGATTCTAGTACCTTCCGCCGTGGAAGTCGAACACGCGGCAGAAAAAATGGACGTGGACAGCCCATAGACGGCTCCGCCTCCGCGGCGGCTATTCCGCGCAGCAGCTCTCGCCCCAGCGAGGGCGCCACCGCTAAACCACGTGCAGACAGCGGCCAATAGCCGCTCCCTCAGGTTTCGTATATAGGGACCCGCCCTGCCCTAGTCCAGTGACGCCCTTAGTAAGGCCAATCACTTTGCCTCCTACCTGTCCGATGAGTTTTCCATCCCCGATGATCCCCAGTTCGATTACTCCCTCTTCCCGGATATCCGCGATCGCATTGACACCTCTGTCCCTCCCCTCGCTCCTGGTTTCCAGTACTTGGACAACATTGCACACACGGACCTCAATACTCCTATCACTCCACAGGATCTCATTGCTACACTCCGCACAAAACGCAACACCGCTCCTGGTCACGATTGTGTCACCTACCGCCACCTTCGTGAAGCTCCTGTCTCTTTTCTCTCCACCCTGGCCAGGCTCTACAATGTAGTCCTGTCCACCGGTTACTACCCCGACCTGTGGAAAACCTCACGTTTCCTCATGTTCCTTAAACCCGGCAAACCGCCGTCCGCCGTCTCCTCCTACCGTCCCATCAGCCTTACCTCGGTCTTCAGCAAGGTCCTGGAATCTATCGTCACCCAACGCATCCACCAGCATCTCCGCCAGCACCGCCTCCTTCCCGTTACCCAGTGTGGCTTTCGGCCGTCCTTCTCTTCCGACGATCTTCTCCTTAACCTCATTCATCTCCTTTCCGGTCAGCTCAATTCCCGTCGCTCCGCAATCTTCCTCTCTCTTGACCGCGAACGCGCTTATGACCGCGTATGGCATTCCGGTCTCCTCTTCAAGCTCCAAACCTTCGCCCTTCCCATTAACTACGTCCGTCTGATCGGTTCCTTTCTCTCCCGCCGTCCTTCCTATGTCACCATCCATAACACCGATTCCTACACCTTTTTCCCCTCCGCCGGTGTGCCCCAAGGCTCCGTCCTCTCCCCCCTTCTGTACCTGTTGTACACGGCGGACATGCCGCCGCCGTCACCCCCCGTCCACCTTCTCCAGTTTGCCGATGACACCGCCTTCCTTGCCCTTGCCCCCACCCTGCAACGCCTTCTCCAATCCCATCTTGACCGGTTCACCACTTGGTGCAACCAGTGGTTGCTCAAGGTCAATCCTTCCAAAACCCAGGCGATCGTTGTAGGCAAAACCACCCCTTCCTTCCGCCTCCTTGATTTCTATCTCACCGTCTATGGCGGTCCCATCGCCCTCACTCCCACCCTTAAGTACCTTGGCGTCACCCTCGACCGTCGCCTCTCCTGGACTCCCCATCTCCAGACAATCCAAGCCAAGGCACGTTCCCGACTCCGTCTCCTCAAGCTCCTTTCCGGCCGTACGTGGGGTCTGGACCCCTCCACCATCCTCCACACCTATAAATCCCTCATCCGCCCTATCCTTTGTTATGCCCATCCAGCATGGATCTCCGCTCCCCCTACCTATTATAAATCCCTCCAAATCCTTGAACGCCATGCTCTCCGCCTCGCCTATCGCATCCGTCTCCCCTCCCCCATGCGGATCCTGTATGATCTCATCCCCTTCCCCCACCTCCTCCTTTTCCTTGAAAGGATATGGATCCTGTACACCTCCCGTAAACTTGATCCTCCTCACCCGCTCGTATCCCCGATCCTCTCCCATCCCCGCCCGCTACCGCACCTGTATTCCCATGTCCCGCCCGGTCTCCATCTCTCCACCCTCCTTACCCTCTCCCAAGGTGGCTTCCGCCAGCTCCCTCTCCCTGATGATGCCCTCCTCCCCTCCATCTACCCTTCCTACCAACTTTGATCCTCCCGCCCTCCTCCTGTACTTACTCCTCTGGGCACCCTCCCTCCCTTCTCTCCCTTTTCCCCCGACCTCCTTTTCTCCCCCCTCCTCCCCCGGGCCTCCTTTCCCCTGTCCCTCTCCTCCTGCCCCCGTCTCCTACGCCATTGGCATCCTTTTTTTCCTCCCCTCTCCCCCGCCTCACCCCTGTTCCCCTCTTGGCAGGTCCCCGGACTCGCACACGCTCAGTGGACATTCGCGCGCCGGAGATCACCGCCATTAGTGTATCGTGTGTGCCGTCATGTTTAGTGTTCAGTATCGCCATCACACTCCATTGTTCACCAGTGCCATTGTCTTCTTCAGTGTTTGTGCGTCGTGTCAACAGTTCGTCGTGTGGATTGTCATCGAGTGTGAACGGTTCCTTGTGTTTTTATGTTCATGTGTCTCCTGTTTTTTCCCGCCGTTTCTCTAAGTGATGTCTCTTCTCTGTTTATCTCCTTGTACTCTCTTCGACTGAAGAGCGGCGTATTGTGCTGCTGCCAGCCTACCTGATTGTTCAGGTGTCAAAATAACAATAAAGTAAAAAAAAAAAAAACCTAGTCCAGTCAGTCTGGTACTCGCTCTGGATTTCGTTTCTGTCTCGGCGGTACTGCGTTCTGGTCGTTACTCGTTGTTGACATTTGCCTGGTTCTGGTTCCGAGTGGATTTACGTTTGGTGTTGTGGTATCCACAAGCCTCCGTTGTTTATCTCTTCCTTGTTGTGTCGCTCATAGTCGGTCGTAGTCGGTTCTTGTCAGTTGTCGTTGGTCTGTCGTCCGACTCGTCCTGTGTTTACCAGGTGGTGCGTTCTCCACCACTGGCGGCTTCCCCGCCTGGCGGCTCCGATCCGCAGCCCAAGGCGTTCCCGCTGTTGGTTGTGGTTACAACACTGATGACCTCAGAAGTTAAGTCCCATAGTGCTCAGAGCCATTTGAACCAAAATATATGACAATGGTGAATGGCCTGAGGACTTTCTAACAGCAGTAATGATTCCATTACCGAAAAAACAAGGAACCTAGAAATGCAGCGAGCACAAGACAATCAGCCTCATTCCACATGCAGCCAAAGTGAGGTTAAGAATAATTAATAAAAGACTTGAAAAAGTAGTGGAGGAGAATCCTGGCGAGGAGCAGTTTGGCTTTAGACGGAATACGGGCACCAGAGATGCAATAGGGCTCCTACGAATCTAGGGAGAAAGGTTTATTGAAAAAGGAAGAGACCTATATATGTGCTTCATCGATCTAGAAAAGGCATTTGATAGTGTGGTTTGGGACAAGCTGGCGACTATAATGGGGGAAAAGAGAGTGGACTGGAAAACCAGAAGACTTGTAAACTCATTATATCTTAATCAAAAAGCCTCAGTTATAGTGAAAGGAGAAAGTACAAACTGGATCGAACTAGGAGTAAGACAAGGATGCTGTCTATCACCTACTCTTTTCAACCTCTACTTGGAAAATATGATTGATCAATGCTCATTAGATGACAAAGGAGTAGAAATTGGAGTAAGAAGTGTAGGGTATTTGAGGTTTGCTGATGCCATGGCCCTTCTAGCCACAGGGGAAAAGAATTACAGGATTTGGTGGACACCATTGAAGCTAATGGAAAAAATTATGGAATCAAAATTAACACAAATAATATAAAAGTACTGGCACTAGAACGAAATAAAAAAATAAAAATTATACTGAATGGAGAAATACTAGAACAGGTGCAAAATTTTAAGTATCTTGGAAGCAGGATAGACACTGACTGGAATTGCACCACAGAAATTAAAACGAGGATAGCAATGGCAAAAGAGGCGTTTTATAAGAAAAGGAGAATTTTCTGCAGCGGTCTGGACAGAGAACTCAGGAAGAGACTCATAAAATGTCTTGAATGGAGTGTTCTTCTATATGGCGCTGAAACATGGACTTTGAGGAAGAAAGACAGAGAAAGGCTGGAGGCTTTTGAGATGTGGACATGGCGGAGGATGTAAAGAATAACTTGGATTGACAGAGTAAAAAATGAAGAGGTGCTGAAAAGAGTGGGAGAGAAAAGACCGTTACTAGATGCAATAAAAAGAAGAAAAAGAAATTGGATTGGGCATATATTAAAAAAGAATGACGGACTGATAAAAACAGTTACAGAAGGTTATGTAGAAGGGAAAAGGAAGCGAGGAAGGAAGAGATTTCAGATACTGGATGACGTGATGGACGGAACAACATACAGCAGCCTTAAGAAGGAAGCAATGGATCGCAGAAAATGGAGAGACAAAGGACCTGCTAATAAAGCAGATAACTGATGATGATGATGATGTATGTTATTTCAGAGAAAGACAAAGCATGCGAATGAAAATGAGGAGAAGTGGGACACTGAAAGGTAATGCTTCAAATACGAGTTTTTAAATTTTGTTAGTGGTTGGCGTGACAAGACATCCTGTGAAAAATTACTAAATGCCTTTTCTGAAAACTACTTAAAACATATAGTTCGAACCCCACTCATATTGGAAATATGTTTGATCTAATGACAACAAGCAGACCTGACTTCTTTGATGCTGTTCACATCGAAACTACACTCCTGGAAATTGAAATAAGAACACCGTGAATTCATTGTCCCAGGAAGGGGAAACTTTATTGACACATTCCTGGGGTCAGATACATCACATGATCACACTGACAGAACCACAGGCACATAGATACAGGCAACAGAGCATGCACAATGTCGGCACTAGTACAGTGTATATCCACCTTTCGCAGCAATGCAGGCTGCTATTCTCCCATGGAGACGATCGTACAGATGCTGGATGTAGTCCTGTGGAACGGCTTGCCATGCCATTTCCACCTGGCGCCTCAGTTGGACCAGCGTTCGTGCTGGACGTGCAGACCGCGTGAGACGACGCTTCATCCAGTCCCAAACATGCTCAATGGGGGACAGATCCGGAGATCTTGCTGGCCAGGGTAGTTGACTTACACCTTCTAGAGCACGTTGGGTGGCACGGGATACATGCGGACGTGCATTGTCCTGTTGGAACAGCAAGTTCCCTTGCCGGTCTAGGAATGGTAGAACGATGGGTTCGATGACGGTTTGGATGTGCCGTGCACTATTCAGTGTCCCCTCGACGATCACCAGTGGTGTACGGCCAGTGTAGGAGATCGCTCCCCACACCATGATGCCGGGTGTTGGCCCTGTGTGCCTCGGTCGTATGCAGTCCTGATTGTGGCGCTCACCTGCACGGCGCCAAACACGCATACGACCATCATTGGCACCAAGGCAGAAGCGACTCTCATCGCTGAAGACGACAAGTCTCCATTCGTCCCTCCATTCACGCCTGTCGCGACACCACTGGAGGCGGGCTGCACGATATTGGGGCGTGAGCGGAAGACGGCCTAACGGTGTGCGGGACCGTAGCCCAGCTTCATGGTGACGGTTGCGAATGGTCCTCGCCGATACCCCAGGAGCAACAGTGTCCCTAATTTGCTGGGAAGTGGCGGTGCGGTCCCCTACGGCACTGCGTAGGATCCTACGGTCTTGGCGTGCATCCGTGCGTCGCTGCGGTCCGGTCCCAGGTCGACGGGTACGTGCACCTTCCGCCGACCACTGGCGACAACATCGATGTACTGTGGAGACCTCACGCCCCACGTGTTGAGCAATTCGGCGGTACGTCCACCCGGCCTCCCGCATGCCCACTATACGCCCTCGCTCAAAGTCCGTCAACTGCACATACGGTTCACGTCCACGCTGTCGCGGCATGCTACCAGTGTTAAAGACTGCGATGGAGCTCCGTATGCCACGGCAAAGTGGCTGACACTGACGGCGGCGGTGCACAAATGCTGCGCAGCTAGCGCCATTCGACGGCCAACACCGCGGTTCCTGGTGTGTCCGCTGTGCCGTACGTGTGATCGTTGCTTGTACAGCCCTCTCGCAGTGTCCGGAGCAAGTATGGTGGGTCTGACACACCGGTGTCAATGTGTTCTTTTTTCCATTTCCAGGAGTGTATTATCAGCGACCATAACACAATTGTGGCACCAATGCTTACTACAGCACAAAGGACAACTAAAACAAGGAAAAAGATATATGGGGGTCAGAAACAGTCTGAAAAGCTTGAAAGGATGTTGTAGAGTATATGGTGCTCAGAAATAATTGTTAGGAAAAAAATTTGAGAAGTTGCACTGTTACGAGCTAATTAGCGTTGAAATTAGCTAATCAGGCGTCGCGTATGAAAATTCAAGCGGCCCGCTAGATAACAATTATTTACAGCACAAGCTAAACTGAAACAGTCACAAGCTTTTCAGACTGTTCCTGGCCGCACTGTATATGTTTAGTGAACAAGATAAAAGTGCAGTAGAGTCCGGTGTAACCACAAGTGCCGGCACGAAGATGAAGAACAGAGAAGGCTGTGGGACGACGTCAGACAACAGCCCGCTGACAAGGAGCTCACCACGACAGGAGCGGTCTCTATACCAAGAGAATATGAGAGCCGCCCCTGCCAGCCTTAGCCGCACAGTACTAGGCCGGAATCAGTAGTGGACAGTTAGAAGACGGCCTAGCAGAGAGCGCTACGATAGCAGTTATTAGTGATCCATATCCATTGCTTGTGTGGAATGATCATATAATGTTGATCGTCGGTAAAGCAGATGTCAGACTGAGATTCATTGGAAGAATCCTAAGGAAATGCAATCCGAAAACAAAGGAAGTAGGTTACAGTACGCTTGTTCGCCCACTGCTTGAATACTGCTCAGCAGTGTGGGATCCGTACCAGATAGGGTTGATAGAAGATATAGAGAAGATCCAACGGAGAGCAGCGCGCTTCGTTACAGGATCATTTAGTAATCGCGAAAGCGTTACGGAGATGATTGATAAACTCCAGTGGAAGACTCTGCAGGAGAGACGCTCAGTAGCTCGGTACGGGCTTTTGTTGAAGTTTCACGAACATGCCTTCACCGAAGAGTCAAGCAGTATATTGCTCCCTCCTACGTATATCTCGCGAAGAGACCATGAGGATAAAATCAGAGAGATTAGAGCCCACACAGAGGCATACCGACAATCCTTCTTTCCACGAACAATACGAGACTGGAATAGAAGGGAGAACCGATAGAGGTACTCAAGGTACCCTCCGCCACACACCGTCAGGTAGATGTAGATGTAGACAATGTTAATAGCGAAAGACGTTCACTGTTTGCATGTCACCCACCGTTTGCGACACTTGTAAATTCAAAGTTAAGTATTACCTGTCTTCTTTATTGTAATAAAAATTATTGATGTGATTTGCTTGAATTGTTGCATAGCTATCCGAGAAAGCAGCATCCTTTAGACACCCTGTAAGTGACGAGTGGGCAAGACCCCACACATATCTCAGTATGGAACTTGAAAGTCTTAGCACAGGAAAGGAGCATGTTGAAGAACTGTGCCTCATGTTTAAAGGAGTAGTTGACCGATCACTGTATAGGTACGTATCTGCTAGAACAGCTCGTTATGGGAGGGATCCTCCATGGTATACAGTCACTGTAAAGAAACTTGTAATGAAACAGAGACTACTGTGAAATAGGTGTAAAACGCAGGTCTATAAACTGAGAATTCTGAATTAAACATACTGGGCTGTCAGGAGAGCAATGCATGAAGCCTTCAATAACTATTATAACAGAATACTGCCAAATAATCTTTCACAAAACCCAAAGAACTTCTGGTTGTACGTACAGACTGGAAGTGGCACTAAAGTTAGCGTCCAGTCATAAACAGGACAGGAACTGAAACTCAGGGCAGGACAGCAAAAGTTGAAATGCTTACCTCTATTTTCAAATGTTCCTTTACAAAGGAAAACACAGGAGAATCGTCCCAATTTAATCCTCATACCACTGAAAAGATGAATGAATTAAGTATCAGATTCAGTGGTGTTGAGAGAACAGCTGAAATCGTTATACCTGAACAAAACTCCAGGGCCCAATGGATCCCTGTCAGTTCTATACTGAAGTTGCGGCTGAGTTAGCCCCTCTGCTAACTATAATGTATCGTAAATTCCTCGAAGAAAAGACATCCGTTTACAAGAAGGATAGTAGAAGTGATCTACAAAACTACCGTCCAGTGTCCTTGATATCGGTTTGCTGTAGAATATTAGAACGTATACTGAGCTCAAACATAATTACATATCTCAAACAAAATGATCTCGTCCACGACAATCAGCACGGATTCTGAAAACATCGATCATGCAAAACGCAGCTCTCACTTTTCTCACATGACGTACTGAAAGCTTTGGTTTTGACTGGATTGAGGACTTCTTGCTAGTAAGGACACGGCATGTTATCTTAGACAGAGAGTCACTGTCAGATGTAGTAGTAACTTCGGTTGTGCCCCAAGTAAGTGTATTGAGACACTTGCTGTTCACGATGTGTATTAATGACCTTGTGGACAATATCAGTAGTAACATCAGACTTTTTGCAGATAATGCAGTTATTTTTATTTATTTATTTGTCTATATAAATCTCTCTTAAGTACATATAGTGTACAAAGGATATTGGACAGAAAACCTTTTTAGCTATTGGATTTTCAAATGACAAACATACATTTTATAAATTTTTGTGACAAATTGGATCTATACAGTTAATAATTACAAATTTTTGAAATACTGTAAATTTATAACTTATTTCTACAATTAAAGATACAAATTACATTTTTTCTTGCATAAGGTACTGTGAGATTGAATAGTAGCAGTTTTTCAAAAGGTAGGATGTCGCAGACTTTTTAAAGCTTTGTAGTTCACTGAGAGATTTTATATGTCTTGGTAATCTGTTGTAAAGTTTTGTTCCTGCATGATATACACCTTTTTGGCATAATAATGAAGTACACCGTTCTTGTGAAACACAGCTAGCTGTTTATTCTCAAGAGTAATGAGAGCTATCGACAGGGGATGCCAAATTGATTCCATACATTTCCAGAAGGCCTTTGACACTGTTTCTCATAAGCAACTTCTAATCAAATAACGAGCCTACCGAGTATCTTCTCTGTTATGTGACTGGATTCGTGATTTTCTGTCAGAAAGGTGACAATTCGTAGTAATTGAGGAAAGTCATGAGTAAAGCATAAATTAATATCTGGCTTTATATATATATATTTATATATATATATATATAAATGATATGTCCTCTAGTAGAGGACATAATACTAATACTAGAGGACATATTATATATATATATATATATATATATATATATAAATCATATGTCCTCTAGTATTACGGGTAACTGTAAAATATTTATTTGCTGATTACACTAGCTTGATAGTAAAGGATGTTGTGTGCAACAATGGCCTGGTTTCAAATAGTGCAGTTCATGACCTAAGTTCGTGGCTTGTAGAAAATAAACTAACGCTACACCACAGTAAGACTCAGTTTTTACAGTTTCTAACACACTATTCAACAAAACCTGATGTTTTAATTTCACAGAATGGGCATATGATTAGTGAAATTGAACAGTTCAAATTTCTAGGTGTTCAGATAGATTGTAAACTGTCGTGGAAAGCCCACGTTCAGGATCTTGTTCAAATATTTAATGCTGCCATTTTTACTATTCGAAGGGAGTGATCGTTCGACACGAAAATTAGTCTACTTTGCTTATTTTCATTCGCTTATGTCGTATGGCATTATTTTTTGAGGTAACTGTTCCCATTCCAAAAGGATATTTTTGGCTCGGAAACGGGCGGTTCGGGCAATAAGTGGTGTAAGTTCACGAACCTCTTGTCGACCCCTGTTCACAAGTCCAGGTATTTTAACATTGGCCTCTCAATATATAAAGGGTGTTACAAAAAGGTACGGCCAAACTTTCAGGTAACATTCCTCACACACAAAGAAAGAAAATATGTTATGTGGACATGTGTCCGGAAACGCTTACTTTCCATGTTAGAGCTCATTTTATTACTTCTCTTCAAATCACATTAATCATGGAATGGAAACACACAGCAACAGAACGTACCAGCGTGACTTCAAACACTTTGTTACAGGAAATGTTCAAAATGTCCTCAGTTAGCGAGGATACATGCATCCACCTTCCGTCGCATGGAATCCCTGATGCGCTGATGCAGCCCTGGAGAGTGGAGTATTGTATCGCAGCCGTCCACAATACGAGCACGAAGAGTCTCTACATTTGGTACCGGGGTTGCGTAGACAAGAGCTTTCAAATGGCCCCATAAATGAAAGTCAAGAGGGTTGAGGTCAGGAGAGCGTGGAGGCCACGGAATTGGTCCGCCTCTACCAATCCATCGGTCACCGAATCTGTAGTTGAGAAGCGTACGAACACTTCGACTGAAATGTGCAGGAACTCCGTTGTGCATGAACCACATGTTGTGTCGTACTTGTAAAGGCACATGTTCTAGCAGCACAGGTAAAGTATCCCGTATGAAATCATAATAACGTGCTCCATTGAGCGTAGGTGGAAGAACATGAGGCCCAATCAAGACATCACCAAGAATGCCTGCCCAAACGTTCACAGAAAATCTGTGTTGATGACGTGATTGCACAACTGCGTGCGGATTCTCGTCAGCCCACACACGTTGATTGTGAAAATTTCCAATTTGATCACGTTGGAATGATGCCTCATCCGTAAAGAGAACATTTGCACTGAAATGAGGATTGACACATTGTTGGATGAACCATTAGCAGAAGTGTTCGCGTGGAGGCCAATCAGCTGCTGATAGTGCCTGCACACGCTGTACGTGGTACAGAAACAACTGGTTCTCCCGTAGCACTCTCCATACAGTGACGTGGTCAAGATTGCCTTGTACAGCAGCAACTTCTCTGTTATTACTTTTACGTTGTAGTTTCATGTACTGACATGTTCCATGACCTTGGAGATTTGCTCCTCAATTTGGTCCTAAGGAACTTGACGTGTAAATAAATAAATAAATGATGCTGTCATTAGAATCTTGCAAAGTCGTCAGATGTTCAAAACCTACAACTGTCAACTGCACGAAAAATTGCCTCGTCCATTGCAGGTGTCCTCGTTGTTCTAGGTCTTCCCCAGTCGCGAGTCATAGGCTGGAATGTTCCGTGGTCCCTAAGACGCCGATCAATTGCTTCGAACGTCTTCCTGCCGGGACACCTTCGGTCTGGAAACCTGTCTCGATACAAACGTACCGCGCCACGGCTATTGCCCCGTGCTAATCGATACATCAAATTGGCATCTGCCAACTCCGCATTTGTAAACATTGCACTGACTGCAAAACCACGTTCGTGATGAACACTAACCTATTGATGCTATGTACTGATGTGCTTGATGCTAGTACTGTAGAGCAATGAGTCGCATGTCAACACAAGCACCAAAGTCAACATTATCTTCCTTCAATTGGGCCAACTGGCGGTGAATCGAGGAAGTACAGTACATACCGAAGAAACTAAAATGAGCTCTAACATGGAAATTAAGCGTTTCCGGACACATGTCCACATAACATCCTTTCTTTATTTGTGTATGAGGAATGTTTCCTGAATGTTTGGCCGTACCTTTTTGTAACACCCTATATATATATATATATATATATATATATATATATATATATATATATATATATATATTCCTTACTGTCATTTCTCGTTAACAATATTAGCTTATTGCCAAGAATAAGCAGGTTTCACTCAGTTAATATTCAGAAATCAAACCTGCATTTGGATCGGATTTCCATAACTCTTGTGCAGAAAGGTGTGCGGTATACTGCTGCATCCATTTTCAGTAAGCTTCCGCTCGAATTCAAAAATCTTAGTAGTAATCCATGCGCTTTCAAATCGAAACTGAAGTGTTACCTCATGGGTCGCCCCTTCTATTCTGTCGAGGAGTTCCTTGAAAAATTAAGCTGATTCTTGTCGGATTTTGATTGCGTTTACTTGAACTTATATATTGACTTTTTTCGGGTTCATAAGCATTTTATTTTTATCTGTTATTACTTTTACGTTGTAGTTTCATGTACTGACATGTTCCATGACCTTGGAGATTTGCTCCTCAATTTGGTCCTAAGGAACTTGACGTGTAAAGAAATGAATAAATGATGCTGTCATTAGAATCTCGCAAAGTCGTCAGATGTTCAAAACCTATTGCAAAATTATTTAGACAAGTATATGTATGGTGCGAAAAGTGGCAATTGACTCTTATTAATGAGAAGTGTGAAGTCATCCACATGAGCAGTTAAACGAATCTACTAAATTTCGGTTATACGACAATTCACAAAAATGTAAACTCTGTCAGTGGAACCAAATATTTACAGATTTCAGTTACGAATATCTTAACTCGGAACTATCACATACATAATGTTGTGGGAAAAGCGAACCAAAGACTGTAATTTCTTCGCAGAAGATTTAGAAAATGCAACAGGTATACTAAAGAGACTGCCTAGACTACGCTTCTCCGTCTTCTTCTGGAGTGTTTCTGTGCTATGTGGAGCACGCATCAGATGGGACTGGCGGAGAACATCAAAAAAGTTCAAACAAGGGCAGCTCGTTCTGTATTATCGCGAAATATGGGAGTGGGTGCCATCGAAATAATTTGCGAACTGTGGTGGTAATCGCTAAAACAAGGCGATTTTTGTTGCGGTAATGTCTTATCGCGAAATTTCAATCGTCAACTTCCTCCTCTCCTCCGAGTGCGAAAATATTTTGTTGGTGGCTGTCTACACATGAAGAACTGATCATCATAATAAAATAGGAGGAATCAGAGGTCGCACGGAAAGATTTAAGTGTTTTGTTTTCCCCGCTCTCTGTCCAAGAGTGGAATGCTAGAGAAATAGCTTGAAGGTGGATCTATGCACCCTCTGCCAGGCACTTTATTATGAATTGCAGCGTAATCATGTAGATATAATTGAGATTATCGTTACTCATTCAGTACGAACGTCAGGTAGGGTCCTGGGAAACTCATGCTGCCTACATTTTACGTGGATGATTAATAGTATTGACACATTTGCATTTCAACTCGATAAATCGTCCGATAATATATACGTACGCCTGACTTTAAAAGTAACGCATTATAGTGTCCACTGACATCGTCAGCTTTCATATTCACATCATAAGATCAGATTTTTCCAAAGGTCTATTTGTTATTAATTTTATAATCAGTTATAATTAAAAAATGTTAAATATTATACTAATCACGCTAGAGCTAGGACATTCAACCTTTTCTACTTGCCACCTACTTTTGTATTTCTGTTAGCAGTTAAATTTTCTATCCACTCACCAATTCCATATTAATGGTAATATATAAAGCAGGGAAGTAACTTTACTTATAAAAGTTTGTAAAGCAGAGTTACAGCAAGTCACTTATCAAGTACTTTATATCTTTCACGAAAACGCAGCGAAAATGGTTTTAACATACCTATCACATACCGCTCATCATGGAAACTGGATCTTCGACTAGTGGTTCTAGTCATGTTTCAGTTGCAATGAGCTCGTGTCATCGCCACAATTCCTTTGCTGTACTTTGTTTCCATATATTATGTTTGTAGAGTCTGTAATGTTTGAATTACTGCTGTTAACCTTTTACTACGGTAGGTAGCCGACATTAGACGACGAACTGAAAAAAGCAAACTACTTTAAAAATAAAATACACTTTCCTGCGATTTATTGCGCGTAGTAAACAATGACGACTGAATAGTTATCTCGGTGCGATAAAACGTGGTTAACGACAAAGCCAAGCCGGCCGGGGTGACCGAGCGTTTCTAGGCGCTACAGTCTGGAACCAAGCGACCGCTACGGTCGCAGGTTCGAATCCTGCCTCGGGCATGGGTGTATGTGATGTCCTTAGGTTAGTTAGGTTTAAGTAGTTCTAAATTCTAGGGGACTGATGACCTCAGAAGTTAAGTCCCATAGTGCTCAGAGCCATCTGAACCATTTTTTTGACAAAGCCAACTAAAAGGATTCGATCATGCTACTGCCCCGGTGCTTAAGCTTCCCTGCTTGCTATTTTTTTAATAGTCTCAAATAAATTCTAACTTCAATATCGCTAAACTCGACGACCCTGAGTAAAAAACATCAATCAGTGACATTTTGACATGTCATTCAGTTGATTGGAAGCAGTAAGGAAAGTAAAGGTGAGACATCCAGGCATCTAAGCGACTAGCTGGTGGGAAATGTCGTTAGCGGCAGAAATATACCAAACGGAAGTGCTGTTGGATATAACACGTGCGGTATCTGCCTTTTCACGTTCTTTGCACATGCTAGAAAATAAGCAGCTAAATATTTGTGACAAGGAAGATTATGAATACTATTGCTCCTCGTTTCACTAGCAGCAGTTTAAACTGTCGTGTCGGAAACTGACATATATTCAGAAATAACCAGCAGATATTTGTGAAAAGGATGAATATGAATTTTATTGCTGCCCGTTTCACTCCCAGCAATTTAAACTGTCCTCTTACGTTTCTGCCTAACGACACACTCGGAAATTTCCACATATTCGGAAATAAACAGCGAAACATTTGTGACATAACATAATGAGACTTTTATTGCTGCTCAGTCCACTCGCAGCGATTAAAGCTGTCGTTGTATATTCCTGCCTAACCACGCGATCCGAAATCGCCACATATTCGGAAATAAACTGCCAAATATTTATTTCATTCTTTGCTTTGTAATCATACTGAAATGTAAGTTACACTGAATACTGCAGAACAAACTTGATTAAATT
The DNA here is from genome assembly GCF_021461385.2 of Schistocerca piceifrons. Lineage (NCBI taxonomy): Eukaryota > Metazoa > Arthropoda > Insecta > Orthoptera > Acrididae > Schistocerca > Schistocerca piceifrons. The sequence goes on along the minus strand of NC_060141.1, from coordinate 647,646,061 downwards.
CATAGGAAGTACCAGACTGCGTTAACAATGCCAATATAAAAAAAACAAATAATTAGCATATAATGGGACGCAAACCTACTTTCTTTGACTTAGTAATCTACGACCTGATCCATTACGCTATGCCATGTTCTTAAGATTTTGGTCTTTTGTCTCGGTTATCACAGTATTTCTTCGATGCTTATATCGTTGATACATCATTCACTTGCATTTAATGATAAGCGTGATGTGTTTGTGGATAAATCTTAATTTGTGTTGCCTTGAAACAGCGTACTGGAAGTTATAACAGGAAACGGCAAAATACGCCAAAATGAATATGGCGTCTACTGCATCTAGTCAAAGATAATTCAAGTATGGTGTAATCAGTGACCTCTGTACAACCTGGATGTAGATGTCTGGTCTCTGAGTACGGAACTGCAGTGTGTCTGCAGATTCATGTCCTTTGCATCGTCTGACATGTAGTAGGCTGGCAAACAAATTTCCATCGGTCTGTATCTGACAAGGAATTGCAGACTGATTTTTTTTCTTCTTTATTGTAATTTAATTCCCCTGCCTCACACGGGCAGGGGATGGCTGACTGCGGCACAATCTGTCCCTCTTCAGCCGAGGGGCATACATAAAAAATAGAGCAAACTTATAAAAAAGGGAGGAAAAAGGGGATATAAAAACACAGTTAATGGAAATTAAAATATACACTAACATGGGGACGTTCATTGGGGGACAGTTAAAAAAATCGACATAAAGTTAAAATAACACAGTCAGTGATTTGTGGGGCACTTAAAATACATTGAAGTCACACATGCTAGTTAAAAGTCAGCCACAGTATAAAAACAAAAATGGCTCTGAGCACTATGGGACTCAACTGCTGAGGTCATTAGTCCCCTAGAACTTAGAACTAGTTAAACCTAACTAACCTAAGGACATCACAAACATCCATACCCGAGGCAGGATTCGAACCTGCGACCATAGCGGTCTTGCGGTTCCAGACTGCAGCGCCTTTAACCGCACGGCCACTTCGGCCGTTGTATAAAAACACACAGAACGAGAGACACTTGAAAAACCACTGTAACTGACAGATCACACACGAAGAAAAAAAAAAGCCACTGGTGGGGACCTGCCTAGGGATGGGAGGCCTGAGAGGAGAGAAAAAGAGGGGAGGGGAAGGGGCAGTGGAAGGGGGGCTGGAGGGTGGTGTTAGAGTTGGTAGGAGGGGTAGATGTCAGGGTGAAGCTCTTCATCCAGGAGGGGTAGGTGCTAGAAGTTGCACTGGGAAAGGAGGTGGAGGGTGTGGAGATGGAGAAAGGGCGGTACAGAATGGTAAAGGTAGAGCAATGGGCTGGGGGTGCAGAGGAAGGTGGACAACAGGGGCTGGGGGGGGGGGAGGGGAATCGAGTCAGCGGACGATGTACAGGGCGTATATGTGTTCAAGAAAAAGAAGAAGGTGTGGGAAGGGAATGAGGTCGTAGAGGATACGCATGGTGGACAGAAGGTGGGTACAGAAGGTAAGGCGGAGTGCAGGGCGTTCTAGGATTTGGACTGGTTTATAGAATCTGGGAGGGGCAGAAATCCAAGCGATGCTGGCTTAACAGATGATGGGGAAGATCAAGGATTTGTAGGTGTGAAAGGTGGTGGAAGAATGCAGTCTCCATGTCCAGCCAGACATGAGTTTCAGGAGGTGGAGTCTATTGTGGGCTTTGTGTTGGATTGTAAGGAGATGGGGAGTCCAGGTGAGGTGATGGTCACAGGTGAGGCCAAGGTATTTTAGGGTAGGTGTGAGGTGGATAGGTCAATCATAAATTGTGAGGTAAAAATCGTGGAGCCGGAAGGAGTGGGTGGTAGGACCTATGAAGATTGCCTGGATCTTGGAAGGGTTGATGCAAGGAGCCGCTGGTTGCACCAGGTGGTGAACTGGTCGAGGTGGGTTTGGAGGGTACGTTGGGACCATTGAAGGGTAGGATAAAGTGCCAGAAAGGCGGTGTCATCAGCGAATTGGAGGAGATGAACAGGTGGGGAGGCTTGGGCATGTCAGCATTATACAAGATAGAGGAGAGGACAAGGGACAGAGCCTTGGGGCACGCCAGCAGCAGGATAGAAAGTACGGGTGTTGGCATTGTGGTATAGGAGAGACGATGGGAGAGGAAGAAAGCAACGAGACGGACGAAATTGATTGGGAGAGCATAGCTCTGGATAGACTGATTTCTTGTTTTGACCTTTATGGCAACAAGTGATGTGATAAGCTGACATGGGAGCGAGATCGGAAAGTATTCTCTTTTTGTGTTGTAGTGAGATTTCCTAGCAGTCATGCTAAAGTTTGGCAAGAGACGAATATAAGCCTCTATGCTGGCACGATAAGACAGCTGAAGTTCAACATCCAGGTAGTGTAGATATCACTGGGTGTAATAGTCACTGGCCCTAAACAGAAGTGGTATAACCCTGTCGCTGACGTACCAGGTGTAGAAGTATGAAACCGAGATTTCCCTACAGATGGTGCTAGCCGTCAGTGTAAGGCCCATGAGACAGTGTCTGCAGCGCCGTCTGCTTCCTGTAAGAGCAGACGACGAATGTCAACACACGTAAGCCAAGTTCCCTACATTGGTATTTGTTTCAAACCCGTAAACATGTCGAGTTTTGTGCCAACTACGATTTGCGGACAACATTGATTTTCTGTTATCATTTGAAGAAAACTAATGCAGAATCGCATCGAATGCTTGTCGAAGATTTTGGCGAATTTGCACCAGGTGGTGAACTGGTCGAGGTGGGTTTGGAGGGTACGTTGGGTCCACTGAAGGGTAGGATAAAGGGCCAGGAAGGCGGTGTCATCAGGAAATTGGAGGAGATGAACAGGCAGAGGAGGTTTGGGCATGTCGGCAGTATACAGGAGATAGAGGAGAGGACAAAGGATGGAGCCTTGGAGCACGCCGGCGGTGGGATAGAAAGTATGGGAGTTGGCATTGTGGATAGTGATGTAGGAGGGACGATGGGAGAGGAAGGAAGCAACGAGATGGACGAAACTGTTGGAGGGAGCATAAGTCTGAATAGACTGATTTCTTGTTTTGTGCTTTATGTCAACATGTGATGTAATAAGCTGACTTGGGAGCGAGATCGGAAAGTATTCTCTTTTTGTGTTGTAGTGACATTTCGTTACAGGCATGCTGCAGTTTGGCAAGAAACGAGATGTAAGCCTCTATGGCTGGCACGGTCAGACACCTGAAGTGTAACTCTGGGTGTAATAGTCACTGGCTCTAAACGGAAGTGGTATAATCCTGTCGCTGACGTACCAGGTGTAGAAGTATGGAACCGGGATTCCCCTACAGATGGTGCTAGCCGTCAGTGTAAGGCCCATGAGACAGTGTCTGCAGCGCCGTCTGCTTCCTGTGGAGCGCCGTCTGCTTCCTGTGATAGCTGAAGACGAAAGTCAACACACAGTAAACCATGTTCCAAACACTGGTATTTGTTTGAAACCCATAAACATGTCGGGTTTTGTGCCTACGAACTCCGATTTGTGGACAGTATTGGTTTTCTGTTATCATTTGAAGAAAACTGCTGTAGAATCGCATCGAATGCTTGTCGAAAATTTCGGTGAACATTCTCTTGGGAAAACAAAGTGTTTCGAGTGGTTCAAAAAATTCAAAAGTGGTGATTTTGACGTGAGAAATGACAAGCGCGGAAAACCACCTAAAAAAACAGAAGACAACGAATTGCAGGGCATTGGATGAAGATGATACTCTAACTCAACAGCAGCTCGCGAAACAATTGAATGTGACACAGAAAGATGTGACACAGAAAGCCGTTTCTCTTCGGCTGAAAGCTATGGGAAAGGTGCAGAAAGTGGGAAAATGGGTTCCTCATGAACTGAATAAAAGACAGCAAGCAAATAGAAAGTGAAATGCTGCTCGCCAGATACAAAAGGAAGTCGTTTCTCCATCGAATAGTGACAGGTGATGAAAAATGGATATATTTTGAGTATCCTAAGCGCCGTAAATCATGGGTGAACCCAGGCAAACCACCGAAATCCACTGCAAGACCAAATCGCTTTCGAAAGAAGACAATGGATTTGGTTGGATCAGAAGAGTGTCATCTATTATGAGCTGCTAAAACCTGGTGAAACCGTTAACACTGATCGCTACCAACAGCAAATGATCGATTTAAATCGAGCATTATGCGAAAAACGTCCGTTGCTCCATGATAACGTCCCATCAGACACAGCAAAACGGGTCAGGGAAACAATCGAGGCGTTCAGTTGGTAAATACCTAGGGCATGCGGGTAATTCTCTAGACTTCGCTCCGTCCGACTACCATCTATTTGCCTCACTGGGACACGCTCTCGGGGAACAACGCTTCAGTTCGAATGAAAATGTACGAAAATGGCTCGCTGACTGGTTCGCTTCAAAAGGAGAACTGCTTTTTGGCGTGGCATTCCTAGCCTGCCGGACAGGTGGGAGAAATGCATAAATAGCAATGGAGATTATTTTGAATAAAATATTTTTTATCAGTTTCAAACAATAGACGTGTAATTATTGCAACCAAATTTCAGTTTCATACTTCTGCACCTGGTATACTGCTGAAAGGTTTTCCCGGGGCCAAAGCATGCAATCTGGTTCATTGGGGTGGGGGGGGGGGGGGGGGGAACAATGGAAGTTAAGATGAACGAAACAAATGATGAAATAATATATTTCCAATGAAATTACATTGCACACTCTGCAAACATAATATGGAAAAACGAATTAAGGCATACGAATTGCGGCGATAACATGAGCTCATTGCAACTGAAAACATGACTGGAGCACTAATGGGGGTTCCAGCTTTCATGATGGGCAGTAGGAGATAGGTATGTTAAAACCATTTTCATTGCCTTTTCATGAGAGATATACAGTATTTGATAAGTAATTATAATTATATGATTTAACTTGCTCTAACTCTGCTTTACAAAAGTTTATAAGTAAAGTTATTTCCTTACTTTACAAATTACCATTAATATGGAACTGGTGGGCGGCTGAAAATTTTAATGTTAACAGAGATACAACAGTGGGCGACACGTAGAAAAGACAGATTTTCCCTGCTCTGCAGTAAATTGTGAAATATTATAAAATGAGCAACAAATATACATTTGGCGAAATCTGTTCATATGATGTGCATATGAAAGCTGACAACGTCAGTAAGCACCACAATATGCTGCTTTTAAAATTAGGCATACGTATAAAGAATTGCAGACGATTTGTCTAGGTGATCTGCAAATGTGCCAGTACTATTAAAAATCATTGCAATATATAGGGAGCATGAGTTTCCCCGATTCTTACCCGATGTTCCTAGTGAATAAGTAATGCCAATCACATCTACATGACTACGTTGTTATTCATAATCAAGTGCCTGGAAGAGGGGGTATCGAGCCACCTCCAAGCCATTTCTCTACCGTTCCACTCTCGGATAATGCGCAGGAAAAACGAACACTTAAATCTTTCCGTGCGAGTTCTGATTTCTCTTATTTTATTACGATGATCATTTCTCCTTATGTAAGTAGACACCAACAAAATATTTTGGCAATAGGAGGAGAGGAGAAATTTGGTGATTGAAATTTTGTGAGAAGATATTGCCGCAATGAAAATCACCTTGTATTAACGATTACCACTCCAATTCGCATATCATATCCGTAATACTCACTCCCATATTTCACGATTGCACAAAACGAGCTTTCCTTGTTGGAACATTTTTTGATGTCCTCCGCCTCTCCTATCCGATGTGGATTCTACACCGTACACCAGTACTCCAGGGAGGACGGACAAACGTAGTCTAGTACACCTGTTGCATTTTCTAAATGTTCCTCGAAGAAATCGCAGTCTTTGGTTCCCTTTCCTCACAACGTTATCTGTATGATAGTTCTAAGTTATCCGTGACTGTAATCTCTAAGTATTTACTTAAGTTGACAGAGTTTAGTTTTTGTGAATAATGGTACAGCCGAAATTTAGCGGTTCATTTTAGTACTCATGTGGATGACTTCGTACTTTTCATTAATAAGAGACAGTTTCCACTGTTCGCACCATGCATCTTGTCTAAACCAGTCCTCATATTGTCTCCTAAATTGCTTATATATGCAGATCAGAAATGGTAGTCGATCTATAACACTTACTTCCGGAAAGCTAGATATTAACTTCTGTTTTATTCGATGACTTTCCGTCAGTTAATACGTAATGTGACCAGTCGCACAACTCAGACGATATTCGGTTGGCATGTAATTTGACTAGAAGAGTTTCAAATGCCTTCTGGAAATCTGTGGAATCAATTTGACATCACCTGTCGATAGCTCTCATTACTCTGTTAAAATAAATAGGTAGCTGCGTTTCACAAGAACGAAATTTTCTGAATTCCGGTTGGCTGTTTGTCAACAAATCAGCTATTTCATAATCGTTAATAACGTTTCATAAGTTCCGTCACGTTAGAAAATCAGATTTAGGCATGCATTCGTGAATTTTGTCAATAACTTGTTGATATTTTAACGGGATGATATTAAAAAAATGGCTCTGAGCACTATGGGACTTAACATCTGAGGTCATCAGTCCCCTAGAACTTAGAACTACTTAAACCTAACTTAATCCTAACTTAAACCTAACTAAAGACATCACACACATCCATGCCCGAGGCAGGATTCGAACCTGCGACCGTAGCGGTCGCGCGGTTCCGGACTGAAGCGCCTAGAATCGCTCGGCCACAACGGCCGGCGGATGATATAAAAGACCACAATAATTTTCTCTGTTTTATCTATGTGATGTTTAGATTTAAGTTTGATTGACGGTCATTATTTAAGTACCTAACTGGGATTCTGTAGTGCGTGACGTCACAGTGAGCATTTAATGATTTGGAAAGGGCACTCGTGGTAATTTGTCGGTGCGCTTTTGTGGGTGTTGAGTGTGCTTTTATTGAGAGGCGTGACAACCGAGGAGCCACCTGCGAGATAAATAATTTGACATTTGAGTAGACAGAATTATTTTCTGAGTGCGATGTTTTTTTTTCCAGTTGTTACTTGGAATTGTAAAGTTAAGCTTATATCGCTAATGGTAGAGCGAAACTGTCTTCCAGGCTTTGAGAGTTTGCTATTGATTTCCATGAATTACTGTGGAATCAAACGGACTGTATTGGCAGGTGCTTTTAATATTCAGTGCTTTGGTCATACTGTAAATTGCACAACTGCATAATTAAGTAACGTTTGTTGTTTTTTATGTGAATTGGCATTCCATTTGGGGTCACCACTCTCATATGTGTCAACACACGGAATGCAAGTAACAAACGTTTCTCGGTTCACAAATATACTCCTCCATTTCCGCTGACATCATTAATTTCTTTCGCGAATATGTTTATTTCCTAAAGGGTTCTTACGATTAGTTCTGTGTTTAGTGTAAGGGCTTTAAAGCGACGGTGCACGACCGACCCCTTAGGTATCACAAAGTGTCAAGCCATCAAATAATTACGTCGTGCGTTGCCCACACCAATAACGTCGTATAAAACCACCGATGCGCTCGTAACTCGAACAGACAGCTGCCGTTCATGACCCGTTTCTAAGCAATTAATTACTCGCGCTATTGGAGAACTTTAAGCTAACAGAAAAACAACGGTTGTGGTTTTTGTATGACGGGAGAACATCCCGTTTTCTACGTCTCGTTGGAACTATCTAACACAAACATTTAATGAACGATGGACTGATCGAGGCGATCCAATAGTATAGGCTTACAACTGACGTAACCATATGCCATTAAATTTTAGATGGGGGGCGGGGGGAGGATTTTTAAAGACATTGGTGTATTTCACAACCGACAACGCGCGCACGTTAAAGGAGCGTGTATCCATAGTATACACTGAACTCTCGTGGCAGTCACATGTGTTCGCAGAAGTTCGTGACTCTTTCAGGATGTAGGTTGAAAGATGTGTAAGAATGAATGGTAGTGTTATCAGACAAATGACTACCGTAGGACAGGCTGACCCATATCCCAACAAGCTTTTATTTCCAGATATATGTTTACAGAACTTTTTTTTCCAGTTTCCACCAGTACAATCACTTTTGAATGATACTGGTTCTTGTCAACAAGAAAAATGGCAGCCTCAGTCGTAAGAGATTTGAAATCTTACGATCGAGGCTGCCATTTTCTTGTTTACAATACTAATATTGCGCTCGTTGAGCATCGGGTTCACTGTGGAATACATCCTCGAGAATTTTGGTCCTATCACAGTCCCCAGAGGCGCACCAGATGTTTTCGTGGTCAGAGTGGCTTAGAACCAGGATAGGCGGGGATGTTGACATTTGAGGGGAGTTTTATAATGAGAAAGTGATTTAAGGATTAGGTGGAAATATTCTCCCGACGGAATGCAGATGGACGCACCTGAGTCGGCCTGTGAGAACTTTGGCCAGCCAAGATGGTCATCAAAGATACGAGGTGTGTTTTTTAAGTAAGTACCGTTTTGAAATAAAAAAAAATACATGCTAAGATAGCTCAATAATTTTATTTTTACATGAAAGCCTGTAATTTTCTACATAAGTTCCGTCAATATTGAGGCACTTGTCGCAATGTTGTACCAGTTTTTGAATACCCTCCTCATAGAAGGCTGCCACCTGACTTGTTAACCACTGCATCACCACTGTTTTGACTTCGTCATCGTCTTGAAGGCGCTGACCGCCCAGGTGTTTCTTCAAGTGCAGGAACAGATGGTAGTCACTGGGTGTAAGATCGGGGCAGTACGGAGGATGATCTAGAGTTTCCCATCGAAAAGATGTGATGAGATCTTTGGACTGATTAGCCACATTCGGACGGGCATTGGCTTGCAGCAAAATGATGCCCTTGCTCAACTTGCCACGTCTTTTGTTCTGAATTGAACGGCGCAGATTGTGCAATGTCTTACAGTAAGCTGCTGCATTGATTGTCTCATTACGAGGCAGAAATTCTACAAGCAATACTCCTTTTCTGTCCCAAAAAACTGTGCACATGATTTTCCGGGCAGAAATTGTTTCCTTAAACTTCACTTTTCTGGGCGAATCTGAATGCCGCCATTCCATGGACTGTTGCTTTGATTCTGGTGTGATGTAGGCCACCCATGTTTCATCGCCCGTAACAATTTGGCTTAAGAAATCATCAATGTCATTGTGGTACCGCTCAAGAAAAGTCAATGCACTGTCTAAACGTTTGGTTTTGTGCACATCCGTCAACATTTTCGGTACCCAACGTGCACACAATTTTCGGTAATTCAAGTGCTCGGTCACAATGCCATACAAAACACTACGAGAAACATTAGGAAAGTCATACTGCAACGAGGAAATCGTAATGCGTATGTTTTCTCTCACCTTATTGTCCACTTCGTGCACCAAATTTTCATTAACTACCGAAGGACGCCCAAGGACGCCCACTCCGTTGTTCATCATGCACTTTTATGCGGCCATCTTTAAATGCTCTCACCCACTTTCTTACCATTCCATCACTCATAATGTTTTCTCCATAAACTGCACAGATTTCACGATGAATATCGATCGCTTTTAGGCCTTTAGCACTAAGAAATCTTATAACAGCCTGTACTTCACAGTCGGTGGGACTCACGATTATCGGAGGCATTTTGAACACTCAGTACACAACGTAAACAAGGAAGAATCAGACTGTAATGGCGTCAGTGTGTAGACAACAGATGTAGGTACCCAGTGCGCAAGCGCGGAACGCCGACCGCAACGCTGCGGCCGCGGTGTGGCAAAACGGTACTTACTCAAAAAACACGCCTCGTATGAGTTATGGCGCAGGCCATAAGTCTCAAAAATAAGGAGGAAGAAGAAGAGATGGTTCACATCGTAGATAGCTGAAAGTCGGTGTCAGCGATGGCGTACAGGAACGGCCAACAAACAACACGAGAGCCGGCCGAAGTGGCCGTGCGGTTAAAGGCGCTGCAGTCTGGAACCGCAAGACCGCTACGGTCGCAGGTTCGAATCCTGCCTCGGGCATGGATGTTTGTGGTGTCCTTAGGTTAGTTAGGTTTAACTAGTTCTAAGTTCTAGGGGACTAATGACCTCAGCAGTTGAGTCCCATAGTGCTCAGAGCCATTTGAGCCAAACAACACGAGATTTCTCTCCCAGTTGGTTGTTTAAAGCAATGCACAGTGGCTTGTGGGGCAGTACGTTCTACGGGAACAAACGAACTCAGCTGAAGCTACTGTCATAGTCAGCGGGTAGGCCACAGTGAATTATACTCCAACACAGTAGACCAAAATTTGAGTGAAGAAAATGGGAAATAACAATAAATATTCGTACTACCCCCTAGACTGACGGAGCAGCCCACACAGTAGCTTGCGTTTCGGTAGGTGAGGCTCCATTCAGAATAACGTGATGCGTCCTGCGTGACAAGAGATATTCGATCTAGTCACGAGCCCAGTGAGACTTCCCGTATGCATTTCTGTCAGAAGGGCTTCGTGTGGCACTGAATCACAAGCTTTTGAAAGGTGTTCAAACATCCTACCAACATGGCAGCGAGGATGTCAGGTGGGAAATGCAGGCTATCATTTGAAATCCTACTTATCAAGTTTCAAGAATCCCTTTTCGGCTGGTACTCCAAGAATATGCTACTGCTCACGTAACACTCCCGTAGGGATAGCGAAGAAACGGTTAGATTAATCACTATGCGCAGAGAGGCAGTTTTCCCACGCTCCAAACTCGAAAGGAACAGGAAGAGGCCACAATAGGTAGTACAATGGGAAGTACCCTCTGCCATAGACTTCAGAGTGGTCTGCAGAGCATAGACGTTTACACAGATTTTACACGATCGAGATTTCGTATAATTAGTTTTGTTCCAAGTAGATAATTATTTTTGTGCTGAGAATAAGTTGTATGATTCTGCTACAAGTAAGTGTGAATATTATTGGACGATAGTTCTGTTAACCAGCTCTAACTTATTTTTTGGGTTGTGACACGTGCTCTACTCCAATCGTTTGGAAGATTTCTCGGCTGAAAGAGTATGCAGTATACTCACGTTAGAAGTGAAAGTGATTCAGCTGCATATGTTTGTTGAGGTGTGGTGTCATGTTTGTGTTGTATGAGGATGAAAGAAGGGAGCAAACTGGTACTCCTGTAGAGTAGCTCCGAGAGCCACCGAGTTTAACGTTCCAGTCAACGTATAGGATCTGATCAAAATTATCCGGATACCTATTACAGAACATTAAGAAGGGATATATTCAGCCTCCGTCTTTATGAAAGCTTGACCTCTACTGGGGATACTTTCAATGCGGTGTCTGCATGTCTGAGGAAAAATGTGAGCTCACTCTTCCCCAAGAATGATCAGATTACACAAGTAACGGGCAAGGCGGACTCTAGATAGTGGTTTATTGGTAGAATCCTGAAGCGATTCAGTCCTTCAACAAAGGAAATTGCTCACAAGACGTTAGTTCGTGCAGTCTTAGAGTATTGTTCGTCTGTATGGGACCCTTACCACTTGGGTCTGATTCAAGGTCTAAAGAAGATCGGCAAGATTCGTGACTGGTACGTTTAACCATCGCGAGAGCCTTACAAATCTCATAGAAAGTTTGAAGTAGGATAGACTTGCAAATAGACGACGCGCTAAACGGAAGGGGCTGCTCACTAAACTCAGAAATCCGATCTTCGTACAATGATCACCACTCAAAGATAAGGGAAATTAGAGCTCGTACTGAGGCGTTTAAACAGTCATTTTTCCCTCGTGCGATCCGCGAGTGGAACAGAGGGGGGGGGGGGGGGGAATATGACTTTGTTGGCGTGAATTGTGCCCTCTGCCACACACCGCTTGGTGGCTAGCGGAGTATATATATGTAGATGTCGATGTAGAAGAGCCAGAAACAGAGAGTGTAATGATGTTGGACGCTGGGGTCTGGAGCGAAGTAGACGTTCTAACTCATCTGAAAGACGTGTCAGGTTCAGATCGGGCGTCTGGACAGGCCAGTCTATTGCAGGAATCTCACTGACCACAAGCTATTGCATGTTAGTGGCTGTTTTATGATTGGGTGCATTGTCATGCTGATACAAACGATCATCGTCTCATTTTAATCCCTACGCGCGGTAATTGTGGTAGCTGGACTGCCGGTAGCACTTTGGAACTCACAAGTGATTCCCTCCTGTGATGTAATGCGATTTTTTACAATCACTCACCTCTATGATCGACGGTACCTGTCTACCATTACATGGAGGTGTGTCTGGATTTGGTTTAGTTTTGTAAGTAGTCTGTTTAGATTTATAGGTTGGTAACGCCACGTAGCGCTCTATATGAAATCACTGACTGTGGTGCGTGAAGTCTGTGGCTCGTTTGCATTGTTGGAATATTTGCTATTGTAGTGTTGGGCACTTTGATGTGAACAGCGCGTAGCGTTGCGCAGTTGGTGGTGAGATGCCAGCAGTGGTGGATGTGGGGAGAGAGATGCCAGAGTTTTGAGAGAGGACGATCTGGACGTGTGTCCGTCAGAAAAAGGAAATTTGTAAGACTGGATATCATATAATGACATTTGAACACTATTGAGGTAAATACATTGTTTGTTCTCTGTCAAAATCTTTCATTTGCTAATGATGCATATCTATAGTTAGAGCCTTCAGTAATTAGAATCTTTTGTTTAGCTAGCAGTATTGGCGCTCGCTGTACTGCAGTAGTTCAAGTAACGAAGATTTTTATGAGGTAAGTGATTCATAAAATGTGTAGGTTATTGCTAGTCAGGGCCATTCTTTTGTAGGAATTATGGAAAGTCAGATTGCGTTGCGCTAAAAATATTGTGTGTCAGTTTAGTGTTGATCAGAATAAGTAAAGAGAAAACTGTCTGAGTACGTTGAGTTTTGCTTAGTTGTTTGAAAATCAAATAACGTAGGAGTTTACCAGCACAGTAATTCATAATTTTTCTAAGGGGACGTTTCAGCTTTATTTGTTCCTTTGCAGTAGCCAATGTCAAGTGAGTTCACATCCTTCTGTGTTTGGGGTTTTCTTAAGAGCGGTAATGGGATCACACCATAAGCACGAAAAATATACGTATTTATATCGATAGATCACCTTCTCTGTACGTCACTGTTGTTGCTACAGAAGATGGCAGGTAACGATCGCGAGGCATTCACCGAACCCAAAAACGTCCATCGGATTGCTGCGTGGTACAGTGTGATTCCTCAAACCAAATTCTTCTTTTTCGGTCATCCGCTGTCCAATGGCGTCACTCTTTATACCATCTCAAGTGTTGTTTAGCACTGGCTACAGAAATGTGTGGCTTACGAGGATCTGCTCGTCCATAGCACCTTATTCTTTTTAACTTCCTCCGGACAGTCATTGTGCGACCTGGACGACTGGTGGTATTTCGAAACTGACGAGTGATTCCTTCCTATGATTTAAAGCGCTTTCTTTACAATCTCTCTCTGTAATGTTCGATAGTTTCTTCCATCAGTACAAGAGGTGTGCGTGGATTTTGTTCATCTATGGTTGCTCCTTCGCGTTTCAGCTTCACAGTCGCATCTCTCACCGTCGACTTGGGGTACCGTTAGAAGGGTTGAAGTGTCTCGATGGCTCTTTTACTCAGGTGACATCTACACCGAAGAGCCAAAGAAACTGGTACACCTGCCTAATATGGAGTAGGGGCACCATGACCACGCAGAAGTGCTGCAACACGACACGGCATGGACTCGAATAATGTCTGAAGTAGTGCTGGAGGGAACTGATACCATGAATCCTGCAGCGCTGTCTACCGTATAAATCCGTAAGAGTAAGAGTGCGTGGAGATCTCTTTTGGACAGCACGTTGCAAGGCCTCCCAGATTTGCTCAGTAATGTTCATGTCTGGGGAGTTTGGTGGCCAGCGGAAGTGTTCAGACTCATAAGAGTGTTCCTGGAGCTACTCTGTAGCAGTTCAGGACGTGCGGCGTGTCGTATTGTCCTGCTGGAGTTGCCCAAGTCCGTCGGAATGCACGATGGACATGAATCGATGCAATGATCAGACAGGATGGTTACGTACGTGTCTCCTGTCAGAGTCGTATCTAGACGTATCAGGGGTCCCATATCACTCCAATTGCACACGCCCCACACAATTACCTAGCTTCCACCAGATTGAACAGTACCCTGATGACATGCAGGGTCCATGAATTCATCTGGTTTGTCTCCACACCCGTACACTTCCATCCATTCGATACAATTTGAAACGAGACTCGTCCGACCAGGAAACACGTTTCTTGTCAACAACAGTCCAATGTCTATGTTGACGGGCCCAGGCAAGATGTAAAGCTTTTTTGCACGCAGTTATTAAGGGTACACGGCTAGGCCTTCGGTTCCGAAAGCCCATATCGATGATGTTTCGTTGAATGGTTCGCACGCTGACACTTGTTGATGGACCAGCACTGAAATCTGCAGAATTTGCGGAAGGGTTGCACTTGTGTCACTCTGAACGATTCTCTTCAGTCGTCGTTGGTCCCGTACTTGCAGGATCTTATTCCAGCCGCAGCGATGTCTGAGATTTGATGTTTTACCGGATTCCTGATATACACTGTTGACTCGTGAAATGGTCGTACGGGAAAAACCCCATTTCATCGCTACCTCGGTGATGCTGTGACCCATCGCTCATACGCTGACGATAACACCACGTTCTAATTCGCTTAAATCTTGATAACCTGCCATTGCAGCAGCAATAACCGATTTAACAGCCGCGCCAGACATTTGTTGTCTTATACAGGCGTTGCCGACCGCAGCGCCGTATTTTGCCAGTTTACATATCTCTGTATTTGAACATGAATGCGTATACCAGTTTCTTTGGCACTTCAGTGTAATATCTAGTCCTCGTTCGAAGTCTCTGCTCTCTAATCTGTCAATGAAGTGTCAAGGTGGATACACCTGTTCCTGTCAGATCACCGAAGTTAAGCACTGATGGGTGTGACCAGTACTTGGATGGGAGACCAACCGTGTACGCTCAGTGCTGTTGACAATTTTTCGTTTACGGTTACGGCCGAGAGAACAGGAGAGTTGATGGCATAAAGTCCTTGATTAGAAATCTTGGCGCCGATGTCCTGGATTAAATTCCAAACCTCTCCGCAGTGCCTCGTCAAGTGAAGGCATGCAACTCTGTTGATGGTCATCCGTTCGTCGGACTGGGAACTTAAGGCCAGGTTTCCATTCAAATGAGCAAACATGGCAAAAATTTGGAATTTTTTTGAGACAGTGGAAGGACATAAAAAGAGTCTGTTTGGGGATTACGACTGACCATACACTGAACTCTATTTTAGATTTCAATACAAAAAGGAAAGGCGCAAGTAATTATGGTATGATCAAGGGCCTGCGAGTTTGAAGTACGCAGCCTGTGTGTAGTGTAGCCCCTCGGGAGTTACCTGAAATAAAAAATGGATAACATTAATCGATACTAAATTAAATTTATGAGAACTTATACCCGAACTCAGTGAAATAACCTTAAATTTAATGATATGGTGATAACTGAAGCTTTGAGTTCGATTATTGGGAGTTTGTTCTACTCTTTATGGCTGTAAAAAAACAATTAAGAACTTTCGTATATTATTGGTATAAGCTCCCAACAAATGTGTTTTCCTTTCATGAGTCAAAGTAGAAGTTAATTGGCTGAACCATTTTTATTTCATTCTCTACACAGTTTTGAAAAATGGTTTCTCGCGATAAACCTATTTGAAGTTTAGGCCAAACTTTTACATGTATTATTAGTTCAATTTGCACAAACACTTCATGTTATATTTTTATGTCACTGAATACAAATCTGAAGTTAGATCTTCAAAATTCAAATTAGCTAATCCAATATGGTGGACAAAAAATTACCTGTTGGTCAGTTTCGAGCAAAATTTGATCAAAAAAAGTGTTTTCGTCACTTACGTTTAGCCTGCAATTTCAGGACCGTGTATCAACCCTTCCTGTAACTCGAAGACAGCCCTCGTTGTTCTTGGCGAGAAAAGCGGATCTGACTGAACTGGATACGCTGCTTTCGGTAGTGTACACGTTTTTCGTCAGATTTTTTGGTAAATATAATTTGCATGCATACTGCAATATAAATCATTTTGTGAACGTGCGTCACAGCAGGACGACTTTTCCGCCTGAGCCGGACTTCTCCGGCTGAGAGCGTACTACGGCGGCCATGTCACTCCTTCGAACAACGGGCCATAGAAACTTTTGTATGGCACAGATTATAAAACCTTTTAGTCGCAACATTCTAGACACATACACCGTTCGAGAAATGCAACTTAAAAAATCGAATTTTGGACCTTTTTGAATGAGGACCTGGCCTTAAGCTTGGCGGGACCCTTGGTGCTCGTCGAGAGGAGTAGGCTATATGTCAGCACCGGCTTTCACCCTCTCCATTCTCTCATCATCCCCAGCACGCACACGACACCACTTTATATATATATATATATATATACACACACACACACCATTACTGTCATCTACTCTTAAAAGACACACTTACACACACAGTTCTCATATTTCGCGAAGGTAAGGTGCCTGCAGGTGTGCAGGCTAAGAAAAACCTTTCCAATTAGGCGGCTGAAGCTGCCAGTCGGGATGTCCTAGCCGTTCATGCTATACGATTTCACTTCGTTTTTTACTTTTGGTCGACCCGTTCTGCTGTGATTTCTCCGCCACTGACAATACAAATACTCCCTGATTCTTTTCATACTGGCAGGTCCGCCGCTGGTGAGATCCAATGGTCACAGAATTAGATTTTCACTCTGCAGTCTGCAGCGGAGTGTGCGCTGATATGAAACTTCCTGGCAGATTAAAACTGTGTGCCGGACCGAGACTTTAACTCGGGACCTTTGCCTTTCGCGGGCAAGCTATGAGGACGGGTCGTGAGTCGTGCTTAGGTAGCTCAGTTGGTAGAGCACTTGCCCCCGAAAGGCAAAGGTCCCGAGTTCGAGTCTCGGTCCAGCACACAGTTTTAATCTGCCAGGAAGTTTTATATCAGCGCACACTCCGCAGCAGAGTGAAAATCTCATTCTGGAAACATCCCCCAGGCTGTGGCTAAGCCATGTCTCCGCAATATCCTTTCTTCCAGGAGTGCTGGTTCTGCAAGGTACGCAGGAGAGCTTCTGCGAAGTTTGGAAGGTAGGAGACGAGGTACTGGCGGAATTAAAGCTGCGAGGACGGGTCGTGAGTCGTGCTTGGGTAGCTGAGTTGGTAGAGCACTTGTACGCGAAAGGCAAAGTTACCGAGTTCGGTTCTCGGTCCGGCACACAGTTTTAATCTGCCAGGACGTTTCCTCCAATGGTCAATTTGTAAGTTGGTGTTTCAGAGTAGTTTTGACGAGATAGTGTAGTGTCATTCAACATCTGCAGGACGTTTAAGGGAAAACCTAAGGGAAAACCTTACACCTTACAATAGCCACGCGACTGTCAGAGTTGATCTTTACTGGCGACAAAAATTTCTTTCTGAGTATCTAAATGCTGACTCCATAGGTGTTCCTGCTGTACGGAGCGGGCGGTCGGCCACCTCGCGGGCGAGCGCCAGCTGCTGGGGCGCCAGAGTCGATAACGGGCACCCGCAGTCGATAGCCGGCGCTGATCCCGGCCGGGACGGCGCGAGGTGCGTATGAGCTGGCAGCGACCAGAAAACACGCAACCGTGGCGGGGCGTGTCCCGCCTGCCACAAAGGGGTCAGTGGCCGGGTCCCGCGTCTCACCACACGCGTCTGCATATATTGAACATGCTCCGCTGGCGACCATACAGTGCATGGCGGAGGGTGCCTTGTATCACTCACAGGCATGTCCTTTCCTATTCCACTCGCAAATGGAGCAAGGGAAAAAACGACTGCCTGCGTGCTTTCCTGTGAATCTTGATTTCTCTCGTTTTGTGTTCACGGTGTTTTCGTGACATGTTTGTTGGTGGAACGCTGAACAGTAATGAAAGACAGTAAGTGCCGTCTAGTAAGGCGCACAATGCAGCCATGGTGTACCTCCTTCAAGCCACGCAAACGGGACGAGGTTCTACTTACTCATTTTCGCATACGCCACAGCGCTATGATGCATGGTTTCTTGCCACGGTGAGAGAACCCTCTAATGCGTGGAGCCTGTGGCCAGATCACTGAGCGCCACATTTCATTAGACTGTGTTTTATTTTCAGATCAGAGAACAGCGGGAGATTTGCCGACAAATCTGCCCTTTATGTTAAGTACAGTTCAAACGAATGTGATGAGTGTTTTAAGGTGTTGTGATTTGTCCAACTTGTTTCCTACAATTTTAGGAAGATGCTTTTAATGTGTTAATAGGGTGACTGGCTCACCAATTTTTTTGTAAGTGATCAGCTAATCACATTGCCCTGTGCCTTCCTCTTAGCTCCTCTGTTTGTTTTGCTTCTGTTTTAATCCCACGTATAGCACCTTTCATCCTTCCTCCGTTCTCTTAAGAATTGTCAGATAGTGATTTTGTGGGTCAACGTGAGTGAGATAAAAATGAGTGAATGAGTATCATTTCTTGGGCCTTCTCCTCACTATCTGACAACAATTTTAGCCGTTTTATCCGCATTCGTTTCTTTTAATGTGTATAAGGGCGTTGATAGCTATATATATATATATATATACCGGGTGATCAAAAAGTCAGAAAGTCAGTATAAATTTGAAAACTGAATAAATCACGGAATAATGTAGATGGAGTTACAAATTGACACACATGCTTGGAATGACATGGGGTTTTACTAGGAAAAAAAAACAATGTTCAAAAATGTGCGACAGGTGGCGCTTCATCTGATCAGAATAGCAATAATTAGCACAACAAAGTAAGACAAAGCATTAGAGGAAATGCTCAATATGTCCACCATCATTCCTCAACAATAGCTGTAGTCGAGGAATAATGTTGTGAACAGCACTGTAAAGCATGTCCGGAATTATGGTGAGGCATTGGCGTAGGATGTTGTCTTTCAGCATCCCGAGAGATGTCGGTCGATCACGATACACTTGCGACTTCAGGTAACCCAAAAGCCAATAATCGCACGTACTGAGGTCTGGGGACTGGGAGGCCAAGCATGACGAAAGGTGGCGGCTGAGCACACGATCATCACCAAACGACGCGCATCTGTCGGACATTTTGTGAACTTTTTTTTTTTGGTTGTAATGAAACCCCATGTCATTCCAAGCATGTGTGTCAATTTTTACCTCTCTATCTACATTATTCCGTGGTTTATTAAGTTTTCAAATTTATACTAACTTTTTGATCACCCGTCTTTGAAAACCTTAAGTATTATTTAAAAATATTATTGATTGTGCAGAAGTAGTACAGAGCTGTATCACTTTTCAACATAATCTCTCCCGCGCTCAATGCAAGTCCTCCATCGCTTACAAAGTGCATAAATTCCTTTAGAAAAAAATTCTTTTGGTAGTCCGCGCAGCCACTCATGCACCACGTGGCGTACCTCTTCATCAGAACGGGGCTTCTTTCCTCCCACTGCGTCTTTGAGTGGTCCAAACATATGGAAATCACTCGGGGCAATGTCTGGTGAGTATGGTGGGTGAGGAAGACGCTCAAAATGCAGGTCTGTAATTGTTGCAACTGTTGCACGAGCAGTGTGGGGCCTTGCATTGACATGTTGCAAAAGGACACTTGCTGACAGCAATCCACGTCGCTTTGGTTTGATTGCAGGCCGCATATGATTTTTTAAGAGATCTGTGTATGATGCAGTGGTGGCAGTGGTCCCTCTAGGCACGTAATGCACCAAAATGACGCCGTTTTCGTCCCAAAAGGGAGTCAGCATAACCTTCCCTGCTGATGGTTCTGTTCGAAACTTCTTTGGTTTTGATGATGAGGAATGGCGCCATTCCTTGTTCGCTCTCTTCTTTTCCGGTTGGTGGAAGTGAACCCAGGTTTCGTCGCCAGTAACGATTCCTGCAAGGAAGCAATCACCTTCTCGTTCACGGCGCCGAAGAAGTTCTTCACAAGCATCAACACGTCGTTCTCTCATTTCAGAAGTCAGCTGCCGTGGTACCCTTCTTGCAGACACTTTGTGAAACTGGAGCACATCATGCACAATGCGGTGTGCTAACCCATGACTAATCTGTAAACAAATGGTTCAAATGGCTCTGAGCACTATGGGACTCAACTTCTGAGGTCATCAGTCCCCTAGAACTTAGAACTACTTAAACCTAACTAACCTAAGAACATCACACACATCCATACCCGAGGCAGGATTCGAACCTGCAACCGGAGCGGTCGCGCGGTTCCAGATTGTAGCGCCTAGAACAGCTCGTCCACAGCGGCCGGCAATCTGTAAACATGCTGCACTGTCATTCAGTGTCACTCGGCGGCTTTCCTTCACTACGGCTTCAACTGCTGCAATGTTCTGTGGAGTCACAACTCGTTGTGCCCGACCTGGACGAGGAGCATCTTCCACTGAAGTCACACCATTTGCGAACTTCCTACTCCATTCGTAGACTTGCTGCTGTGGCTAACATGCATCGACCTACTGAAACCTTCATTCGTCGATGAATTTCAATAGATTTCACACCTTCACTACGCAAAAACCGAATAACAGAACGCTGTTCTTCCCTGATGCAAGTCGCAAGTGGGGTGGACATCTTTATACTGATCCTGCGACGGTATGTGTGCATCTGCAATATGCTGCCACCTACAGGCCATTCTGCATGTTGTTTGTAGCACGCTTACCAGCTTACACGATAACGGCGCGAAATTTAGATTTGTTATACAAATTTAAGGTTTTCGTTTGACTCACCCTGGTATATTGATCAGTATGTCGCTTACATTGGATCTCTAAACTTTGTCAATAATGTTTCACGAAAAGAACGTCTTATTTCCTCAAGGGATTCCCATTTCAGGTCAGAGTGCATTTCTGTAACACTGGCTTGTTGACTGAACTTACTGATAACAAATATGAGTGGCAACATGCCTCTGAATTGCTTCAATGTCCTCCCTTAATCCGGCGTGGTGCAGATCCCAAACATTCGAGCGGTATTCAAGAATGAGTCGCATAAGTGTTCTGTACGCGATCCCCTTCATAGATTGACTGTACTTTCCTGAAGGTCTGTCAAGTGGGAGGAACTGTCGGATGACGTGTTTCGAAGAGGCAACAGGAGTCCACAGGAAAGAGATACGGGGTCCAGTATTAGCATAGGGAATTAAAAGAGCTTTGGACAAATAATCAAATAATGCAGAAGGAATAGGTAGCATTCCATAGAAATTTCTAAAATCTTTGGGGGAGATGGTAACAAAATGCCTATTCACGTTGGTGTGTAGAATCTTTGAGACTGAAGATGTATCATCAAACTTTCGGAAGAACATCATCCACACAGTTCCGAAGTTTGCAAGATCAGACAAGTGCGATTTTTCGCGAAATCAGTTTAACAGCTCATGCATCCAAGCTGCTGGCAAGAATAATGTACAGAAGAATGGCAAAGGAAATTGAAGATCTGTTTGGCTTTAGGAAAGGTAAGGTCACCAGAGAAGCAGTTCTGACGTTGTGGTTGATAGTGCAAGCAAGACTGAAGAACCATCAAGACACGTTCACAGGATTTGTATACATAGAAAAGCGTTTCACAAAGTAAAACGGTGGAAGATATTCGAAATTCTGAGAAAAATGGGAGTGAACTATACGGAAAGACGGTTAACATACAGTATGTACAGCAAACTAGAGGAACCAATAAGGACGGAAGATCAAAAACTGAGTGCTGAGATTAATATGCCTATAAGACAGAGGTGCAGCCTTTCGGCCTTAAGGCCATTCCAAACTGCACGTGGCGTGCGTGTCTGGATGTACGCCACGCCGGCCACGCTAGCCACGTACCAATTCACATAGCGGCGATAGTTGCAATGCTATACCGGCCACATTTTATGCCAGTATGCAGAAAGATATCAACTCCGACGGTTCCGTGGTGTCAGTCTGGATTTTCGTGCGGCTTACCGTGGTTTGATGACACCAGCAGCAGCGATAGTAGTGACGATGAGCTGGTTTTATTGTATACTTTGCTTCAAGAAACGAGCGGGTGCATCCAATTAATAGGAAAAGGAAGAAGCTGACGAATGCCACCACTTGATGCGTGATCTTGAGGAGGATAATGAAAAATTCAGCACCTATTTTAGGTTAGGTTATGACCAGTTTAATGAGGTCCTGACAATGGTTGACGGTGTCATCTGGAAAAAAGACACCACCTACAGGGAAGCAATTAGTAGCAGGGAACGACTGGCCGTTTGTTTAAGGTAAGAAAAATGCAATTTTGACAGTATTATTGTATCTATTTATCCTTTAATAATTAACAAACATATTTATGTTACTACTGTAACTTATGAAAAAGTAACATTTAGACAAATTACGTTTTATTAAACTTGTTTTTACTGTATATTTAAAAAACTAAAGTAAGTGAGAAATTGAGTAGCTTCAAGTGACATACGAAAATGTTGCATGTCAAATAACTTAACCTTTTTGACAAAAATCTTGAAGTAGTTCAAAAGTGTTTTCATTGGCAGATTTAAGGAAATACCCTGTTGTAGAAAGGGATGAAGCAATACACTCAGGGGAAGGGATAGATGACGGTCCAGAAATTGTTGACAAAGGAGAACAAGGGGACTGACTGTGTGAAGTGGTAGGTGATGGAGTCGGTACAAAAGATGAAGATGAATTAGGATTAGTAGCTGAATGGTAGTACAGATCATTTTCGTCTTCCACTTCGCAAATGCTATTTAGCACCTCAATTTTTACTTTGTTTTGTAATCGCCTCGGTAATTTGCGAACCTACTGGGCTGCACTGGCAAAAAATAAGTCTATTTCATCAGGGACACTTTTTGTACGAGAATTCTTATTTTTTTCTTTGCAATGCATGAAATTTAGAACTTTGTCTATGCCTCTTGGAGATCGGTTTCGACGTTCTTTCCCCATTGCAACCATTTCGTCCACTTTTTCTACATCATCAGGATCATTTTCGATATCACCGTCGAGATCATCTTGTTCCTCACTTTCGTGCAGCTTCCCAATACTTAATTCTTGTTCCTCGTTTCGATCCGGCAAGGGAATGTTAGAGATTAAGATTCAGGTTGAAAGATTCGCTCATGACATTGCTGTCCTCGGCGAAAGTGATGGAGAACTACATGATCTGTTGAATGGAATGAACAGTCTAAGAGTACAGAGTAAATCGAAGAAAGACGAAAGCAGTGAGAAGAAACAGAAATGACAACAACTAGAAACTTAACATCAGAATTAGGGATCACGAAGTAAACGAAGTCAAGAAATTCTGCTATTTAGGCTGCAAAATAACGCACGGTGAATGGAGCATGAAATACATAAAAAGCAGAATAGCAGTGGCAAAAATGACATTTCTGGACAAGAGACGTCTACTAGTACCAAACGTAAGCCTTAATTTGAGGAAGTAATTTCTGAGAATGTACATTTGTTTCACAGTAGTGTTTGGTTGTGAAACCGGAACAGAAGGAAATCGAAGCATTTGAGATGTGGTGCTACAGACGAATGTTGAAAATCAGGTGGAATCATGAAGTTTTGACAGAGTCGGCGACGAAACGAATATATGGAGAACACTGACGGGAAGATGGGACAGGATGATACAACATCGGCCAAGGCATCAGCGAATAATGTATATGGTACTAGAGAGAGCTGTAGAGGGTAAAAACAGTAGGAGGACAGGGATTAGAATACAGCCAGCAAATAATGTAGGACGTAGGTTGTAGGTGGTAGTCTGAGATGAAAAGGATGGCTGAGGAGAGCAATTTGTGACAGGCCGCATGATGACTAATATATGTATATATGTATATGACAACATAAATTAAGGATAATTGCAGTTGGCGCTAATAGCGTAGGCACATAGGGAACACACACGACACAGATATGTAAGTCCTAGGTATTGATGATAAGTAGAGAAAAACGTCCCGAAACACATGTGCTACAAAACGCCACTGTTTCCTGCGCTTGTACCCCGACAGCAGTATGGGATATGATCACCATGCACACGTACACACGCCGCACAACGGGTTGGCATACTCTGGATCAGGTGGTCGAGCAGCTGCTGGGGTATAGCCTCCCATTCTTGCAGCAGCGCCTGTCGGAGCTCCTGAAGTGTCGTAGGGGTTTGAAGGCGTGCAGCGGTACGTCGGCCGAGAGCATCCCAGACAAGCTCGATGGGGTTTAGGTCTGGAGAGCAGGCAGTCCACTCCATTCGCCTGATATCTTCAGTTTCAAGGTACTCCTCCACGATGGCATTTCGGTGGGGCCGTGCGTTATCATCCATCAGGAGGAAGGTGGGACCCACTGCACCCCTGGAAAGGAGGACGTACTGGTGAAAAATGACGTCCCGATACACCTGACCTGTTACAGTTCCTCTATCAAAGAGATGCAGAGGTGAACGTGCACCAGTCATAATCCCACCTGATACCACCAACCCACGACCTCCATACAGGTCCCTTTCAAGGACATTAAGGGGTTGATATCTGGTTCCTGGTTGACGCCAGATGAAAACCCGGCGAGAATCACTCTTCAGACTATACCTGGACTCGTCCGTGAACATAACCTGGGACCACTGTTTCAATGACCATGTACTGTGTTCTTGACACCACACTTTAGGGGATGTCCTGTGACCAGGGATCAGTGGAATGCATCTTGCAGGTCCCCGGGCGAATAAACCATGTCTGATCAGTCGTCTGTAGACTGTGTGTCTGGAGACAACTGTTCCAGTGGCTGCGGTAAGGTCCTGAGCAAAGCTACCTGCAGTACTCCGTGGCTGTCTGCGGGCACTGATGGTGAGATATCGGTCTTCTTGTGGTATTGTACACTGAGGACGTCCTGTATTGTAGCGCCTGGACACGTTTCCTGTCTGCTGGAATCGTTGCCATAATCTTGAGATTACGGTTTGTGGTACACGGAGGGTCCATGCTACTACCTGCTGTGTCTGACCAGCCTCCAGTCGCCCTAGTATTCTACCCCTCATAACGTCATCAATATGTGTTCTTTGAGTCATTTTCAACACACATTCACGATTAGCACGTCTGAAAACGTCTGCACACTTACTCGCTGCACAGCACTCTGACATGCACCAACACACCAGTATGTGAACTGCTGCCGGCGCCACCGTGCGAGGACCGCAGGTCAAATGCACCGCATGGTCATAACCCGACGTGATTTAAACCCGCAAACCGCCCACTAGAGCGTCGTTTCACCATGTATCAGCATTATCCTTAATTTATGAGCATGAGTATATATATAATTATATATATTTCTACAATTCTCTCAATAAGTGAAGTCAGACATCCACCTTCCCTACAACCAACCTAGCGTGCTCGTTGCATTTCATATCACTTTGCAGCGTCACCTCCCTTATTCTTTAATCGACGTGACAGTGTCAAGCAGTGCACTACTAATACTGTATTCTAACTTTATAGAAATGCTTTTCCTAGTCACCTGCATTAACTTCTGTGCCCCGGGTTCCCGGGTTCGATTCCCGGCGGGGTCAGGGATTTTCTCTGCCTCGTGATGACTGGGTGTTGTGTGATGTCCTTAGGTTAGTTAGGTTTAAGTAGTTCTAAGTTCTAGGGGACTGATGACCATTTGAACTTCTGTGCTGTGGAAAGGGGGGGGGGGGGTTGCTGGCGTCGCCTTTCGACTTTCTGGCACCACTAGACCGATCTGTCGTGTGACCTGCCTCTGCTTTGAGGACACTAAGATTTTTGCTCGAGGTTGTTGATGGTTGACCGGGAGTGTTGTGGCGTGGCGAGTTGGGGAGCTGTAACGGAGCGAGGAGGACGGTGCGAGAGGTCCGTCCAGTGGCTAAGGCGAGCGCTCGTGCAAGCGTGTTGGGCACGGAGTCCGGCCATTGGCTGCTGGGCATATTTGTGGGCCGATTTGAATCCGTCGATGACTTCCTGTGACGTCTTCGTGCGTAGCCTGGCCAGCCAGCTCTGAGTCGTGGCACACCGATGAGAGAATTGAAACCAGTTTCGCTGGCCTGATTTCTGGGTCTTCTTTGGAACCGGCAAGCTTCAGCTTCGATTCGTGAGCTCTAGTTAAGTTTTGGATTTTTAGGTCTTACCTGTTATTATTGAAGGCCTGCCTGTTTTCTGTTTGGATTTTACTTAACTGAAGATGTTATTAAAGACTGTCTGCCTGTTTTCTATTTAGTAATTTTACTTAACTCGGGCTGTTATTAATGAAGGAGTGCCTGATTGCATTTGGTAATTTGCTTAACAGAAGCTCTTATCATTGAAGGCCTGCCTGTTTCCATTTGGTAAATTTTACTTAACTGAAGCCGTTGTCAGAGAAAGGAAACTACACATGTTATAACATGGGCCCTAACCTTTCGCCTTACACCCCGTTATCCACAACTGTAGGTTTCAACTTCCATTTTCCGCATTTAGAACAATCTGCCTTTGATCACAATAATTAGAAATTATGTCCAAGGCATCTTCTATCCTTCCACAGTCAACGAAGACCGTTTTCCGCACACCGCAGCGTTTAGCAATCAGTTGCAGATTGCTGCTATCTCTATCTATCAGGTCGTTTATTTGACGTAGTCTTATCAGACTTCCCTTATGCGTAGCTGACGATACGATTTTCTTTGATGACACTCGCCGTCCATACAGTATAAAGCGTTCTATTACTTAAAAAATCGTCCAGCCACTCATACATTTCATAACCTCTTTCATATACATTGTTACACTGTGTCAAATGCTTCCCGGAATTCTAGGAATATGGAATCTGCCTGTTGCGTTTCATCCATGGTTCGGGCGATACAGTGAAAGAAAAGTGCAAGCTACGTTTCACACAAGCGATGGTTTCGAAATAGATGTTGATGTTTGAATAGAAGCTTTTATCTCTGAAAGAAATACACTGTGCTACAGAATTAAAGAATCACTTTTTCGCGACGCACCCATTGCGACGTATAAGTTTGACATTTGTCTCAAAGCAGTCTACAAGCTTCCTGTGTAATAATACAAAATCGTCACGCGAAGCGAGTTCATCCTCGTGTTCGGCGACACTTCAAACATCAAGATGTCGACACTTGCGAGAAAATGGCCACTGCTCAGAAGTTGATGTGAGGTGTAAGGTGCATTAGTTATGTGACACTGGCGCCAAATTTCACCACAATTCTGCCCAACGCCACCTGGATGTGTCACACGATGACAAGGTTGTCGCCCTCTCTATTAGCCACATTTCACCTCTTATTATTTTGAAGCCCCCGTGATGGAGGTTAGAACCGCGACTCTCAGCGTTGAAATCACACAGTTTTCTTACCTGTGGCCGAGGAAAACATTTCAGACACATCGCCGTTCAGAATCTACATGAAAAAGCCTTGGGGATATAAACGACGTCAATGGCACCACTCTTCCCTTGAGACATGATTCCCACATATTTCACGGTCGAAAACGACAGTACAGAGTGCTGTGATGAACAGGACGTCGTTCTTGACAGTGTTTGACACTGCTGACAACTCGCGGATGCTTCAGCCTTTATCTAAGGACATTGAGGAGCTGTGTACCCACTGAATGTGATCGCACCACTTTGGAGTGCAGTGTGCCCACAATTTTTGCTCTGGTGTACAGCGTGAAAACACAAAAGATCGTTCAAAACATTCCACAAAACTTGAACGCGATCCAAATCAGTAAAGGATACTTTGCTTTCTCAGCCGTCCTGTTTTCGGCACTCCTGCGGTGTGATCACTGAGGGGTGTGACATTTACACAAGTGTGGGCAAAGTACGAAGACCGCCCCCCCCCCTCCCCCCGATCTGCAATATCCTCAGTGCCAGCCTTCCGTTTCTTTAGCACTTTAAGAATGTACACGTACAGAGAAAACCTGTGGCTGAAGTATCAGGCGCCTGCAGGTAAGCAACCACCACAGACCACAGCCCTCTGCACACCTACGGGGGTAATCCCAAAAGTAAGGTCTCTTATTTTTTTTATAAGTACATAGACCTGTTTATTTCTACACTGGTTTACATCAGTTTACAGCTTGAACATTTAGCTATTTTTCGACATAATCACCATTTCTGTCGATGCATTTTTGTAGACGCTGTGGCATTTTTGTATGCCAATTTCATACCAGCTCGCCGCCATGCTGCTCAGAAAGTTATGAACTGGCGTGATTGTTGCTTGGTCTCAGGTGTAAAATGGTATGCCCAGGTTTCGTCACCCGTGACAACTGAGTCCAGAAAGTAGTCCTGTTCGGCTGCAAGGCGGTGAAGAAATGCGCGGGAAGCATCAACCCGTTGCCTCATGTAGTCCTCAGTCAGCATGAGTGGCACCCATCTTGCGCACACCTTCCGGTAGTTCAATGTTTCCGTTAAAATTCTGTGAGCGGTGCTTCGGGAAACCTCAGGGCCGTCCGGCCGAAGTGGGCGAGCGGTTCTAGGCGCTACAGTCTGGAACTGCACGACCGCTACGGTCGCAGTTTCGAATCCTGCCTCGGGCATGGATGTGTGTGATGTCCTTAGGTTAGTTAGGTTTAAGTAGTTCTAAGTTCTAGGGGACTGATGACCTCAGAAGTTAAGTCCCATAGTGCTCAGAGAAATTTGAACCTTTTTTTTTGAAACCTCACGAACCAAAGTGCAGAGATCATCTAGGGTGATCTGCCGATCTTCACGCATGCTTTGCTCATCCTTCAACACTGTCTCCTCAGAAATTGACGGTCTCCCTCTCCTTTGTTCGTCGTGAATTTCGGTCCGACCAACTGCAACCTCTCTTCAGCACTTACGAACATTTTTGACATTCATGCACAATTCCATCAATTGGCGATGGGTTTCAATCGGCGCAGTGCCCTTTGCGGTCAAAAACCGAATAACTGCGCGCAATTCGCATTTGGCGGTAACATCCACCGGGAGCTCCATTGTTAACGGCTGCCAAGGCAAGACTGAGCGCCTCAGCGCGGCGTGCGCATCTTTACACACAGCGCGTGAAGCACTTTTCATAACAGTGTGACCAACTGCCACACACAGTTCTGTACTTATAGAAAAATAGGTACTTTCAGGATTACCCTCGTACTAGCAGGCGGCTAGGAAACACTCATTGGTTTTCTCCATGCACGTGCATTTTTAAAGTGCTCTAGAAACGTGGGTGGGTGGCAGTGACAGTATTGCCGAAATGCAGGTCTTAGAAGGGCTCTTTGCCATTTTGTTCACGTATATGTCAATGTTGCAGCCTGTAAGGTGCCTCTTACGTGAGGAAGACATTTTTACCAGTTTTAATAAATTATTGTCTCTTACTGATGTATTCACGATAGTTACGAAGTGCTGTAGTCCGGAGCCGGCCATGAGTCGGAGAGCATTTCCCACGCTGGCTGGCTAGATAACGAAGCGACCATATATCGCTTCTTGGTGGGGTGGGGCTCGGCACTGGACCGTAGAAACAAGCGTCAGCCGGGGAAATATACATGACGGGAAGTACCGCCATCTTGGCGCTAAAGTAGCCGATTTTGTTTATTTGTATTTGATAATTAAAGTCATTTATGACAACATGAATACTAGGAGGAGCCTCTGGATGTTTAAAACTATTTATCATAATTTTGCCTCGTTAAAATCCACACCCATTCATTAACAAATGCATATCTTAGTAAGTACGAACTTGATCGGAAATCCACGAACTGTGACGAAACTGGTAAGAGATACGTACTGCGCGCCAAAGTCTGCAGTCTGCGTTATGAGCTTTTCCTGTCTTGCTCGATGGTAGCCATCCTCTCGGTTACGAGTAGTTTGTGACATGAGTGTTTCATTATTGATCTTATAGGAATAAAAGTGATATTACGGCATTCTGAATGTTAATTTCGAGTAAATAGATACCCCAAAGTTGATCGACAGCAATTTCAGATAATTAGCTTCCACCGACAGAGACATCCAATGCGCCAATGAAGAATCTGCACTGGACGACATTTACGAGAGCTGCACCGCACACAGGTAGGAGGAAATCCGACGACACGACCCACCAAGGCGCATCAAGGAAGGTTCGTCTTACACTCGCAAATTCTGGGTGGAAATGTTGACCAGTTGTACTGTACGTCACATATACCTCCCTCTACGGACTCGCGGCTGAGTAATACTCGCGGCTGAGTAATAACAGTATCAGTTTAGAAGCGAGGGTATCTTGCAAGCCCCCCCCCCCCCCCCCTCGTGATCACTCCTGTAGGAGGGTGCGAAACAAAAGATGAACTCAACTCCGTCCATCCAGATTGTGGAAGACCCAATGGTACCTACCGACCGCCGTGTCACCCACAGCCTATAGGCGTCATTGGATGCGGATTTGGAGGTGGCGTGAGGTCAGTACACCCCTCTCACAGCCATTGTCAGTTTTCGTGGCCGGAGCCGTTACTTCTTAATCAAATAGCTCCTCAGTTTGCCTCACAAGGGCTGAGTGTACCCCGCTTGCCAACAGCGCTCAGCATACCGGATGGTCACCCATCCTAGTGTTAGCCAAGCCCGACAGCGCTTAACTTCGGTGATCTCAGGGGAACCGGTGTTACCACTGCGGCAAGGCCGTTGGCCCTGCAAAACAAAACAGGAGGGCTGAAAAAGCACAAGTACCCTTTTCTGATTCGTGGAATGGTTTTGAACGGTCCTTTGTGGCTCCACACTGTATACCAGAGCGAAAATTATGGTCGCTCTGTACTCCAAAGAGGCGCGATCACGTTCTATAGGGTTGCTAGCCTACGAATTCCTTATAGAAGGTCTGAAGCTTCCGTTGGGTGTCAGCAGTGTCGAAGATTGTCAAGAATGTCGTCCTGTAGCTCTTCGCACTGCGAACTGTCGTTTTCGACCGCGAAATGTATGGGAATCAACGCCTCAAGGGAAGTAGTGGGTTCATTGGCGCCCTTTATGCCACCACCTGAGGACTTTTTGTGTGGATTCTGAGCGGCAGTGTGCCTGAGACGTTTTCATCGGCCACACATAAGAAAACAGCGTGGTTTCAACACTGGGCGTCACGATTCTAATCTCCAACATCTGAGCACTGACTCTAAATATCAAACTTGTATGTAGCATTAGTAAATAATTACGGAGTTTTCAAAAAGTGATCCTTCACTTATGTTGAGCAGTGTGCATTCTATTTGAACTTGGAATATGGTGAAAAATTTTGCAGCAGACCAACTTTAAAGATATTCATTTGCAATTTTGAGGTTCTGTTTTTTTATCCTTCTTATATAAGGCAGGCAATAGCGGTTTCTTTGAGTCGCTTGAAACTTTCCACTGGGGGAGAGATTCGCGGTAAATGCAAGCTATGTAGGAGGCTCTGTGTAAATGCGAACAGGTATTTTATCTGGACATGGCGACGTATTCGTTTTCAGTTCTTTCAGCTGCTTTTAATCACCTGGGATACCTACTTCCTTGTCCTCCATACCGGCGTTGTCGTAGCGTGCATCTGTTCGATCCTACTGCGTGAATGACTTTTTCATCAGTTTATTTCACTCGTTCCGGTAAACTAGGTATAACCATTTCTTCTGTGATTCCCCGTCTTGTCCGTCTAGGCTTATGGTCAAGAATTTGTTTTGGCAGTCTGTTTTCATTCATTCCCAGTCTTCAAGTAGGGTCGTCGAGCAGATGCGCAAAACTATAGACCTATATCTCTGACGTCGATCTGTTATAGAATTTTAGAACATGTTTTTTGCTTGCGTATCGTGTCGTTTCTGGAAACCCAGAATCTACTCTGTAGGAATCAACATGGATTCCGGAAACAGCGATCGTGTGAGACCCAATTCGCTTTATTTGTTCATGAGACCCAGAAAATATTAGATACAGGCTCCCAGGTAGATGCTATTTTCCTTGACTTCCGGAAGGCATTCGATACAGTTCCGCACTGTCGCCTGATAAAGTAAGAGCCTACGGAATATCAGACCAGCGGTGTGGCTGGATTGAAGAGTTTTTAGCAAACAGTACACAGCATCTTGTTCTCAATGGAGAGACGTCTACAGACGTTAAAGTAACCTCTGGCGTGCCGAAGGGGAGT
This sequence comes from Schistocerca piceifrons, assembly GCF_021461385.2. Taxonomy (NCBI): domain Eukaryota; kingdom Metazoa; phylum Arthropoda; class Insecta; order Orthoptera; family Acrididae; genus Schistocerca; species Schistocerca piceifrons. Next base: position 647,614,191 of record NC_060141.1, on the reverse strand, counting down.
GTTATGGGACCATTGCTTTTCACAATATATATAAATGACCTAGTAGATAGTGACGAAAGTTCCATGCGGCTTTTAGTGGATGATGCTGTAGTATACAGAGAAGTTGCAGCATTAGAAAATTGTAGCGAAATGCACGAACATCTGCAGCGGATAGGCACTTGGTGCAGGGAGTGGCAACTGACCCTTAACATTGACAAATATAATGTATTGCGAATACATAGAAAGAAGCATCCTTTATTGTATGATTAGATGATAGCGGAACAAACACTGGTAGCAGTTACTTCTGTAACATATCTGGGAGTATGCGTGCGGAACGATTTGAAGTGGAATGATCATATAAAATTAACTGTTGGTAAGGCGGGTACCAGGTTGAGATTCATTGGGAGAGTCCTTAGAAAATGTAGTCCATCAACAAAGGAGGTGGCTTACAAAGCACTCGTTCGACCTATACTTGAGTATTGCTCATCAGTGTGGAATCCGTACCAGATCGGGTTGACGGAGGAGATAGAGAAGATCCAAAGAAGAGCGGCGCGTTTAGTCACGGGGTTATTTGGTAAGCGTGATAGCGTTACGGAGATGTTAAGCAAACGCAAGTGGCAGACTCTGCAAGACAGGCGCTCTGCATCGCGGTGTAGCTTGCTGTCCAGGTTTCGAGAGGGTGCGTTTCTGGATGAGGTATCGAATATATTGCTTTCCCCTACTTATACCTCCCGAGGAGATCACGAATGTAAAATTAGAGAGATTCGAGCGCGCACTGAGGCTTTCCGGCTGTCGTTCTTCCCGCGAACCACACGCGACTGGAACAGGAAAGGGAGGTAATGACAGTGGCAGGTAAAGTGCCCTCCGCCACACACCGTTGGGTGGCTTGCGGAGTATAAATGTAGATGTAGATGTAGACATGTTCTTACCAACTGTTTTGTTTTGATCTATTTTCTTGTGTACTGAATAAAGTTGTAATTTAGTTCAAACGTCTTCACTTCTGAAGCGATCCTCTCTGATAAACCCATTGACTCTACGGAGAAATGTCATTTCCTGCTCATATTCTTTTATGTGGGAACCCAGGTTTGAGATCCATAGAACATAGTAGGTAGTCGCATGACTTCGTAAAATTACGTCTGTGTCTCTTTACTAGCGTTTTGATAGCGTATTTATAACTGTTCCTGAGATTGAGTTAAATTTTAGGATCGTGTTACAAGTTTCATTTTTGAAATTTTGGTCTGTGTCACAGCCTAGCTAATGAAAGTGCGTCCCTTGTCATAATATTTGATTGCTTATTAAAATCTTATATATTCTGGGTGGGCCGCGCGGGATTAGCCGAGCGGTCTCATGCGCTGCAGTCATGGACTGTGCAGCTGATCCCGGCTAAGGTTCGAGTCCTCCTTCGGGCTTGAGTGTGTGTGTGTGTGTGTGTGTTTGTCCTTAGGATAATTTAGGCTAAGTAGTGTGTAAGCTTAGGGACTGATGACCTTAGCAGTGGAGTCCCATAAGATTTCACACATATTCTGGACGATTTTCACTTGAATTCGACGTTTAAAACTTCACATTTGGTATTTGCTTCTACCGCCACAACAGATATGTCTGCGAGTGACTGAATAGAAGCCTTCGACTGCTTAGCGATTTTACGCAGGATAAGAAATTTCTAGGATTCTCGGCAAGATCCTTCGATAACTCAATACGTTGGAAGTTGTTGTATGATTTGCGCATCGATGTTTTTCGAGACGCACGAGTTTCTACTAACTTTCCCGTGTCGACATTTCTGCGTTCTTTATTGAACTGAGAGTGCAACAGTCAACTTTCCACAAATCACTGTACAGTGCATGGGTTTCTGGTACCAATATCGACGGTTTCTCTCCTGTTCCATTAGTGTATCCTTCTGAGGGGGGGGGGGGGGGGGGAAGATGACTGCATACTTTTGTAAGTGTTTTGATTTAAATAGCATATCATGAACTAGAAATGAGCAAATACAATCACACACAGAAAACACACGCCGTACTAGACACATAATGAACACACACAGCCATAGAGTAGGATGATATATAGAGTGAACATTCACATGCACAGAAGAAAATTTTTATCGTCAAATGTCACGTGACTTTGTTAAAGGTAAACTTTGCCCACAAGCGCTCTGTGGATTTTGAATGTCCTTACGTTGATAGTACAGATAGATACCGTTTGAGATTACCGTAGCTTTTGTACGTGCGTTTCATAGACAGCTTCAATATCTGGAAAGAACACCGCTGAAAGCGTTGAAGAGCTAACTGCAAGGGCTTTCCCCTTGTTTGCGACAAATGTCAGAGCACGTAAAATGCTATTTTTTGTTGTTATAAGAAAAGAAGAGATAGCCATAGCTCCTCTTAGGTTTTGCAGTGCACTTCATCATACCGAAGGGTCTCTAATAAATTATGCTATACTGGAATTGTAGAACAGTTCCTTAGAACGACGAGGTGAAAGTGTTTGAAAAAAAAAAAGCATCGAATCTGGAGCTATGATATTCAGCGGAGTAGCGATTAATCATACAGTAATGCCATGTGTTTAATCTTCTTATTAATTGTTCACACTGATTCCCCATAACTTAGGCACTAATACTACTTTGATTTGGAGATCTGTGTAATCCAGAAGCAACGAGTCAGACTGCCGTAGTTGCAAGCGTAAATTGCTCGTAACACGCATAAATTCAGCGGATTGACTGGCAGCACACTCCCCGATTACGACATTTACCTAGAGCTTGCGTCATAAGTGTGTGGTTATACAGTCACATAAATTAGTCCTATGATATTAATTCTTTATCACCCTTTGTCGCAATATTTTCAACAAATGAAGCTGCTCTTTATCGACCGATAGTTGAAATTAGACCTTTGCGGTACTTACCTAGAATAAGTAACTTTTCTCCTTTAAAGAACATCGATTTGAATCTATAGCAGCATTTATTCACAACTGTTGTTATTAATAAATAACGTCTAGAACAGAGCAGATAAGTAATATTAAAATTTCAGTCTTGGCTGAAAATGGAAACAGTTAGCATTGTCAAATGGTTCAAATGGCTCTGAGCACTATGGGACTTAAAATCTGTGGTCATCAGTCCCCTAGAACTTAGAACTACTTAAACCTAACTAACCTAAGGACATCACACACATCCATGCCCGAGGCAGGATTCGAACCTGCCACCATAGCAGTCGCGCGGTTCCGGACTGAGCGCCTAGAACCGCTAGACCACCGCGGCCGGCGTTAGCATTGTCACTTGACCATGCCGGTTAGACGTTGACGACATGAGTAGTACTTACGATGACTCCATAGACATTCTTTCTCTAAGAACGAAAGACATGAAAACATATTAATCTAAACAATGAGAGTGAGACAGGTTAATTCGTGCCCAGCGAAATCGACATGTTAAAAGCGTTCATGCTACTTAAATACACTGCACAAGAGAATTAAAGGATCACTTTTTCGAAAGCCCCTTATTGTGTTCCATTCCAAGTTTGAAATTTGCCTCAAAGTTGCCTACAACTTTCCTCTGTAATGCCACAGAAAAGTGGCGCCCTTCGGCGTCACATCGCGATCGACGACGCTTCAAATACCAAGGTGTCGATACGTGCCAAAAAGTGGACAGAGTTCATGTTACGTGTAAAGTGTGGTTCAAAAAATGGCTCTGAGCACTACGGGATTCAACTGCTGAGGTCATTAGTCCCCTAGAACTTAGAACTAGTTAAACCTAACTAACCTAAGGACATCACAAACATCCATGCCCGAGGCAGGATTCGAACCTGCGACCGTAGCGGTCTTGCGGTTCCAGACTGCAGCGCCTTTAACCGCACGGCCACTTCGGCCGGCGCAAAGTGTGGTAATGATGTTACATTGACACGAATTACACCACAATTCTGGGCAATGCCACCGTGGGCGTGTCACACCATGGCAATGTCGTCACAACTATCTTACCCACATCTCACCCCTTCAAATGGCTCTGAGCACTATGCGACTCAACTTCTGAGGTCATCAGTCGCCAAGAACTTAGACTGTAGCGCCTAGAACCGCACGGCCACGCCGGCCGGCTCTCACCTGTTCCTTTTACTCCTCTGCGATGGTGGTCAGAACGGTGACACCTACCGTTGATAACACGCGATTTTCTTATGGGTAGCCGGGGAAAAGATTTCAGACCTAGTTCCTCCCAGAATCGACACGAAGAGGCCTCAGAGGATGGTATAAAGGGCGTCAATGAAACCAACTCTTTGTGACTTCAGAAGTTTTCCCGGCGTATTTCTTCTTCTAATAACTTTCGGGTATGCAGCCGGATGCCATCGACATTCTGCCAGAATGTCGACGGGGTCCGGCTGCATACCCGGAAATTATTATAAGAAAACCACCTCTTTCCTTGTGACATTGATTCCCGCACATTTTGCGGTCGAAAACGACAGTCCTCAGTGCGATGAGCAACTGGGCGATGTTCTTGACAACACTTGACGCTGCTGACACCCCCGGACATTTCAACCCCTCTCTAAAGACATTTAGGTGCTGTATACGCACTGAAAATGATCGCCACCTTTTGGAGTGAAGCACAGGCAGGAACCATCAGGAACCGTTCAAAACCATTCTAGGAAATCTGAACGTGATCTGAAGCAATATAGGGTGCTTATGCTTTTTCATTTCTCCTGTTTGTCGCCCTCCTATGGCGTGATCATTGAGGGGTATGGCATTGACACACATGTGAATAAAACGTCAAAGATCACCAAGATCGACAATATCCTCAGTGGCGCCCTCCCACATTTACGGAGAAGTTTAAAAATGTGTCTTTACAAACAAAACCTGTGTAGTAGTCCTAGACGCCTGCAGGCACGCAACCACTCGAGACCCCTCCTATGCCAATAGATACAGCATACCAGCGCATGGATGGGCAGATTGTGTGGTGCAGCGTCTCTCTTTCACAGATGCCATGTATGTACATTTATATCCACACCTACATCTACAGGGTGAGTCACCTAACGTTACCGCTGGATATATTTCGTAAACCACATCAAATATTGACGAACCGATTCCACAGACCGAACGTGAGGAGAGGGGCTAGTGTAATTGTTTAATACAAACCATAAAAAAATGCTCGGAAGTATGTTTTTTAACACAAACCTACGTTTTTTTAAATGGAACCCCGTTAGTTTTGCTAGCACATCTGTACGTATAAACAAATACGTAATCAGTGCCGTTTGTTGCATTGTAAAATGTTAATTACATCCGGAGATATTGTAACCTAAAGTTGACGTTTGAACCTCCGACGTTCAGTTGCGTGTTGTAACAAAACAGCTGCAACATACATCGCGTTTCTACAGAATGATCTGCCAACGTTGCTCGAAAATGTCCCACTGGAAACGCATCGACGTATGTGGTATCAGCATGATGGTGCACCTGCACATTCCGCAATTAACACTAGGCTGACCCTTGACAGGATGTTCGACGGGCGTTTCATAGGACGTGGAGGACGCATAAATTAGCCAGCCCGTTCTCCTGATCTTACACATCTGGACTTCTTTCTGTGGGGTACGTTAGAGGAGAATGTGTACCATGATGTGCCTACAACCCCAGAGGATATGAAACAACGTATTGTGGCAGCCTGCGGCGACATTACACCAGATGTACTGCGGCGTGTACGACATTCATTACGCCAGAGATTGCAATTGTGTGCAGCAAATGATGGCCACCACATTGAACATCTATTGGCCTGACATGTCGGGACACACTCTATTCCACTCCGTAATTGAAAACGGAAACCACGTGTGTACGTGTACCTCACCCCTCATGGTAATGTACATGTGCGTCAGTGAAAAAGACCAATAAAAAGGTGTTAGCATGCGGATGTAATGTGCTGTTCCAGTCTCTTCTGTACCTAAGGTCCATCATCGTTCCCTTTGGATCCCCACGTAATTCGGTGCTCTCCGATACACACGATCGATCAGCGGAGGAGTGGTACTCAAGCGTCAACTTTAGGTTAAAATATCTCCGGATGTAATTAACATTTTACAATGCAACAAACGGCACTGATTACGTTTTTGTTTATACGTTCAGATGTGCTAACAAAACTAACGGGGTTCCATTTTAAAAAAACGTAGGTTTGTGTTAAAAAACATACTTCCGTGCATTTTTTTATGGTTTGTATTAACCAATTACACTAGCCCCTCTCCTCACGTTCGGTCTGTGGAATCGATTCGTCAGTATTTGATGTGGTTTACGAAATATATCCAGCGGTAATGTTAGGTGACTCCCCCTGTATACTCTGTAAACCTCTGTGAAACGCAAGGCAGAGGGTAATTTCCATTGTACCGCGTGTTAGGGTCTTACCGTTCCGTTCATGTGTGCAGTGCGGAAGAATAATTGTTCAATGCCTCTGCGCGTCTTGTAAGTAGTCTTGTCTTGTATGCGAGGCGCATAGGAGGCTGCAATGTAATCCTAGGTTTCACGCTTAAGTGTGAGTCTTGACATTTTGTTAATAGACTCTCATTCGATACTCCTTAAACGTCTGCCATTTCGTTTTTTTTCATCATCTCCATGATACTCCCCTATGGATCAAACAAACCGGTGACCACCCCGTGATGCCCTTCTTTGTACACGTTTATTCCTCTCTCTGTCGTTCTTGGTATATTCACCCTTACCTGAGCAGCATTCTAGGATAGACCACACGAGCATTTTTCTAAACGATCTCTTTTGTGCACTGATTGCTTTTTTTAGTATCCTACCAATGAAACGAAGTTACTATCTGATTTGCTTATGGCTGAGACCATATGATCGTTTCGTTCACATCCCTACAAATTGTCACATCCAGGTATAAATATGAATGGATCAATTCAAATTGCGTCACATTGATATGTCGTACAGTACTACGTTCTTTTGTTTTGTGAAGCATAAAATTGTTACGTTTCTGAAAATTTAAAGAAAGATGAGAATCTTACATCCACTTTCAAAAATCTTATCAAGGTACGACAGTATTTCATTATAAATCACTGCGCTATCTGCGATGTTACTGAGTTTACTGTTAATGCCATCAACAAGGTCATTAGTACACGTGCACAGAAAGCCTCCAAACACACTTCCCCAGAGCACGCCTGCAGCTAGTCCTATATCTGTTGGTGACTCTGCATTCAGCGTAGCATTTTGCGTCCTCCTTACAAGAAATCCTCAACCCTGTCACAGTTTCGTTAAATACCACTTTCAATAGCATTTTCGATACTAAACCCAATGAAATGTAACGACGTAACGTAAAGTGTAAACTAAGGTACATGGACGACAGTTTCGAATCCATTCGAGATTGCCACCTAAGAGGCGGTAGCGAGACTCTCACCTGACCTCTTATAACATTTTCCCTAGAGATATAACACTCTCCCATAGGGAGATGCTTGAAAAGAAATAATAAGACAGAGGTAAAACAGAGAAATGGTTTATCATGATCATAGTAGAAACATTTAATAACAAAAGAAAACTCTTTTCAGCAAAAAATAATACAACTTCCCAGACACTAACGGGTACACGCCTGGAACAAATAGTGAATGAACGTAGTGGAGGTGGAGACTGTACCGCTGTTAATTCCTACAGACGGAGGTTGAGCGTTTGGCGTGGTTGGCCGAAAGGCATGTCTCGAGGTATCTCTGGAAAGTCGTAGGTCCCGCTCCGGTGGCTGTGACTGATGGGCTGCTAAGAGCCGGCACATGAATTGGCACAGAGCTCCGGTGGAGCGAACTGCCGACGTGTTGGCTTGCACAGTCCTATGCAACCGGGGCAAGGAAGAATTCGTGCCGATCCAATGCCGCACACGTGACACCGAGGGGGGAGTAGGTCGCTGGCACGGAGGACCTCTGGTGGAGCTCGTACTGCCGTCTGTCTGTTGTTATCGACGCAGTCCCGGGAGGCAACGCCTAGTACGTGTGAAAACCAGTGATGCTTCAGTATCTGGGAGGTTGCCGATCCCTTCAGGCGAACGGCATGTATAAGCACCTAGATATCTATTTTTAAGGATTATTACACTACTGGCCATTAAAATTGCTACACCAAGAAGAAATGCAGATGATAAACGGGTATTCATTGCACAAATATATTATACTAGAACTGACATGTGATTACATTTTCACGCAATTTGGGAGCATAGATCCTGAGAAATCAGTACCCAGAACAGCCACCTCTGGCCGTAATAACGGCCTTGATACGCCTGCGCATTGAGTCAAACAGAGCTTAGATGGCGTGTACAGGTACAGCTGTCCATGCAGCTTCAACACGATACCACAGTCCATCAAGAGTAGTGACTGGCGTTTTGTGACGAGCCAGTTGCTCGACCACCATTGACCAGACGTTTTCAATTGGTGAGAGATCCGGAGAATGTGCTGGTCAGGGCAGCAGTCGAACATTTTCTGTATCCAGAAAGGCCCGTACAGGCCCTGCAACATGCGATCGTGCATTATCCCGCTGAAAAGTAGGGTTTCGCAAGGATCGAATGGAGGGTAGAGCCACGGGTCGTAACACATCTGGAATGTAGCGTTCACTGTTCAAAGTGCCGTCAATGCGAACAAGAGGTGACCGAGACGTGTAACCAATGGCACCCCATACCATGACGCCGGGTGATACGCCAGTATGGCGATGACGAATACACGCTTCCAACGTGCGTTCACCGCGATGTCGCCAAACACGGATGCGGACATCATGATGCTGTAAACAGAACCTGGATTCATCCGAAAAAATGACGTTTTGCCATTCGTGCACCAAGGTTCGACATTGAGTACACCATCACAGGCGCTCCTGTCTGTGATGCAGCGTCAAGGGTAACCGCAGCCGTGGTCCTCAAGCTGATAGTCCATGCTACTGCCAACGTCGTCGAACTGTTCGTGCATATGGTTGTTGTCTTGCAAACGTCCACATCTGTTGACTCTGGGATCGAGACGTGGCTGCACGATCCGTTACAGCCATGCGCATAAGATGCCTGTCATCTCGACTGCTAGTGATACGTGGCCGTTGGGATCCAGCACGGCGTTCCGTATTACCCTCCAGAACCCGCTGATTCCATATTCTGCTAACAGTCACTGGATCTCGACCAACGCGAGCAGCAATGTCGCGATACGATTAACCGCAAACGTGATAGACTAAAATCCGACCTTTATCAAAGTCGGAAACGTGATGCCCCGCATTTCTCCTCCGTACACGAGGCATCACAACAACTTTTGACCAGGCAACGCCTGTCAACTGCTATTTGTATATGAGAAATCGGTTGGAAGCTTTCCTCATGTCAGCACGTTGTAGGTGTCGCCACTGGCGCGAACCTTGCGTGAATGCTCTGGAAAGCTAATCATTTGCATATCACAGCATCTTCTTCCTGTCGGTTAAAATTCGCGTCTGTAGCACGTCATCTTCGTGGTGTAGCAATTTTAATTGCCAGTAGTGTATTACTTTAGGACTAAAGGAAACTACTCAACGAAAAGCAGAAGTGTTGAGTCATCGATATGTGCACACGAAGGAAGGAAAACTTGCTAGCTTTCCGAGTTATCCTTGGACGAGCTAGAATACACACACACACACACGCACACACACACACACACACACACACACAGAAAACCTATAAACAGACAGACGCGCATACACACGTCTATGTCCCTACATGGTGCCGTCTAGACTTGTGTCTTAGGCCACTCGTCCACAGACATTCATGCACCTCACTGAAATTGTTTCAAGCAGATTTAAAGCCATTATAAAGGCGAATGATTGACACACTCCATGTTAGTGGCCACTAATAGGTGTCTGGATACTTTTGGTGAGACAGTGTAGATGTAAATCCAGACGTGTAGCTGCAAGCAGAGCGTGTTAGGCGCAGAGACAGGCAGCCCTGCATTACAGTGAGTGCGTGAGGGTGGCTTGAGGGCGCGGGGTTGGCTTGTCGATAGCCTCAGGTCGCTGGGGGCACGGCGTGCCGGAGGCGTGGGTGGAGGTGGAGGTGGAGGGCCATGCCGATGCCTGTGGCCAAGCTTCTGGTTGGTGGCGGGAGGCGGGGGTCTGCGTGCTCCGCGTGCGAGTGGCGCACGCCTTTACAGGGCCTCGTCTCAGATAACGCCATCCGATTCGGTAAAGAGCTCTGCGGCCCGCATCCCGATCTCACCACTCCTTTCGTCGCCGCTGACCACTTGTCGTAGCACTGTTTGCTCATCTAGTGCATTTACACAGATTAATTGTAACCGACCGTCTGTTTAGATATTTCAGTTGTCGTAGTTGTAAAATACGTGGGGTGTTCAATACGTAAAGCAATATATTTGTTTTCTCGGCCAATTTCAGTTGAAACAATACACAAATTGTTGTGAGACATCATGGAATATTCACGCTTCAGCCCCTCCAGTCGCTAAGGGTAGCCTACAAATGGCGTCTGTAACGGACTAGGACGCACATTTCCGCAAGTGGTCTACGACGAACAGCGGACAAACTGACTAGAGGCCACTGTGATGGTAAACCTGCGCTCGAAATACCCTGTTGTAATTTACATAGTTGGCAAGGAAAAAACTTCCCTCGAAATGTTACGAACACCGAAAACGATTTTCTGTCGGTCTGAAACCTTTCTCCTAACCTCATTTTACCATGTTTCTAAAAGCCGTGGTTTTGAAACAGGAAACCTGCAAATAAATACATGTTCATCAAATTTATGACATGTTGTAGACACATTTTTCAGGCAAGTGCCTTATGATACAAAAAATCTAAAAAATATCCACGTACCTATAAAAGGTAATATTACTTCTATCTCGAATCTATTTGTGCCATTAAGCGCTGGGCAACTCTTCACCATTTTTCTTCACATGAACTTGAATGTGTAAACAGTGCAATTACTACTAACAAATACTGTATAAATGCTCCGAGAAATATATGGTGTTCGATGTGTGTCCTTACAAGCCAAAATGCACTTCTGCTCACTAGACTTCTATCTCCACAATGGTGTCCAACAGAAGGTTCAAAATATCCTGGGACTGCAGCGCCCTGGGGAAGTCTAGTTATTTTTACAAGGCCTTTGGGAATGGATATGCATTCCAAGTAGGCAGTTGTCATTGTGTTTCTTTTGCTGGAAAACCAGGGCGTTTCAGATATTCATAGACACCTGCAGAGTGATTACGGAGAACTGGCAGTGAATAAAAGCACGGTGAGTCGTTGGGCGATGCGTGTGTCATCACTGTAACAAGGCCGCGCAAACTTGTCCGACCTCCTGTGTGCCTGCCGGCCACTCACAGCTCTGACCCTTGCAACGTTGGAACGTGCAGACTTTCTCATCCGAGGCAAAGATGGATCACAATCAAACATTTCTACTCTATTGAATGTCAGACACTTGGATGTCAGACACTTGTCAATTGAGGTACTCACAGGTGGGTTCCTGCGGGATTCCTTGCCGCCTAACAGAAGACCATAAACAGCAACTGCGGACCAAATGTGCGGAATTGCTTGTGCGTTACGAGGCTGAATGTGACAACTTTTTGCCGAACATCGTTACAGGCAGTGAAACGTGGGTTCATCACTTCGAACCTGTAAAAAAAGCGGGAATCCATTGGATGGCGTTACACCACATCTTCTCCGAAGAGAAAGTTCAAACCCGCACCCTCCGCCGGTACAGTCATGGCGACGGTCTTTTGGGACTCTGAAGGGATTATCCTGGTTGATATCCTCCTTCACAGTGAAACTATCACCTCTGGAGTGCGGAATGAGATTTTCACTCTGCAACAGAGTGTGCGCTGATATGAAACTTCCTGGCAGATTAAAACTATGTGACGGATCGAGACTCGAACTCGAGACCTTTGCCTGTCGCGGGCAAGTGCTCTACCAACTGAGCTACCCAGGCACGACTCACGACCCGTCCTCACAGCTTCAATTCCGCCAGGACCTCGTCTCCTACCTTCCAAACTTCACAGAAGCTCTTCTACGAACCTTGCAGAACTAGCACTCCTGGAAGAAAGGATATTGCGGAGATATGACTTAGCCACAGCCTGGGGGATGTTTCCAGAACGAGAGTTTTACTCTGCAGCGGAGTGTTCGCTGATATGAAACTTCCTGGCAGATTAAAACTGTGTGACGGACCGAGACTCTACTAGCTGAGCTACCCAAGTTCGAGTCTCGGTCCGTCACACAGTTTTAATCTGCCAGGAAGTTTAATTTCTGGAATGTATTATAATATCCTCAGAAAAGTAGAGAAACGACTTCAGCGTGTTCGTCGCCACAAAAATACAAAAGAACTTCTCCTTCTTCCGGACAACGTAAGGCCTCACACAAGTTTTCACACCCGAGAGGAGCTCACTAAACTTCAGTGACTGTTATTCCTCATCCAACAGCCGGAATGTCAGACCTCCTTACTTCGATCTGTTTGGCAAAGTGGACTATGCACTGCGCGGGGAGCAGTTCGTGGGTGATTGGTAGGTACTGATGCAGCATGACTTTGTTTCCGACGTCGACCAGTAGAGTGGTACCAGAGGGCATAAAGGCCCTCTCACTAACTTGGCGTAAGGCCGTCGCATTGAAAGGAGATTGTGTTGAAAAATAGGGTTTTTGTAGACAAACGAGTAGTAGTATGGTGAATTGGAGTCCTGAAAAAAAGCCAACCTGTTTTCAGAAAAAAAGTGTCGCATTTATTATTGAACGCCCCTCGTATTACTAAAATATTAAACTGTGGCTCAATCATATAAAATTCGTAATAGTCACATGACGCGTTGCAAGGGCAGGCTCTTATCTTGAGGTGAAATATACAAGAACATTTAAACAGATTAGAGACATGAGAACGTAAGAAAGAATAAAACTGGTGGACTAAGCAGTCTCCATCTTACTTTATATTCAGCATAATATGCAGAGACTGAATGTAAAGTAAATAAGAGACTGTTTACTCTGACGATTTTGACGTTTTTTATATTGTGATATTGTTAACCTCTTTAAAAATTCTTGTATATGTCACCTGAAGATGAGAGTCTGCTCTCGATATGCATCATGTGGCTTCTGATCTACGAATTTTGTGTGGTTGATCCGAATTTCAATAATGTACCCCATTTAACCCTGTATTCACCTGACCAAAAGTATTGTTCCTTCTGCCACCGAACTTCACTAATTCCCACTAAATCTAACTTTAACCTACCCATTTCCCTTTTTAAATTTTCTAACCTACCTGCTCGATTAAGTGCTTTACTGTATAGTTAAATGGTGATGGCGTCCTCTTGGGAAAAATATTCCGGAGGTAAGATAGTCCCCCATTCGGATCTCCGGGCGGGGACTACTCAAGAGGACGTTGTCATCAGGAGAAAGAAAACTGGCGTTCTACGGATCGGAGCGTGGAATGTCAGATCCCTTAATCGAGCAGGTAGGTTAGAAAATTTAAAAAGGGAAATGGATAGGTTAAAGTTAGATTTAGTGGGAATTAGTGAAGTTTGGTGGCAGGAGGAACAAGACTTTTGGTCAGGTGAATACAGGGTTATAAATACAAAATCAAATAGGGGTAATGCAGGAGTAGGTTTAATAATGAATAAAAAAATAGACGTGCGAGTAAGCTACTACAAACAGCATAATGAACGCATTATTGTGGCCAAGATAGACACGAAGCCCACCCCTACTACAGTAGTACAAGTTTATATGCCAACTAGCTCTGCAGATGATGAAGAAATTGATGAAATGTATGATGAGATAAAAGAAATTATTCAGATAGTGAAGGGAGACGAAAATTTAATAGTCATGGGTGACTGGAATTCGAGTCTAGGAAAAAGGAGAGAAGGAAACATAGTAGGTGAATATGGATTGGGGCTAAGAAATGAAAGAGGAAGCCACCTGGTAGAATTTTGCACAGAGCACAACATAATCATAACTAACACTTGGTTTAAGAATCCTGAAAGAAAGTTGTATACATGGAAGAACCCTGGAGATACTAAAAGGTATCAGATAGATTATATAATGGTAAGACAGAGATTTAGGAACCAGGTTATAAATTGCAAGACATTTCCAGGGGCAGATGTGGACTCTGACCACAATCTATTGGTTATGACCTGTAGATTAAAACTGAAGAAACTGCAAAAAGGTGGGAATTTAAGGAGATGGGACCTGGATAAACTAAAAGAACCAGAGGTTGTACATAGATTCAGGGAGAGCATAAGGGAGCAATTGACAGGAATGGGGGAAAGAAATACAGTAGAAGAAGAATGGGTAGCTTTGAGGGATGAAGTAGTGAAGGCAGCAGAGGATCAAGTAGGTAAAAAGACGAGGGCTAGTAGAAATCCTTGGGTAACAGAAGAAATATTGAATTTAATTGATGAAAGGAGAAAATGTAAAAATGCAGTAAATGAAGCAGGCAAAAAGGAATACAAACGTCTCAAAAATGAGATCGACAGGAAGTGCAAAATGGCTAAGCAGGGATGGCTAGAGGACAAATGTAAGGATGTAGAGGCTTATCTCATTAGGGGTAAGATAGATACTGCCTACAGGAAAATTAAAGAGACCTTTGGAGAAAAGAGAGCCACTTGTATGAATATCAAGAGCTCAGATGGAAACCCAGTTCTAAGCAAAGAAGGGAAAGCAGAAAGGTGCAAGGAGGATATAGAGGGTCTATACAAGGGTGATGTACTTGAGGACAATATTATAGAAATGGAAGAGAATGTAGATGAAGATGAAATGGGAGATACGATACTGCGTGAAGAGTTTGACAGAGCACTGAAAGACCTGAGGCGAAACAAGGCCCCGGGAGTAGACAACATTCCATTAGAACTACTGATGGCCTTGGGAGAGCCAGTCCTGACAAAACTCTACCATCTGGTGAGGAAGATGTATGAGACAGGCGAATTACCCTCAGACTTAAAGAAGAATATAATAATTCCAATCCCAAAGAAAGCAGGTGTTGACAGATGTGAAAATTACCGAAATATCAGTTTAATAAGTCACAGCTGCAAAATACTGACACGAATTCTTTACAGATGAATGGAAAAAATGGTAGAAGCCGACATCGGGGAAGATCAGTTTGGATTCCGTAGAAATATTGGAACACGTGAGGCAATACTGATCTTACGACTTATCTTAGAAAATAGATTAAGGAAAGACAGACCTACGTTTCTAGCATTTGTAGACTTAGAGAGAGCTTTTGACAATGTTGACTGGAATACTCTCTTCCAAATTCTAAAGGTGGGAGGGGTAAAATACAGGGAGCGAAAGGCTATTTACAATTTGTACAGAAACCAGATGGCAGTTATAAGAGTCGAGGGACATGAAAGGGAAGCAGTGGTTGGGAAGGGAGTGAGACAGGTTTGTGGCCTATCCCAAATGTTATTCAATCTGTATATTGAGCAAGCGGTAAAGGAAACAAAAGAAAAATTCGGAGTAGGTATTAAAATTCATGGAGAAGAAATAAAAACTTTGAGGTTCGCCGATGACATTGTAAATCTGTCAGCGACAGCAAAGGACTTGGAAGAACAGTTGAACGGAATGGACATTGTCTTGAAAGGAAGATATAAGATTAACATCAACAAAAGCAAAACGAGGATAATGGAATGTAGTCGAATTAAGTCAGGTGATGCTGAGGGAATTCGATTACGAAATGAGACACTTAAAGTAGTAAAGGAGTTTTGCTATTTGGGGAGCAAAGTAACTGATGATGGTCGAAGTAGAGAGGATATAGAGTGTAGACTGGCAATGGTAAGGAAAGCGTTTCTGAAGAAGAGAAATTTGTTAACATCGAGTATAGATTTAAGTGTCAGGAAGTCGTTTCTGAAAGTATTTGTATGGAGTGTAGCCATGTATGGAAGTGAAACATGGACGATAAATATTTTGGACAGGAAGAGAATAGAAGCTTTCGAAATGTGGTGCTACAGAAGAATGCTGAAGATTATATGGGTAGATCACATAACTAATGAGGAGGTACTGAATAGAATTGGGGAGAAGAGGAGTTTGTGGCACAACTTGACGAGAAGAAAGGACCGGTTGGTAGGACATGTTCTGAGGCATCAAGGGACCACAAATTTAGCATTGGAGGGCAGCGTGGAGGGTAAAAATCGTAGAGGGAGACCAAGAGATGAATACACTAAGCAGATTCAGAAGGATGTAGGTTGCAGTACGTACTGGGAGATGAAGAAACTTGCACAGGGTAGGGTAGCATGGAGAGCTGCATCAAACCAGTCTCAGGACTGAAGACCACAACAACAGACCACAACAACAACAACACCATTTAAGTAGAACAGTCCAGGGAAAGTTACCAGTACCAGCACGTGTGAAGCGCCGTAATTCATCAAATTGGAGGTTGGTCAAGAAGAGACAGAATACATTGATACAGACATACATTACGTTGAGCAGTCATTATTTTCACCCGTTGTCATATCATTTTTGCTGTACGCGAAGTGGTATAGCTTCAGGCTTCTTGTTGCACTTGAAAGTCGGCAGAGAAGTGTGAAAGTCCAGAGAAGCGGAAGGTAGTGGTGAGGCTGCACACATGATCGTCCTTCAAGCCAAAAATATATTCCTGCACTGCGCAAAATATTTGTGTAGCAGCATCAGTTGTTCCCGAGGGGTTGCTGATGGCACTGGACACATACGAGTGGTCAGACATCGATTACAAAACTTCACAAGCAACACACAGAGCAACTAAAGACTGCACGTGAATCGGAAATATATCAGAAACAAGGCATAGCTTTTATCAGAAGTAATACTACAGAGGAGTATTTATGAAAACACGGCATGAGGCTATCCAAATAAGAGAACGTTGGTTACTGCACTTGATTGTCTTCATCTGGAACAAAGCTAAGTGCATGTCTGCGCCATTTTAACTCTAATAATTAACTAAACTGGTTCACCACCAAACTGACATAACGCTTCCGAACATTACTGGCTATAAAAGCAAAGAATTTAACTTACATCGCTATCGTCTGACCTCTCTAACTGAAGCAAGCACGTCTTAAAGAACGTACCGAAGGAACAGTGAGTCCTACCTTGCAGTCTCTCGCCCCTGACTGCCTCGTTTAAATATGGGCGGACTCAGTCTTCGGTTCCAGAGAGGTGGGAGATGGATAGGTCAAAGCGCTCGGTGCTAAAAAGTGGGAAATATCTACATTGACCAAACAGTAGCTACGTGGTGTGTTCCAGAAAAAACTACCAGTACCAACAGGCGAGAAGTGCCCTAATTCATCAAAAGAGAATAAGCAACCTAGTCTGAGACAGGCTAATAGAATCGATATCATAGCAAAGAGCACACATGATTGTCTGCGGAACTGGGGAGGAGGTGAAAAAGGAAGCTGCATTCGCTCACGGTATATTCCTGTGCATTTGTTGTAGAATATTGATTAACGTCAATTGATTTACAATGCAAGATGACTTAAACGGCCGTCTTTGACGGTGGACTATCGATTATTTGAGTAATGCATCTGGCGATGGGTTAATGCGTACAGTGCAAAGTATAGCCTTCAACGCTGAGCAAATCTTCACGACGTACAAATAACAAGTAAAAAACAGCAAAGCACTTTGTAGCTCACGTAGCAAATCTCCACGACATACATGTAACAAGTGAAAAGCAACTAGGCACTTTTCAGCTCACGTTAAACAAAAATATCATTCTAATAAACTCATTAGATTAACTATATGCAATAGTACATTCTAAAATTAAAAAAAAGAAAACCGACGCACCACGAAGAAATTACGCGAATGGACGGAAATCGGTAAATAGAATGTACATGTACAGAAAAACAAATGATTACAATTTCCGAAGAAATGGATGAATTATTCAAAAGAAAGAGCCTCACAAATTGAGCAGGTCAGTAACGGATTTGTCAGCCTTTGGCCCTTATGCAAGCAGGCTTGGCACTGATTGGCAGGCTTGTTGTATGTCCTCCTGTGGGTTATGAAACGTCCCCTTAGAAAAATTATACATGACTGCTTAAACTGACACACAATATTTTTTAGTGCAACGCAATCTGACTTTCAGTAATCCCTACAAAAGGATGGCCCTGACTAACATTAACCTGTACCTTTCATGAATCACTTACCTCACAAAAATCTTCATTACTCGAACTACTGTAATACAGCGAGCGCCAATACTTCAAAATGGCTCTGAGCACTATGGGACTCAACTGCTGTGGTCATAAGTCCCCTAGAAGTTAGAACTACCTAAACCTAACTAACCTAAGGACATCACACACATCCATGCCCGAGGCAGGATTCGAACCTGCCACTGTAGCGGTCGTGCGGTTCCAGACTGTAGCACCTTTAACCGCTCGGCCACTCCGGCCGGCGAGAGCCAATACTGCCAGCTAAATAAAAACCACTGAAGGCACTAACTACTGATAGGCATAGTTAGCAAA
Organism: Schistocerca piceifrons; assembly: GCF_021461385.2. Classification (NCBI taxonomy): domain Eukaryota; kingdom Metazoa; phylum Arthropoda; class Insecta; order Orthoptera; family Acrididae; genus Schistocerca; species Schistocerca piceifrons. The sequence goes on along the minus strand of NC_060141.1, from coordinate 647,595,904 downwards.
TGAAAGATTTTGATAGAGAAGAAACAATGCATTTACCTTAATAGTGTTCAAAAGTATATATATATATATATATATATATATATATATATATATATATATATATATATATATTATATATCAGTTCATGATATCCAGTCTTACAGATTTACTGTCTCTGTCCAGATCATCCGCTATCAAAACTCCGCCATCCCACTCCCCACATCCACCACTGCTGGCGGCTCACCTCCAACTGCGCAATGCTATGCGCTGTTAACAGCCAACTGCCCAACGCTACAATGGCGAGTATTACAACAATGCCACCCAGCCACAGAGTGCACACAGCACAGCCAGTGATTTTCATTCAGAGCACTACGTGGCGGCAAAATGGAAATGTCGTGTGGCTAGGGCCTCCCGTCGGGTAGACCGTTCGCCTGGTGCAGGTCTTTCGATTTGACGCCACTTCGGCGACCTGCGCGTCGATGGGGATGAAATGATGATGATTAGGACAACACAACACCCAGTCCCTGAGCGGAGAAAATTTCCGACCCAGCCGGGAATCGAACCCGGGCCCTTAGGATTGACAGTCTGTCACGCTGACCACTGAGCTACCAGGGCGGACTACGTGGCGGCGGCGTTAGCAATATAAGAACCTAAACAGCCTACTTACAGTTATTGTGCCAAATTCTATCCAATTGGCGCGTTAGATCGTCCAAATCCCGAGCAGTTATTAGGATTGGCATTGATTGTGAGAGTTGTTGGATACCATCCTGAGGGCTATCATGCTAAATTATATCCAAATGGCGCCTTGGGTCATAAAAATCTCGAGCTGGTCGAAGGACCGTGCCCATAGTGCTCCAAACGTTTTAAACTGGAGAGATATCCGGCGATTTTACTGGAGAGAGTAGGGTTTGCCAAACACGAGGAGAAGCGGTGTATACTATTGACATGTGTCTGTGTGTGTTTGTGTGTGCGTGGGAGAGGGGGGGGGGTAGGCAGGCATTATCTTGCTGAAATGTAATCCCAGGATGGCTTGTTATGAAGGGCTGGCTGTAGTGGCAGTGCGTTTCTAGGCGCTACAGTCTGGAACCGCGAGGCCGCTACGGTCGCAGGTTCGAATCCTGCCTCGGGCATGGATGTGTGTGATGTCCTTAGGTTAGTTAGGTTTAAGTAGTTCTAAGTTCTAGGCTACTGATGACCACAGAAGTTGAGTCCCATAGTGCTCAGAGCCATTTGAACCATTTTTTTGTTATGAAGGGAAACAAAAAGGGGCGTAGAATATCATGGAAGTACAGCTGTGCTGTAAGGAGGTCTGTGCCAGCCGAAGTGGACGAGCGGTTCTAGGTGCTAAAGTCTGGAACCGCGCGACCTCAACGGTCGCAGGTTCGAATCCTGCCTCGGGCATGGATGTGTGTGATGTCCTTAGGTTAGTTAGGTTTAAATAGTTCTACGTTCTAGGGGACTGATGACCTCAGCAGTGAAGTCCCATAGTGCTCAGAGCCATTTGAACCATTTTTGTAAGGATGTCACGGATAACAACAAGGGTCTGCTATGAAAAGAAATAGCACCTCACGGCATCACTCCTGGCCGTTGGGTCGTATCTTGGGCGACAGTCAGGATGGTTTTCCACCACTGTCCAGAGCGTCTCCAGACACGTCTTCTGCCAGGAAGTCACTGACTGGAGTGGAACTGTCTTCAGTGATGGGTCCTGCCTCGAACTGAAACCCCAATGAACAGCGAAGACGAGTTTGGAGACTTCTGGATCGATGGTGAGGTTCGAATCTGACTGTCGCCCACCTTATGGCATGTCATCCAGGCGTAATAGTCAGGTGTGACATTTCTTTTCACAGCAGGACGCCTTAATTGTCATCCACATCACCTTTCTAGCAGAGCAGTAAGTCGATGATATTCTGTGTCCAGTTTTGTTGCCCTTAATGGCAAGATATCCTCGGTTTGCATTTCAACAAGACAAAGCCTGTCCATACACAGCCAGAGTTTTTATGCTTGCCTTCGAGTTTTCCAAACCGTATGTTGTCCAGCTAGTTCACCGGATCTTCAAAAGTAATTCAAAAGTAAGAATACTCTCCTGGCCGTCTTGAACGACTTTTTAACTTTGATAACCATAGTCGTAATGACAGCATCATGATCACTAATCCCTGTCTCAACACTGACACCATCGATGAGGTCTGGTCTGTTCATGGCTACCAGACCTAAAATATTTCCATTACGCGTTGGCTGTCGATTTAGCTGCTCAAGACAGTTTTCGGATTATGTGTTCAAAAGTAATTCACACGACGGCTTGTCTGTACTACCTGTAATGAATCCATAGACATCCCAGTCTATAATAGGTAGGTTGAAGTCGCCTCTGACTAATATAGCATGATCCGGGTACTTCTGCGATACAGAATGTAGACACAATTATTTCCCCTAGCCCTTTTAAACGTGTCCAGATAACTCCACAATCACACTCTACTTCGACCTCAGTAGACACAATATTTTTGTCAACTGCAATGAAGACACCACCTCCTGCGGTGTCTAATCTGTCTTTCCGATACACATTCCAGCCCTCACTAAATATTTCAGAACTTCCTATCTCAGGGTTCAGCCAGGCCTCAGTCCCGAGAATAATTTGCGCGCCACACACTTCCTGGAGGCCAGTAAATTCAGGAACTTTATTCCAAACACTCTGAAAATTTACTGCTGATATCTTGATAGCTGAAGCGTCTTTACACTGAGCGCGTTCTGATTTCCCTGCCTGCACGTCGACTGGTGAATGTTCATCAGGACACCTCGCACTACTGCCTAGCCTAAAAAAAAAAAAAAAACCATGTGCACGCCACAAGTACTCTGCTACCCGAGTAGCCGCTTCATTTGTGTAGTGCACCCCTGACCTATCTAGGGGCATCCTACAATTCCCCACCCAATAGCGCAAGTCTAGAAATCTGCAGCCAAGACCGTCACAGAGTCGACAAAGCCTCTGGTTGAGACCCCCCCACTCGTCTCCAAACCAAAGGACCCCGATCCACTCTGGGAATGCTGCTGCAAATAGAGAGCTCTGCTTGCACCCCGCGCGCGAGGCCAGCGGTTTTCATCAAATCTTCCAGCCGCCTGTACGAACTGAGGATCGCCTCAGAAGCCAAGCAACAGGCATCATTGGTGTCGACGTGAGCAACTACTTGCAGACGACTGCACCCCATATGCTCGATAGCCGCAGGCAAGGCCACCTCCACATCTTGGATGAGGCCCCCCAGCAGACAAATTCAGTGCACGTTGGATTTCTTTCCAGCCCTGTACACTAATTCCCTAAGGGGCTCCATCACCCGCCTAACGTTGGAGCTCCCAATAACCAGCAAGCCTTTGCCCTGTGTGCCTGCTCGGGCCCTGCTGAAGGAGCGGCCACCTGCCCACTGACAGGATGAACAGGCGAGGCCAGCCGGCCAGCCTCTACATTGGCCCTCTGCCTCGAGCGACGCGAACGTGTTGCAGTCCGCCATTCACCCTATGATGAGGGCGGCCCCAATTCGCTGGGTACATTAGAAGGTGCCTCGGTGACTGAGTCAGCGGATGCAGCAAGCGACATCTGGGGTCTCCCAATTGATCTCGTTAGGGGCATTATGGGCAGGGCCCACTAACTAGCTGGGGATTTTGACGATCTAAAGCACCAATTGGACGGAATTTGGCACGATATCCCTCGGGAGGACATCGAAGAACTCTATCATCAATGTAAAGCTAAATAAATGCTTACACAGTCCGCTTACGCGATAGCTAAGTGGCCAGCGCGACAGAATGTCAGTACTAAGGGCCCGGGCTCGATTCCTGGCTGGTTCAGAGATTTTCTCCGCTCAGGGACTGGATGTTGTGTTGTCCTCCTCATCATCATTTCATCCCCATAGACGCGCAAGTCGCCGAACTGGCTTCAAATCGAAAGACTTGCACCTGGCGAACGATCTATCCAATGGAAAGTCCTAGCCACACGACATTTACATTTTTTATTGCTTACATAAGGGCCAGAGGCGGATCAACGCGTTATTGACTAGCTCAATTTGTGAAGCTCTTTTGAATAAATGATCCAATTTTCCTGAAATTGTTCGTCTGCACTCACACATCACACTGATGTCCACCCCATTCGGATAATTCCTTAGTGGTGCATCGTTTTTTTTTTTCTTGTAGCGTACATTTCTGTAGCAGGCAAAGTTTTCTATGATAATACATAACTTCACTATCAGTGCAATACGCACAATAAATAAACTATCGTTATTTGTATCGTTTGTGGAGTATCAAATTTAGTGGTCAGTTGTTTAAAATAGCAAAAGTTAGAGTGAAAAAACTCAAATGAACACTGGGTGAAAGAAATTTAATTGAGACTTAGTGTACGTTCTTAATGTAGAGGACTCGGTGAAATTTGCACGTAGCACTCGTTAAGCACGAACAGAACTTGGAAGTGGGCCCCCTGTGTGTGGTGCTGGTAATGCTGGCATCTGGCAGTCCCGGCTGAGAGATGGCGACAGCTGTCTCCGGGCTACGTGCCACATCCTGTGGGGAGATCCCCTGCCCCACCCTTCCCACCCAGCCCCGCGGTCCGGGGGTTCCCAGCGTGGCGCAACGCTGTCTCTCTGTCTGCTGTGCAGGCCGGGAAGCTAATTACGCCGAGGGGACACCGAGTGATGTAGCAGAGCTGAGCAGGCGCCATGTGTGGGACAAGCATAAAGAGTGGGAAGTCGCCAAAAGGAACGGCTGTTTCCTTTGCAGCCGAATGTCCCTGTAAACGTGAAAAATACTTTTCTTCCTGATCCACCATTGGCCACAGCACGGAAAAGATGATATATTTCTTTTCAAAGATGAAAGCAGCTCTGCCTTACGATTATAATTTTTTCTCTAAACTATCAACTACGTACACCCTATGTACACTGCCAGGAAAAAATTAGTAAGCCCCGAGGTGTCAGGTCAGAGGGGTGTTCTGAGCACAATTTCGACACAAAGCAGATCAGTAGGCTGTGGAGTGGAAGGGGTAAGCTAGTAATAGAACAGTGCATCATCATTGACTAGACACTCGTTTATTGAACACCTAAGTCAGGTATTACCCAAAAGGAACAAATTACAAAATAATATTCTTTTCCTTTAAACAGGCAAAGATCAGTCATTTGACTGAAGGCCTTTTAAGAAAGCAAGACTTCGAAAATTTGAATGATGAGTTAAAATCACATTTAAATAGGCTCTGACAGAGCACATATTTTAAAACGAAATACTTCCTTTAAGGAACCAGCGATCAAAATTAATTACATAATCCTCAACTACCATATTACATCCAAGACATATAAGATTAAACAGTAATATACAGGGTGATTCAAAAAGAATACCACAACCTTAAAAATGTGTATTTAATGAAAGAAACATAATATAACCTTCTGTTATACATCATTACAAAGAGTATTTAAAAAGGTTTTTTTTCACTCAAAAACAAGTTAAGAGATGTTCAATATGGCCCCCTCCAGACACTCGAGCAATATCAACCCGATACTCCAACTCGTTCCACACTCTCTGTAGCATATCAGGCGTAACAGTTTGGATAGCTGCTGTTATTTCTCGTTTCAAATCATCAATGGTGGCTGGGAGAGGTGGCCGAAACACCATATCCTTAACATACCCCCATAAGAAAAAATCGCAGGTGGTAAGATCAGGGCTTCTTGGAGGCCAGTGATGAAGTGCTCTGTCACGGGCTGCCTGGCGGCCGATCCATCGCCTCGGGTAGTTGACGTTCAGGTAGTTACGGACAGATAAGTGCCAATGTGGTCGCGCTCCATCCTGCTGAAATATGAATTGTTGTGCTTCTTGTTCGAGCTGAGGGAACAGCCAATTCCTGGGCTGCGAACAAATGCTTGCTGGATGCGTGCTACATTTTCATCACTCGTTCTCGGCCGTCCAGAACTTTTCCCTTTGCACAAACACCCATTCTCGTAAACTCTTTATACCAACGTTTAATACACCACCTATCAGGAGGTTTAACACCATACTTCGTTCGAAATGCACGCTGAACAACTGTCGTCGATTCACTTCTGCCGTACTCAATAACACAAAAAGCTTTCTGTTGAGCGGTCGCCATCTTAGCATCAACTGACGCTGATGCCTAGTCAACAGCGCCTCAAGCGAACAAATGTACAACTAAATGAAACTTTATAGCTCCCTTAATTCGCCGACAGATAGTGCTTAGCTCTGCCTTTTGTCGTTGCAGAGTTTTAAATTCCTAAAGTTGTGATATTCTTTTTGAATCACCCTGTATAACATCAGAGAGCTGCAGTCCCAAGTTTTAAGCAGCACGTTTCAGATGGACTGCACTGCAACAGTACAATACAAGTCCCTCAGAGGATCTCCCCACACAGGAAGCTATTGCTGCAATCGACAAAATATCAACATCATTCCATGTACAGACCTAAAACAAACTAAAAGTTCTCTTAAGTTTGGTACAGTTAATTCCCTTTCAACATACCATACAAGTCTAGCCCTAGGACGGCACCGACACCCCGCAATTTAGCACGCGAAAAAATACAGCGATGCACTCATCACGTATCGCTACAAAATCCGAGAACAGAGAGCCGGCTCCCCAATAGCGGAACATTTAACCACGCGCAGCGTGCGGGTTTGCGGGATGCTGATCTCGCCCTTACCTTCAGTTACTGCATAGAAAGCCAATGTGATAGGCAAACAGACCAGCATATGATAAAAGTTTAAGCAATTTCCTTACTAGACAACCCTTATGAATAGAAGCCGTAATTTTTTTTTAAACGTGAGCGCACCCACAATCAAAAGACAAACAACCCCAATCATAAGGACAGTAGCACACAAGCAAGTAGCAATGGTAACTTCTGCTTAGATTGGCTACAAATCAGCGCGTGATTTAACACACCAGAGAACAGTCTTTACAGCATAACCATCAATACAATAGCAAATTACTCACACGTGTACTCCCCCACGATTTCGATTCGCAAAGCCATAGACAAAACGTGCTCCCTCAGTTACCCTAAATAACTAACTCCCTTAGTTCCAGAGCAAAGAACCAGACCTAATGAAGCACCACAGTTTTCGCCTCTAAATTGTCACAGTACAAGTGAGACTCAATCACAAATGTAATTTTACGTCACCAGTTCCCGTACAGTAAATACAAGCGCCAGATTTTCGCCCGTTTATAACGGCAGGCAGCAACACCGTACGGAAAAGAGCGTAGATACAAGCTCTTACCAGTTCTCTTCTCCGAAAGCAGCCACCGCAACTCTCGGGAACCACTGCGACATCCAATGCAAAAATCGTTACTCCTTCACACAAATTACAGGACGCCCGCTTCCCGCTGCTTGCTACGGCGCATTCCGTTCAGAGCCAACTTGTATATCTCCATGCAATAGGTCCGGTCCCACACTCGCTGCGTCAACCCGACAACCGTCTTCCACCACGTCCTGGAGCACACCCCCCACAGGACCTCGCCTCGTTACTCCTCGCGTAGGCCCCAGAGGGCGCTGCTTACCGCCCTGACCGTAGAAGGAAAGATAAATCACCAGAGTGGCACTATCGATATGAGCCGCCACGGCTCAAGCCCTTTTAGAGGTTTCCAATTTACACAAGATTTACAGTTGCAACACTGTATATGGAGTACAGGAAATGATTACATTTACAGATCAATAGCACAAGCGGTTCTGAGGTACCCATGCTGAAACACCCATATTAATAAGTGGTGTAGCTTCCATGGGTGGCAATGCAGGCGCTGAGACTGGTATTCAGTTAACTGCAGAGATGGTGAATGCTATCCTGGGATAAGTTAGGACACGGTTGAGTAGTCAACTAGTCATTTCTCGTCCCATCACATCCCATTCGTGCTCAATAGGAGACAAGTACGGAGATCGTGTTGCCCAGGGAAGATGCCAGCATTTGAGTTTCACAGGCAGTGTGTGGACGAGCGTTAACCTGCTGGAAAAACACACCTTCCTGTTGCAAGAACGGTAAAAAAACAGATCTAATAATACTCTGCACGTACCGAGCACAGGTTAACATCCGCTCCAGAAACACCAAAGGCGAATGAGAGTTGCGTCTTATCGTACGCCAGACCATTTTTTTTAAAATCTCTTTTTTGTTCGTTGCATCTGCTTGGAGCGGACGTCGTAAGACATCCGTTTAAGTTCGTTGTTGATCGATTAACTCAGTTTTTTTTTTATTACAGAGGGCAGCTAACCCTCTGACCGAACACGCTGCGCTACCGTGCCGGCAAATTTGTGCTGCTGCAGGGACTCGATCCTGGGTCTTCTTCCTTGCTAGGCAGAAATGCTAACCATTACACCACCACAGCACTGACCACAAGATATGGGTTGGGGCCAGTGTGTCTTGGACGAATGCGCTCTACGGACAACGCTCACCAGGTCTACGTCCTAAGCGCAAACGACCATCAGTTATATGCCGGCAGAATCTGCTTTCATCACAGAAGACCACTAGGTGCCATTACATCTTCCCCAACTGTTCCTCTGACAGCACCATTCGAGCCGTGCACATCGATGCTGTGGCGTGAGTGGGAGACGGGCAAGACGTGTGCGTTCCCCTAATCCCACTGCTAATAACCGGTTGGCAACAGTTGATTTTAACACGTCGGGGCTCACTAGCCCTCTTACCTATTATGAGGTAGCTGTACGATCAGCCACTGTTGCCCTTACAAAACGGCGATTCTGACGGGAGTGTGTGTTGCGTGGACGTCCAAGTTCACGTGATCACTGATACCAGCATCGTCATACAACTGATGCAGCACGTCCTACTTGTGTGGCAGTTCTCCGAAAGGACAATCCCGCCTGTCGGTAGACCACTATTTGACCCCTTTCAAACTGCTCAGTTGGCTGTAGGAAGCAAGAGTGCATCTCTGTGACTCGGTTGTCTGCTTGTTTCACACGTTTGCACTACACTGAGCTGAGCTGTGAGCAACCCCTATATTAAAGGGTAGACACAGATGATGTTCTGGTATCTATGCCACTACCCTGTCTGTTGGCAAACGCCTTTGAAGCCACTCTCTGTACATCTACTATTCTCTAGGTAGCACATGCCGTCATCAGATCAAAATCGGCGTCGTCTTTCCAGGTGTACCAATGTTTATTCCGGCAGTGTATATACTCGCAAAAGGCACTGTCATAACTAACTGACTCGTCATCGCCGAGCCCAAACCGCTAAGGATAGAAAATTGAAATTTGGAGTGGGTGTTGAACTTACCCTATAGGCGTCGTTTAAGAAGGAGTTTTTCGAAATTCCACACCCAATGGGGTGAAGTTTATAGAGATGGGGCCCCTCCAAGCCCACACCAACGTGGTGACCAAACCAAAAGTTCTACTGTCACCTCCGTAAATATGTTAGTTATCTAGTAAGTGGATCACAGGATGCTGGGCTGTGATGTTGTCCGTGCGTCTGGGTAAGACTACGCATTAACACGGTCCATCAGGTGATAGATAGTGGATGAAACGCGAGTGAGTGTAGCGATTTGAAGAGCAGAGGGAAAAAAGTGCCATGGCTCGTGCCGTGGGAAAAAAAACTCTGCGACAGTGGGATGAGTAGTAAGAGCAGTAGTGGCTTACTAGCTGCGATAGCTCGTGCATGGTTGGATTTGTTAGTATGGGTATCATGCATCAATACCGTGACAAGCGATGGCGATGTGTCCCAGTTGCTGCAGCTGCTACATTCCTGGAACAAACAAGATCGTTATACAGTAGTGGGGGATCGGCCATAGATCATCTCACTGTGTGGGGGATGTGTGGAGCTTGTTTGCATGCAGTGTACGGTACGGCTTCCCTGTGTGGTGCCAGTTATTCGGCAGTGTATTTCAGCTGGATATCCAGTAATGGCGTCTGATTAACAGGGGCTCGCCTGTGCCGTTATGTTTGCGTATGCTTGGCCATAGATGTTATGTCCTATGGTTGTGGACGTAGTTCCCCAGATTCAGAATAAACGGGTTCTGCGAATGTCTGGAGTTTCTGTATAGTCTTGTGGTGAGTTTGCGGATTACCTCCGTGAGAGTCTCAAGTCGGTATTCTCGGTGAAGGTCCGCGATGCGTGTGTATCGTGGAGCATTGCTTATGATTTAGAGTACTTTGTTTTGTATGAGCTGCAGACGGCGCAGGCGTGTAGGCGCAGCGTATCCCCAGACAGGGGTCGGATAAGTGTCATGTACATGGATCTCGACACCCTTCTGTTCAGTGTGCTACACCTGTTGAGCATAGGATAGAGCTGTTTGAGCCTCGCGCTAGCTCGGTTGGTCATGTGTTGTATGTGGTCCCCCCAGAGTAATTTCCGGTCCAGCCAGACACCGAGGTATTTGACTTTCTCGCGGAAACGTATTGGACGTGCATGTAGAGTTATTGGTCTGCAGTAGCGGTGTTTGCGCAGTTGCTTCGGTCTTCTAGTGAACAGAACGGCTTCGCACTTGACGACGTTTACTCTAACACGCCATTTCTCCAACCAAGGCTCGGCCACTCTGAGTGCAGTCTGTAGGCGTGACGTAATATTTGATGGTTTCCAATCTTGCGCAAGGATGGCTGTGTCATCCGCGTAGATTGCCATCATTGTGTTGTGTGTGGTTGGGAGATCGTTTATGTAGAGGTTAAACAGTAGGGGCCCTAGGATGCTTCTCTGGGGTACTCCCGCGTGTATACCGTGTCGTGTTGATTGTTTTCCCTGCACGTTGTAACCTCCCCACCGAAATTTTAAAAGAAATTGACAGACAATACTTAATACAAATGGGAGCCGAGTGTAACCTTCCCACCGAAATTTTAAAGTAATGACAATATTATTTAGGAATGCTAATGGACATTGCACTAAGTGTAACTTTCCCACAATGGAATCTACTGACAATGACAATTAAACAAAAATTAGCAATCTGACTCAAATATAAATGCCTCACAAAAAATTAAAGTCCATTCAGTGATAAGAAAATTTAATTAAACCGAAATATCGGTCTTTGGCCCTGTGTAAAACAATCAGAATTAGATTCTTACCTCAGTATAACTGGATGTCAAATTTCTGCTCTTATCTTTACGCACGGCTTGGAGGAACTGCATTGCAAATAATAATATTCCTTTTTTCTGTGATTTTACTGAAAATTTTCTTTAAAAAAAGTGGAATGAAATGGGAAGTGCAACGAAATTTTTAGTTCAATAAAAAATAAAATTTTTTGAAAAAATGCTTTTGAAATAAAAATTATTATTGGGGCACTTGTTGGAGAATAATTACAATAAATAAATTTTTACATTATCTAATGATTATATTAATTAACAGTATACCTCATTCAGCATCTTGACCAGTGTTGCCGACCGCCTACATCACACAACCGCACTGGGCTGCTACTACTGACCGACCGCTCTGCATGACGACTATTAGCGTACTGCACTACATGACGACTAGTAGCGAACTGCACTGCACGACTACTACTGACCGACCGCTCGCAACTAAACCGAGCTACCGACTGAGAACCGCTCGCAACACTCGCGCGGTCAAGCGCAGGCTCTCTGGTCAGAGACGCTGCAATGCCTCGCCATCGCTGCTGCGTTACATACGTGTTTCATAACCCTCCACTGGGGGGGCAAAAATTTGGCAGCGATGGTGAGTCATTTGGACTTGCCAATCGCGGCAAAATTTTTCATTAATTAAGAAACTTCTACAATTTACAGAATATTTAGATGTAGTACATGAATTAAATGTTGTGCACACGCACTAAGTACAAAATATATAAGACAAAGACAAGATGTGAGTACAAAACATAGTAGCAAATCAGAAAAATGTATATACAAATTATTTGACAGAAAACAAAGTGCAGAGGCACTGAAAAAATTCATTGGCATATTCAGAACAAATAAACGGACTGGCAAAAAATATTATGTTGACAAGTGACATGAGTGCACATGCACTGCAGTTGAGAACATATCAACAAATGATGAAATGTATATACAATTAGTAACCAAATGACATAAGTGCATACGCATTGAAGTATTGAATATACAGAATAGTACAAATCATATTGAAAAATGAGAAAAGTGCATAAGCACTGAAGTTCAGTAGAAAACGTATTAACACCTAACATAAGTGCACATGCACTGTAGTTCAGAACATATCCATAAAATAAAAAAAATGTATATACAATATAAAAGACAAGAGTGTACATATACTGTATTTCAGAACAAATCGAAAAATGTCTTTAGCATTTTCGCAATAAATAATCATAATGGCAAAAAATCATGTCCAAAGTGCACACGCACTGAAAAATGTCTTTAGCATTTTCACAACAAATAAACATAATGGCAAAACATCATGTCGACCAGTGCCATAAGTGTACTCGCACTGGAGTTCACCGAATCGAAAAAAAATTGTATAGCCATGAACATAAATGACGTTAGCAAAAAAAGATTTTCACCATGTGACAAGAATTAGGATAGGAAAGGGAAGGATTGCATCATGGTTGTAGCACTTTAGATTGCACACAGCTGTTCTGAAAGCCCATATCTTTCCACAGAAGTACAATACCAAGTGACACAATTTGAAGTTCTTTTCCCATCAGAATTTATCAGTGTAGCCAAGACACTGAACTGTCGTAGTAATGTTCCATATTTTCATTTTGGCAGTACATTAGGTACACCAAACAGTGGGACCATAATAATGTCTTCATCGCTCACGGTGGTGGACAGCATGTCGTGTCAACACCACGCTCTTACAAGGCACACCAACGTAGAATTAGTGCAAAACCAAAGATAGTGCTCCATGATCACTAGGATAAACAGGACAAATGGACATTGCAATAATTCAGGGTAGTCAGCTTATGAGGTGAAGGACATCAAGTCACATAATATTGACAATTAGAGACTTAATTAGCAGTTTGTGGCATTCATAGCCCAGTTATTGAACATTTCTGTACCAAGTATGTAGTATTACAGAAAAATGTTCATTAATTGTTTTACATGGAATCAGTAGCCTTCTTTTCCTAGTTACAAAGTATAGCATGGTTAATTAATCATTTGTCATTCCAATAGTATTAATCATTAGCCTTTTCCTAATTATAAAGCATTATTAAACAGTCATTAAGATTCATTAGCCTTCTAATTACAGAGCATAGCATCATTTGTCATTTCAATAGTATTAATCATTAACCTTTTCCTAATTACAAAGCATTATTAAACAGTAGCATAGTTAATTAATTATGTGTCATTCCAATCTAGTAAGAATCATTAGCTGGCATCATGGGTAATCGTATTACAATAAACAGTGGTAGTCCTTGGCCAGTTACAAAGTATATTTAGTATGACAGAATAATATTCATCAGAAGTCTTAGTTGAAAAGGAGAGTCAATTATTGGCCTAGCATTAACATAATACATTGAGTGATACAAATTATTGGCACTCATTGGCCATTAACCAAAACATGAAAACTCAACATGGAAAACAAGAGCTAATTAATGGCATAATTAATAACAATTCTTCAAGTGACATTAATTATTGGCACTCAGTGGCCAGCAAGTATTGAATAGAATAAAACATTGTTCATCATTCAGTATTATTCAGATCATTACGAAGTCATTATTAAAAATCAGTTAATTACAGTCATAGCATTAATAATCATGGGCATTATAAGCAGTCTCATTACAATAAACAGTGGCAGTTATTAGCTAGTGACAAAGCATTATTTTATATATATACCCTTTTTTTTTGTCTCATTAAGAAGTCATTACTGAAGTGACATACTATTCAGAGCTAATCGGCATTACTCAGAACTTTCTCAAACTGGTATCACTATTTGGGACTGGTAATACATTTATTTATTTATTTATTTATTTTTTTTTTTTTTGTTAGCAATGCATTGCGTTGGGATCGGTAATTAATTGCTGAGACATAACACTATTTGCTTTTGACCTGTTGCTGCAAATGAGGATAGGTAACATCATTCGTCATGAGTCAGCTGTAGCAAGATTATGGAACAAGGCAGTATATGTGATCACATTTATAAATGATAAACACAAATGGGTAATAAAAAAAATGCAAGTACTAGAACAGGTATAATAACTAACAGGTTTAGTAAGTATCATGAAAAGCTTCTCCTGGAAAAAATATAAAATGGATTATTGACCTGAAAGAAGAGACGCACACTATGCTGAAAAGTAGTGAACTTCGAATTAACAGGTAGTGAAATGTGTATAAAAATGTGTTCCATAGCTGTCCTTTCCAAAACTTTCCGTCATCCTACTATGCAATATAACACCTGCTGTCAAAACAAACTGCAACAAATACTTAAATAACTACATAGCCTAAATATAACTTCAACATCATCCTCATCTGTAAAGAAAAAACTTCATTATCCATCACTTCAGTATCCACATTACCATAACTTCATTATTATCATCACCTACAAAGAAAAACTTCATTATTCATAATAGCATATTCTTCATCTTATTCATCAGTATTCATTATCATCTGCAAAAAATCACTTCATTACTCATTATACAACTATTCCTTATCTCTAGCATATTTCATCACTAAAACTAAGATGTGTAGTTCTCTCTGACAGCCTGCATCAATCACCTTGTATTCTGAAAGAAAAAATTAGTTAAGACTGCTATTCTGTGATGAGTATTGTATATTCTTGTTAATGCCTGCCAATCCTGATCCATTTACTCTTCCTCATAAAGTTATTGCATCTCCTTTCGTTTATTCCCTAGGTGAAATTCCCATTTATGCTAAATTTATTTCTTAGAATCATCATTCCTTTCTGAAATTCATGAACAAAGATTAATGTCTTGCATTTAAATCATATACCCACTAAATAATGACTGGTTTATGGTGACACAATTAAGCATACAGCATAACATGACAGAAAACGTAATATGTCAAAGACATTGACAGTGTTCAGATGCGAAAATGTTCACAGAATAATACAATGCAGCAGCAAAAAATGTAAAACAGTCACGATGTTGAGATGTCATAAGGCAAAAATATGTCAAAGTCACTGGTGTGTTATATCTTAACTATTTCACAGTGCATATAAACAAAACATGAAAACAATCGTACATAAAAAGACAAAATGTGGCGTTCGTTGTGTTCAGCTTGTATAGAGTGTAGTTAATAGAGACGAGAATTAAACCCTTTAATAAAAAAAAATGTAATGAAATTAACATGTCATTAGCTAACATTGCGTAATTAGTCATAAAATACGTAAGTTCGTCTGGAAAAGTATACACGGTCTGATATGTAACGACAAGAAAAGCAACCTGCTAACCTTACCTTGTCGGGCACTTGCCAAGAAAAAATACGATAATCATCAGTAATTAGTCAGGTGAAATAATTGCATTAGTGTGTTGAATCATACAGTGGTTTCACTCAATAAACGGTTTAATGTTTGAGATATGGTGATTGCGTTTCGATTTTCTGGTTCTCAAAGTTTCGACGTGTACAACATTGGGGTGAGGGATGCTGCGAATCCGATATGGACCTGCGTATAGAAGTTCAAATTTACTGCACTTACCTTTTAATTTACCGGATAAATAGTGTGTACGTATTAATATCTTCTGTCCAACGTGAAAGTCGCGGCGTGTACAAACCTGTTTTTGCTGTCTTCTCCGGCGCTCTGCGGCACGTTTGATGTTGTTCAGCGCAATGTTAATTATTTCGTGGTGTCGTAGGCGACGACTTTTGGGAAATTTTACTAATTCTTTAATTTTGTTTGGTGGTTCAACGTTTTTCAGTATAACAGACGGAGATAGCATAGTGGATTCATTTGGAATGCAATTAATCACGTCTTGGAATGAGAGTATGTGTGTATCCCAATCAATATGTCTTTTGTGGCAGTATATTCTACACAGTTTACCAATTTCTTTCATTAATCTTTCACAGGGGTTCGAAGAAGCGTGGTACTTGGATATATAGATCGGAGAAATGTTTCTGGCTCGTAACATGCGTGTCCATACGCTACTACGAAATTGAGATCCATTGTCAAAAATTACTCTCATCACATGCCCTACATGAAATAGAAAATGTTTTACAAATGCTTTCGAAACAGTTTTAGCAGTAGCTTTGCGTAACGGAGTGAAAGTAACAAATTTTGAAGTGAGCTCAACAGCGACAAAGATGTAGCAAAAACCTCTGTTAGTTCTGGGAATCGGACCAAAAATGTCTACTGCAGCCATGTGTCTTAATTTAACAGGTATAATGGGATATAATCGAGGAATATGTGAAGTGGTGTCTGATTTAGCTTTCTGGCAAATTTTACAAGACGCTAAAACTCGTCGTATACGTTTCTCTATGTTAGTAAAATAACAGTTCTGTCTCAGTATAAGAAAACATTTTCGTGCTGCGTAATGTGCGTAACTTAGATGAGTGTACCAGATTAATTTGTTGACCAGTTCGTCAGGAATGCATAATAACCAATTGTTGCTGTCAGGATGAGAGCGGCGAAACAGAATGTCATTGCGTACAGTGTAGTGGTTTCTAATCGTAACATTATTCTTATCTAGCCAAAGCTGTTTAATTTCTTTCCACACGTTGTCTTTGTTTTGTTCTTGTGCTATGTCCTGTAATGACGATGAAATAAAGTTTTCAAATGCAACTTGCTGAATGTACATGACACTGAAATTTGTTTTGCAGAAGTTGGTTGCTACGTCTTGCTGATTGTTGCTGAGAGAACGCGATAGTGCGTCTGCTATAACATTTTGCGTGCCGGGAATGTGGACTATTGTAAAAATTAAATTCTTGTAAATAAAGTTTCCATCTACTTAATCTGTCGTGAGTAAATTTAGCTGAAAGCAAAAAATTGTATGGCTCTGTGGTCTGTGTAAACGGTGGTATGTCTGCCATAAAGAAAATGCCGAAATCTCGTAAAAGCCCATACAACACATAATGTTTCCAATTCTGTAACGGAGTAATTTCGTTCAGCGGGTGACAAAATGCGACTTGCAAATGCAATGTTTTTAATTACTGTAGAGCCATCTTCTTCAATTTCCTGGAAAATATGTACGCCTAAAGCGGTGTTGGAACTGTCGGTAGCAATGGAAAAATTTCTAGTAAGATCTGGGTGCGATAAAAGTGGTGCATTCAACAGAGCATGTTTCAGGTTCATGAATTCAGAGCGTGCTTGCTTATCCCAAGACCAAATAGTGTTTTTACCTGTTAATTGGCATAGTCTAGGCGTGTCTAAAGCGGAGTGATGAATAAATTTACGAAAAAAATTAATTAAGCCCAAAAAACTGCGTAATTGTTTCTTCGTCGTAGGAACAGTAATGTCACGTAGAGCTTGAAGTTTTTCTGGATCAGGCGCAATGCCTTCTGCTGAAATTACGTGTCCAAGAAATTTTATAGAAGATTTGCCAAAGTGCGATTTACTAAGATTAACTGTAAGTCCTTGTGCATGAAAAGTTTGTAACAGTTGTTCAAGAATCAGATTGTGTTCAGACCAGTTAGCTTCTGCGATAAGAACGTCGTCTACATACGTCGTAATTCTGTCCTTAATGCAAACGTGTGTCGGATGGCGTCAAAATTAATAACATTTTCGTGAACAAAATTCTGCGTGTCAAAAGTAATGTTTGCGTTACTGTAATATGCAATCTGTGCTGTATCTGGTTAAAATCTATCGTACGTGTTATTATTTACGGGAGAATGTTGTGGCATATCCACTATATGAACTGTTCTGTTATTTCTTACTGACGTGTTACGCTATGGATGACACCTATTGCCTGGATCATTCATGATAATGTGTTGTTGCTGATGTTCTTGCTGCTGAAAAGATCGACTGTTATTAAATGTACGCTGAAAATTGTGCTCATTATTTTTACGTCTGTCATGATAGTAATTTCTATACGGTGTATTGCGATACGAGTTGAAATAGAGTGTTGTCTGTACGTAGTTATTTCTTTGCTGCCATGCGTTACTATTTGTTGGAGCTGGGACTATACGTGCACGCGGCGAAACATTAAAGTTTAGTTGACCTTGTAGACTGCATTGTTGGTTAGGTATGCTAAGCGGTTGACTTTCATGCTGTTGCGGTGAAAAACGTCTATTGTTACAAAAAAATGCGTTTGCTGTTAATTTTACACATACTGATGATTACGATTTTATCCGTTATTAAAATTCTCGTGATTCTGGAGTGCCTAATGAAAATTGTCACATTCGGTAAAAATTTGTCACATCGGGTTTTCATTACATACGTTTCTTAATTCTACAAAGAGCAATAGTTAAAGAGCAGTTTTGATAGATATAAAGGATAGTAGAAGAAAAGGCAGCAGTGCAGAAAACTAAAGATGAAACAGCACTACTACAGCTCGGGGCCCTATGCTCGCTACGGCACACATTCATTAAAGCGTAATGAATCCCCTGAGGTCAATTACGCACTGCAAATAAATTTAAACTTTTGCGTTGCAAGCAATAGCGGTAAAATTCCAAAAGTAAATCGCTGTATTCTTGCCAATTCCAGTTTCTGTATAATACATAATGCTGATGAAAATACAATAGCAAATTGTCGCCTCTGGTTCAAAGCTAGCTTCCGCATTACAGGCAATAGCGGTGAAAGCACAAAAATAAATTGTCGTATACAGCTCAAAGCGTGTACCTGTGTTCTGTCATTATTAAATTCTTTGCATTTTCTTACAAATGCAAACTGCTTATTATCAACGTTCTCGTCACTGAATTTGAGAACACGTTCAGGTTTGTGTGTGAATCTTTTCGTCTGTGTCATTTCGGATTTCAAGTTGCGTAGCTTTTCAGATTTTAAGTCGCGTGGCTTTTCGGATTTTAAATCGCGTAGTTGCTGTAAATTGCTCACATTATACACGCTGCGTAAGTCTGACAAATGTTCGCAAAGTGGCGTCTGCTGTGATGTGTTATTGGTGACTGAAATAGTTTTTAATTCTGTTACTGTAACACTTTCGACATTTTGGTTGTTCTGTCGTTCACTTTTATTATTGACTTCCGTATTCGGAGTGTGTGAAACTTCCAATGACTTCAAATTAAACTCGTCGCGTATCTGTACTGCGTTTTTACGGCATTGTTTGGTGACTGCATTAATCCCGTCTTTATGTGATTCTGTTGTGTCTACACGTGTGCTACTTAATTCTTGTGCAACAGTGCCAACTTCTTCATTACTGTTATTAGCACAAGTCTTAGTATCTACACGTAATTGTACTTTATTGTCCCGACATTGCACGGTAATAGCTGTATTCTGTTCACTAACTTGTCTGCTCCGTTCGTTAAGGTTGTCTTGTTTTTCGTTCGTCAGTTTGAAACTTTCATTAATTGTTTCGCTAAGTTGTTTGTAATGGTTGTCAAAACTTTCATTAAGTTGTTCGAAATAATTATTCATCATTTCCTTCCGCTGTTTGTACTGTTCACTAAGTTGTTTGAGATCTTCGGCATAATTGTCAAGTTTTTCGTTCTGTTGTTTGACCTGTTCACTGAGTTGTCTAAAATTTTCGTTCTGTTCACTAAATTGTTGTTGTAGCAATCTTGCCATAATTTGTTCAAAGCCAAAATTAGCGTTTATACTCTCTGTGCTGTTTAGTGGTGGATCTGGAACTTTCTCGCTTACTGTAACCATTTGGTTATTCTGAGATTTAGAAAAAGGTTTGTCAGTCGGATGTACACTGTCAGACATTATTTCGGAATTAAATAAATCTGTCCTACTTTCAGTACACTGTTCATTTTCACTAGACAAATTTGTCTGTACGTTACTTGAATTTTCCAAATCGGGTGTGTTAAGCTCGGCAGCGCTCATTACAATAGAGCGTCCCGCGTCATCAATTGTCGTCAAATTAACAGACGAGACAATTGAGTTCGTTTGTTCATCATTAATATAAAAGTCATCACTAGTGATTGTAATGCACTGATTGTTAGTGAACACAGGATTGTCATCATTACTCTGCGTGTCACAATTATTATCAGTCACGTTGTTTAAGTCGGTAATTTCATTCAAAATACCTCGCGATACACTATTCACAGTCTTTCGCGGCATTTTTACAATAGTCACAATTTTTCACAAAATAAATAAGCACAATGCAAAAGCAACACACAAATACAACAGAGCAACGAATTGCCGTTGACCTGTAGAAAGAAAGTCACAAGATTAGTAAAAGCGTTGCGCCAAATTCTAATTATACCTAAGCAAATAAGAGCAGATATCTGACTGTTGTTCAAAAGACTCTCAACGAAATTCGATCCTGGACTGGGTGTCGCCAAGTGTAACCTCCCCACCGAAATTTTAAAAGAAATTGACAGACAATACTTAATACAAATGGGAGCCGAGTGTAACCTTCCCACCGAAATTTTAAAGTAATGACAATATTATTTAGGAATGCTAATGGACATTGCACTAGGTGTAACTTTCCCACAATGGAATCTACTGACAATGACAATTAAACAAAAATTAGCAATCTGACTCAAATATAAATGCCTCACAAAAAATTAAAGTCCATTCAGTGATAAGAAAATTCAATTAAACCGAAATATCGGTCTTTGGCCCTGTGTAAAACAATCAGAATTAGATTCTTACCTCAGTATAACTGGATGTCAAATTTCTGCTCTTATCTTTGCGCACGGCTTGGAGGAACTGCATTGCAAATAATAATATTCCTTTTTTCTGTGATTTTACTGAAAATTTTCTTTAAAAAAAGTGGAATGAAATGGGAAGTGCAACGAAATTTTTAGTTCAATAAAAAATAAAATTTTTGAAAAAATGCTTTTGAAATAAAAATTATTATTGGGGCACTTGTTGGAGAATAATTACAATAAATAAATTTTTACATTATCTAATGATTATATTAATTAACAGTATACCTCATTCAGCATCTTGACCAGTGTTGCCGACCGCCTACATCACACAACCGCACTGGGCTGCTACTACTGACCGACCGCTCTGCATGACGACTATTAGCGTACTGCACTACATGACGACTAGTAGCGAACTGCACTGCACGACTACTACTGACCGACCGCTCGCAACTAAACCGAGCTACCGACTGAGAACCGCTCACAACACTCGCGCGGTCAAGCGCAGGCTCTCTGGTCAGAGACGCTGCAATGCCTCGCCATCGCTGCTGCGTTACATACGTGTTTCAACGTCAATGTTGAAACTCCTGTCTGTGAGGTATGAGTGTATTAGACGCAGCAGCCCGTCGGGGAATCCCGCGTCGCTGAGTTTGCGGATGAGGCCGTTGTGCCATAGACGGTCGAAAGCCTTTTCGATGTCCAGGAACACTGCCCCTGTAGCTTTGTTTATGTTGAAGCCATGTGTTATATGTTCAACGACCCGTAGGAGTTGTCTTGTGGAGTGGTGATTCCTGAAGCCGAATTGCTCCGGTCTCAGGATGTCATTTGTTATGCAGTGCTTAGTGATACGTTTGAGAATCACCTTCTCAACAATCTTACTGAGCGAGCTCAGAAGGCTGATGGGTCAGTAATTTTGTGGGAGGCTGTGGTCCTTCCCCGGCTTCCTGAACATCAGGACCTTGGCCGTCTTCCAAAAGGCGGGGAAGTGTTGGTGTTTTAGTATGGCATTCGTTATGTGTGTTAGGTACTCAGTTGCTTTATCCGTGAATTCCTGGAGGACACGGTTTGAATGCCATCATGACCAGGGGCTTTCCTAGCAGCGGAATGCATTATCGCCCAGGAGACTTCGGCTGTGCTAGCATGTCGAATGTCGTCGCGCGATGGTTGGGCTAGAATGCGTGTAACCTCTTGGTCAGTAGCAAGAGTGAACACTGGATCTGATGGTACCAGGTTCGGTGTGATTGACGCTGCCAGTGTTCGGGCCATTAGTTCTGCTTTCTCTTCCGCTGAGTATGCAGGTCCGTCAGGCCCTTGAAGCGTTGGGGTGTATATTTTCTCCCTGGTGAAGTGTCGGGCTAGTTGCCACACGCCAGGTCGTGCGGTGTCCAGCCCTTCGAGTTTTTGGTTCCACTGTTGTGTTCTATGTGTTTGTATTTTATCGTGTATGATGCCCTGTAGTCTGTTAATGTGCCGTTTGAAGTACGGACGCCTGGTGCGCTGCCATTGTCTACTGAGGCGATTCCTCATTGAGATTAGGCCCATGATTTCCTGGGGCAGGGCCGCACTGCGTTGTTGTGAGGTGCGATCAGGTATGGTGCCTGCCATTGCGTCCTGGACGGCGTTAGCGAGGGTTTCTACTGCCTCGTCAATTTGTTCTGTTTCATTAATTTCGTGTATAGGTGGGATGTGGCTATCGAGCGTTTGCTTGAACAATATCCAATTCGCACGCCCGTAGTCCAACATCTTGCGTTGTTCCATGTGCTTCAGTATTTCCTCAATGTATAGTATTACAGGTTGGTGGTTTGAGGGCAGATCGTTTTCAACGGCAACGTTGAGTGTCGCTGTAATGCCCTTGATGAGGGCCATGTCTATCACGTCTGGCCTGTGTCTCCTCTGATAGGGAATGTGCGTCGGTTCAGTCGGTGCTAGTATAATGTAGTTTCTGCCTAGTGAATGTTCGTACAGTTTTTTGCCGTTGGGGTTTCGTATGCGTGAATTCCATTCTGGGTGTTTTGCGTTCAGATCTCCAGCGACTATTACTCGCGGTGAAATGTTGAGTAATGTGCTGATATCGCGTGTAGAAATGCCTACAGGGCTGTTGTATACCGATATCAGTGTGGTGTAGGCTCCGTTGAACTTCCGACTCTGACGGCCGTAGCCTCGATTTTTTCCAGTTCAGGGAGCTCTATGTTTGTGTGCTCAATGTCTTTGTGTATGACGATTGCCGTTCCACCTGCCACGGCGTCGCCCAGTCAGTCGGTACGATAGACACAGTAGCCAGGAAAGTTTAATTGTTCGTGCGGTTTAAGTTTAGTCTGGCTCAGTACCGCGACAAGGATTCCCTTGCGCTCCATGAACGCGGCAAATTCTGCCCTTTTGTTGTGGATCGAGTCTGCATTCCAGAACAGGATCTGTGATAGTGTGTGCGGGTCTGCGTTATGGGCCGGGTGTGGCATATTATTCATGTAAGAGTGTGAAAGAGTGTTGTGATGGCAGTGTGTATGACAGCCCAGTATCGGCCGGGTTCGGCGCTCATGAGCTGGGTGATGAGTGTAGTGATGGCCGTCAGCACCTTGGTAAGGATTTGAACGGTCGTGTGTCGGGGGAATAGTGTTTCCAGTATTCCCCCAGGTGATGTGTTGGTGTTGGGTGTGACAGCCTGAGGTGCTGTTGTGGAGTGCTGTTGTGCAGGTATTGGTGTGTTGTTAGGAGCAACATTTGTGTTTTGTGACAGAGGTTGTGGCGCCTGTGTTACTTCTGTGGTGAGGGGGATGGTAGTGTGAGTTACAGTCTCGGTGTCTTGTTGACTGTTTTCCTGTGTGTTGCTGTTCTGTTGTTGCTGCGTAGCCTGTTGTGGTGATTTCGTATTCCCCACCCTATTGAAGTAGGGGATGAAATCTTCTTGAAAAACGTCGTTCTCAAGGCAATTTTGAAGCTAGACCTACGAAAATTGGTATCTAGGTCAGAAGCAAAAAAAAAAAAAAAAACATGTTTTAGCATTTTTGGAAAGTTACCCCTATGAGGGTGAAACAATGAGTGAAATTATTTTTTAAAAGAAATCATTATTAATGAACTACTAAAGTATTTTTAAAGCCACAAATGTGAAAACTGGTGTTTTACTTCGCAGTTACAAATAAAAAATACGTATTTCAGTGTTTTTGGAAGCCGCGCGGGAGTAGCCGAGCGGTCTGGGCGCTGCAGTCATGGACTGTGGGGCCGGTCCCGGCGGAGGTTCGAGTCCTCCCTCGGGCATGGGTGTGTGTGTTTGTCCTTAGGATAATTTAGGTTAAGTAGTGTGTAAGCTTAGGGACTGATGACTTTAGCAGTGGAGTCCCATAAGATTTCACACACATCTGAACATTTTTTTGTGTTTGGAAATTCTGCCCCTTGAGGGGGTGAAGCAGGGGACGAAATAATTTATGAAATATTTCATTATGAAACCATTTTTAAAGCTTTATCGATGGAAATTTGAATTGGGTGCTCAGTTAGAAATTTACAAAATACTTTTTCACTGTTTTTGAAAATTTCCGGAGTAGTGCACCTTTCTACTTGCACATTACGTTGTTTCAATGGCCTACTAAAGTTGTGCAACATTTGAAGTAAATCTGTGATCCCAACGTCGTGGCCTGCCCTTGTCGTATTCCTGAGCCAACTGATGAGCAACTTGACCGAGTAGTAGCGGTTCCAAGGTCAAGAAACCAGCCAACGACCGGAAGAGCAGTATGATCGCAACACGCCCCTCATTACCGCAATCCAGTACCATAGTTGGTAGAGGACGACACGGCGGTCGGTCGGGCCAGAATACGGAACTTCATCTATCTTACTTAATTTACTTTCAGTTCACTTTTCGAAAAAGGCTAAGTATTACACTGAGTTGGAAAAGAAAACATGGTCAGTAGTAGTAGGCTGTAATATCCTTTACCATTTGTATGATCAGCCGAGTTCGACGTTTGTGTCATTTTCAAGCACATCTGGATAAACATCACATGTTGTATCACATTTCATGTATCACGTCGAAACGGCCGATTGCACAATTAATAACGAATATTACAGCCTACTACACACCATCTTTTCCTTTACAAAAATTTTAGAGGCTGTGACCTTACACAAGAGTAAGCACTGATTTGTACACCGACAGTGGTGTCTGGTGCCGGTAGCCCTGCGACATGGGGTTCAGTCCCCGCTCGTTACCTGAAGTATCCACACATTACAGTACACAGACATCAGCACGTTCGCATGTCAACTGCAGTTAGTCTTGAAACGGTTAGCGTATCACAGTTACTTATACAGAGCGCTGCCTTTCTCTCAGAAAATGTTTCAATCGCAGCATCAGAGTCTAGTTACCCTGCCGTATTACAGTGAGTTGCCAAGGTCCCCAAATCTGTGAGATGTTGTTGATGAATATTTGACCCGAGACGATTTTTAACACAAGCCATAGTACTGAATGATATTTCTGCTTTAGCTACAGACACTGGAAGGGTATAAGGGTTGAGTACAGATACACACACATTCGGAAATAAGTTTGAAATTTTAAGCTGACGCATCTTATTAAAGGGCTCTAATGGTTCGAACGTAATGTGTTCAAAGTTTTAAGTACGAATTGTTTTCAAATATTTAATTTCTTTTCTAAATATTTTGTGACCTCGTTATGGTATCCATTAATACATAACTTGCATGCCAATGCTGCTTGATTATCAGCCATCTTCGAGAATTCCATAAGAACCCAAATATTGCAGATAAAATCTTCACTGTTTCATATCGGATTTTCAAGCTGGATCGTAGATTGAAATTTCCTGGGAGATTAAAACTGTGTGCCGGACCGACACTCGAACGCAGGACCTCCGCAGAAGACCATCTGCAAAGTTTGGAAGGCAGGAGACGAGGCACTGGCAGAATTGAAGCTGTGAGGGCGGGTCGTGAGTCGTGCTTGGGTAGCTCAGTCGGTTGAGCACTTGCCCGCGGAAGGCCAACCTCCCGACTTCGGGTTTCAGTCCGGCACACAGTTTTAATCTGCCAGGAAGTTTCAAATCTGCGCACACTCCGTTGTAGAGTGAAAGTTCCATTCTGGATAATAGATTGTGAATAACGGCATAAAAATAATTACCTTGATTGACTCTTACGAATTCACATGTGTCACTTCATTCTTCATTTCATCATTAAATTATTTCCTCATCATAGTGCATACCTGCAGAAGTTCAGGTTCGATATTAATTGCACTGCGTACAACTTTAGATACAGGGAGAAATCTGTCGTAATTTTCGCGAAGGTATTTTAAATTATTTAACAAGGTCTGAAAGTGCTTTACTTCAACATCAGTGGTAGTGTCTCGAACTTTTAGTACAGTAGAACCCCTCTAATCCGTCACCTTCGGGACTGGGACCATGGTCGAACGAAAAAAATGGTCGAATTATCCGAAAAATCTAATATTTATTGCAAAAAATATAAAAGACATTTAGTACAAAAAATTAAATGATTTAAGAACTAAAAGACGTCTACAGTAATTAAAAAGTTGTTCTTTACACAGTGTTAAACAATATATTAACTAAAAAATCTATACAGACACTATAATATATATTGGTCTTAAAAGGAAAAACGACAAACAAATTACAGTACTGCACTGTACGTAATAACGTATAAACGATATATACTGTGTAAACTATAAAATGTTTATAGCACTGTATATAAAAAAGAAATTTTTTACAAAGAAATAAATTACTGTATGTATAAACTATGAAATGATTATACTGTACGCAATGTTTTTACAGTAAAAACGGAAACAAATTACTTGGAAAAAAAGTCAGTGATACATTTTTGTTTAGCAGATGTTATTCTAGATTTGGCTGCAGTGTCCCTCCATTTTTTTAATCCGCAAAATGTCCATTGGGGTCGAATGTGGATTCTGCTCGATGTATTAAAGGGCGATGTCAAAAGCGTTTTTTGCATCGTTGTGTGAAATCCGAGTGGGGATTCGTCTTCGCCGTCCGATTCCTCATTCACAGTTTCCTGGCTAACAGCGGCAACAATCTGGTCGTCATTGAGCTCTTCAAAAGTGCCACAGTCTTTGTCACATTCGTTGATCCACTCTTCAGCTTCATTGGCAGGGACGTTCGGCTCTAGAGTTTGTAGATTTTTAACGATTTCCAGTGCGTCGTTGTTTTGCTCGTCTTCGGTATGCTCATTTTCAGTCATAACTTGTGGACAAAGCTTACGCCACGATTTCCGCAGTGTGTCAGGTTTCACTTTATCCCATGCTGCAGCGATTGTGTAGATAGCATCAGGGATTTCATTGCCTCAAATAAGTTATGACCTCATTCAGATTTTTCCAAGATTGAGCTGAAATACTTTCTGCGATATCGTCTTTTTAACCATTCGATAACGCCCTGATCCATTTGTTGGAAGAATGAGGTCACATTAGGAGGCAGAAAGGGAGCTTTTATGTCCTCTTTCACCAAATCTTCCTCAGAGGGATGTGATGGTGCGTTATCCAAGTGCAGTAGAGCATGAACAGACAGATTTTTTTGCTTCAAGTCTTTTTCGAACGCTGGCACAAACTCTTCGAAAAACCAGGATTTAAAAAGGTTGCTGTCCATCGAAGCAGATTTTTGATTGCGGCAATAAACCGACAAGGAAGATAAGTTTATATTTTTGAGTGCCCTTGGCTTCCTAGATTTGCCAATGACGAACAAGGTGAGCTTGTGGGTACCATCTGCATTTGCTACAAGGAATGACTGTTATTCTATCTTTTATAAGTTTCATTCCTACCACGGATTCATTTGAAGCTGCGAGCGTTTTTGTTGGCAACATTTTAAAGTTCAGCCCTGTCTCGTCGATGTTATACACTTGGCAGGGTAACAGTTCATTTTCTTCTACAATTTCTTGAAACTTAACAGAAAACTCCTTAGCAGCTGCGGCATCGGCAGATAGTTTTTCACCGGAAATAGAAACAAATCGGACACCATGACGAGTTCTCCAACCATCAATCCAGCCTTCACTGGCAGCAAATTTACTTTTTTGTGCAAAACTATCGCTTTTTCTTTGAGAATTGGCCCAGATATTGGAGTTCCTTTCCTTCTTTCTTGACAAAACCACATCCTCAATGCGTTATCAAGCAGTTCAAGTTTAGGCTTTTTTAATGTTTTGCGATTCTTCAGAGTGTTTTCACCATCAGTCGTAACTGTGTAGGATTCAATGTCTTTCGCATTCTTCCTCCAATCCTTAATTGTCGTAACACCTCCATTCAATTCCTTTGCAATTTTTTGGAGCGAATCTCATTCGCCACAGTCTTTGTAGCACTGATAATTTTCTATTTAGTGAAAGAGTTACGTGTTTACGTTTGAATCCAGACATGTTGAAAAACAGACAACTGTACACACAATGAATCTACAGTAATAAGTACTGTAGATAAGAGGGAATAAAGCAAACAACGACGTTTTTTTAATCCCAACAAAGGCTAAAACTGTAGAATAACGTACAGTATAACAATATGCAAAGCGATAGACACCGCAACAATGGCCCGACAGGCGTCCAGTCTGTGACAAGTCTGCACAGGCTCGCAAGCCAGAGCAGAGTCGGACTAACCGGAGTGACGGATCATCCAAGGTCGGATTAGAGGGGTTCTACTGTAATTAGATTCTGTAGTCTATTGTTACCAACAACTTTAGCCAAACTGATAACATTGTGCAAGGTCGTTTTATATTTTATACTTGTCTCAAAGGAGGCTAATGCTACAGGTTAATGAATTGAATTCTAGTAAGCGTCACCTTTGGGACAAGTATAAAATATAAAACGACCTCGCACAATGTTATCAGTTTGGCTAAAGTTGTTGGCAGCAATAGACTACAGAATCTAATTACTAGAAGTTCGAAACACTACCAATGATGTTGAAGTAAGGCACTTTCAGACCTTATTAAACGATTTAAAATATCTTCGCGAAAATTACGACAGATTTCTCCCTGAATCTAAAGTTGTAGGCAGTGCAATTAATATCGATCCTGAGCTTCTGCAGGTGTGCACTATGATGAGGAAATAATTTAATGACGAAATGAAGAATGAAGTGACACATGTGAATTCGTAAGAGTCATTCAAGGTAATTATTTTTATGCCGTTAATGACAATCTAGTATCCAGGTGGAACTTCCACTCTGCAGCGGTGTGTGCGCTGATATGAAACTTCCTTCTACTCTGCAAACTTGTTGTGGGGCAACTTATGAATATTACATGAAATAAGGGATGTGATGACTTTGATTTATTACAATAAAATGAATATTACACTGTGGCAATCTGTGCCAACATTAACAAGACAAAATCATAAACAAATAAATAACCGAATGGCAACTTGTGGAAGCTGTATTCTATTACTCTTGACGTATCTGACATACGGGTTGGGGGTGCGGGGAACCTAGCAATCTCATAAGAAATTTACTTATAATCGATCACTGGTGTAACCAAAGACCATCGATAGCGGCTAAGTCCAAATTAGCCCTAAACGTATCTAAATACTCAGTGCATCAGCTCAGGTTCTCGATCTTGATCTCGTTCTCAGAGCTCTATTTTCCCAACTCTCATTTCCAGTAGAATGTAAAGTAAACGGAAACGTCGCATTGTCACCGTCACCAACTCTCACAGTATTTAAATGGCTTGGCACCGGTCCGACTGTTCAAACTACTCGCTGCCGGAGTGGCCGAGCGGGTCTAGGTGCTACAGTCTGGAACCGCCAGACCGCTACGGTCGCAGGTTCGAGTCTTGCCTCGGGCATGGATGTGTGTGATGTCCTTAGGTTAGTTAGGTTTAATTAGTTCTAAGTTCTAGGGGACTGATGACGAAAGTAGTTAAGTCCCATAGTGCTCAGAGCCATTTGAACCATTTTTTCTTTCCACTGATTGGTTAATCAATGGCAGGTTTCCCACCAAATAATCATTGTTTTTCTGCAAAGTCAGGGTGTCCTACGGTTTCCCACAATTTCAGTGGCCCAGGACCGAGCATCCACTACCAATCATTTGTTATTTTTCTGTACTTTTCTGTGGAAACGGCCAGCTCCTAACATCTCGCGTACAAAGGGGCGTTCCAGCTATAGAAGATGAGTTCTCATTCCATTTCGTGGTCGTAAAAGGTTTTCGCCAGACGCGTCTCTACTAGAGATGCTATCTGCGTTTCTGCACAATGGGCAGTTTTTCTGCAGCTCCTTTGCACGGCAACTACCTCTGTCTGGCGGCCTTTCCAAGAAATAGTTCTTGAGGAGCGGCTCTTTTACGGCTTCAGCTGGTACACGTCCTGCTCATCGCCTCGCGGTGCTTTCAACAGTTCCTACTGCAACATCGCATCCAAATTTGAATTAAAAGTAAGAGAACACCAAGACTGCATCAGTTACCTACTGACAATCACTAGTGCTGTGTTATATCAGTTTTCGTCGTCGTAAATTAAGTATTCCTACTGAATGGGAGTTTTATTACTGCTTTGCAGATGATGCGAGAGTGTTCCCAAAAAACTATCCATCTCACCCTGATTCAACGCTTGAATGATCTCACACAGTCCAAGACACCCCGCACCACAGAACGTGTTTCAGCTGACAAAACTAAGTTACTGTGAGTCGACATAAAAGTTTTCTGGGTTTGGTACCGCGTCATAATGTAAAAACTACTGCTGCTGGAGAAAAATCAACGTTTCGGCCGCGATTGCAGCGGCCTTCTTCTGGGTCTAGACCCACCATTAGACCCAGAAGAAGGCCGTTGCAATTGTGACCGAAACGTTGGTTTTTCTCCAGCAGCAGTAGTTTTTACATTATGACGCGGTACCAAAGCCAGAAAACTTTTAGACCCACCATTAGACCCAGAAGAAGGCCGTTGCAATTGTGGCCGAAACGTTGGTTTTTCTCCAGCAGCAGTAGTTTTTACATTATGACGCGGTACCAAAGCCAGAAAACTTTTATCTCGACTGACTCTGGCCGCGGAAGCCTACGCAATTGTATAAGTTACTGTGAGTTTCAATAGCAACGGCAGTATTATCCAACTGATCTGCGATTGGTCTTACAGAACCAATCCGACCGCTCCAACAGCTTTGAGACATCAATACAATAAATTGTTTCGGGACTTCCCATCGTTGTGAAGTGCAACTGAAGAGGTTGTGAAGTTATTGAATTACTCCCAAAAAATTATTTGATTCTTCGCAGCTCTCAGCTGTATTACTCCACGTAAGGCTGCGACTAGCATCCAGAAAATTGTGAAGAGGATTCCACTGAAGAAAATGTATCTGAGCACTGTTTTAGAAATTCTCATCATTGTGGACTGCTACTGAATAAGATGTAAAGTTACTGAATCACTCTGAAAAAATTATCTGATTCATGACGGGTCTCAGATGCATGCGGTCCACGTAAGGCTATAACAAGGACAAAGGAAATTTTTCAAGAGGGTTCCACTCAAGAAAATGTGTCTCAGTTCCTTTGTAAGACCCCTCTGATATTACATCTGATATTATACCCTCGTCTGTGGAATTTACTGATTCGAATAATGTGATTCACTAGACCTGATCGAATTAAACGTGTAATAGCAAATCCAGTTATCTGACAGCAGTCTAAGAATTTCGAAAACTGTTCATTTATTTCGTTTTTAATGAAGTAAATATATTGCATAATGATTTGAATAAGCAGTTGCATAAACAATAACTGAATAATATTTCTTATTTTTTCCATGATGGCACTCCTGACATGATGAGCACAAATAGAAATAAATTCATTTACGGTATCAGTACTCATCGAGGCTCGCTGTGTCGTACGTGGTATATAAGGATATTATATATTACGTTATGAGACTAAAGAGGCTGTTAACATAATCTTCCGTCGGTTCTTGGTAGAACAACATTATAATAATAAATGAAAAGCACCAGTTTGCTTTTGTTCTACGATATTATTTTTGGTGATAATACTCAGTAAATGTCTGAAGATGGCCTTGTAAGCCGAAAACCGGTTAGCAATAAAAATAATATTGTAGAACAAAAGCAAACTGGTGCTCTTCATTTATTAAAGAGGCTGTTGTGTTTAATTACATTTTTATTATTATAGACTTATTTCGGCGTTATTGTGTCTTCGGGTTATCTATGAAAATTACACAGTATGTGCTATATTTCAAAGTTTTAAGTAGTTAATACAACGTATGATAGAATTATGGTTTGGTATATACACCTGGTGATCTAATATTCATATGACTTCGATGTCTCAGTTCCTGTCACATTATTTTATTTGTTTGCTCTTTTGATATTCTTGGAGCTATAGGAGATGTTAAATTTATGTTAGAGCAGTTATTTTTTGCACTTGTCGAAATAAGAAAGTTCATTTCATAATGATATTTCGCGACAGCTATATTGACGATTGATTAGCGAAGTTATATGGTTACAGGCTAATTGCTTCTGTGGTATTTTGTAGATCATGTCTTTTTTCTCACCAGTTACGTATAATTTCTTGTATAACTCGGGTTTATTTGGTTCTATGCTCATATGTAATTTAATCCTATTATTTTTTTGAATTGGTTGTGCTAATAGCGTGGTGCGCGAGTTTGTGACAATTTCCCGATGTTGTTTTCTTAAACTTATGATTTCAAGTAGTTATTTTTAATTTCGTGGTAACATTATCTCTGATTAGTTTGTAGATTTTGTTTTCCTACTCATTTCTTGTTCTTAAGGATAATTACAATAAAATTTTCTGTGCATTGTTTGCGTTTCATATCGATCTGCTAAAATAGAATTTCTTGAGGGTAACTTTGTCTGTGTGAAGATATTTCCATTTCGGGGATTTCCAAGGGGCTTATAGTTCTGTGTCATGAATAGCAGCGAGTGAAAGCGTTGCATTTTGGAGTGACGATGTTGGCAGATGGCGAAACCTGATTCCTCAATTATGTTGCTTCCAAACGAAAATAGCCGGAACTGTGTAGATTGTCATGGACTCAACTGCAAGTGAGAATTTGTATGATAGTTCATTAGGTTTGACAGTTCCAAGTTGTAAGTAGGCTGTTTAGGTTTTATGTTGGGACGCCACGTAGCGCTCTGTATGAAAATCATTGGCTGTGCTGTGTGTAGTCTGTGGCTGGTTTGCGTTGTTGGAATATTCGCTATTGTAGTGTTGGGCAGTTGGATGTGAACAGCGCATAGCGTTGCGCAGTTTGAGGTGAGCCGCCAGGAGTTGTGCATGTGGGGAGAGAGATGGCAGAATTTTGAGAGCGGACGGCCTGGTCGTGTGTCCATCAGAAAGAGTAAATTTGTAATACTATATATCATGAACTGATATGCATATGATGACTGAGTACGATCAGTTCTGGTCAGCTGTTTGAAAATCAAATAACGTAAGAGGTTTATCAGCACAGTAATTCATTCATTTTTCTAAGGGGATGTTTGAAAGTTATCCATCTAGAAGAGCATCATTTCAGTTTCACCTGATACTTTCCCGAAATTTCTGACTGCCATAGCAAGAATGTATCCATGTGATTGGAAAAAACGAATTGCTACCGGCAGTTTATATATCACAAGGAATAGTGCATGAAAAAGACATGGCTGGTGAGTAATGTAAGTAAAGTTGTACTTTCATTTGTGGTTAACTGTAACTTATTAAACGTTCGCCTTTTGACGATGCTCTAGTGACCATTGTAAACCGCATCCATAACCCGTGCCACCAATCGTGTGGTTGACGTAAGAGTTGCACGTTCGATATACACTCCTGGAAATTGAAATAAGAACACCGTGAATTCATTGTCCCAGGAAGGGGAAACTTTATTGACACATTCCTGGGGTCAGATACATCACATGATCACACTGACAGAACCACAGGCACATAGACACAGGCAACAGAGCATGCACAATGTCGGCACTAGTACAGTGTATATCCACCTTTCGCAGCAATGCAGGCTGCTATTCTCCCATGGAGACGATCGTAGAGATGCTGGATGTAGTCCTGTGGAACGGCTTGCCATGCCATTTCCACCTGGCGCCTCAGTTGGACCAGCGTTCGTGCTGGACGTGCAGACCGCGTGAGACGACGCTTCATCCAGTCCCAAACATGCTCAATGGGGGACAGATCCGGAGATCTTGCTGGCCAGGGTAGTTGACTTACACCTTCTAGAGCACGTTGGGTGGCACGGGATACATGCGGACGTGCATTGTCCTGTTGGAACAGCAAGTTCCCTTACCGGTCTAGGAATGGTAGAACGATGGGTTCGATGACGGTTTGGATGTACTGTGCACTATTCAGTGTCCCCTCGACGATCACCAGTGGTGTACGGCCAGTGTAGGAGATCGCTCCCCACACCATGATGCCGGGTGTTGGCCCTGTGTGCCTCGGTCGTATGCAGTCCTGATTGTGGCGCTCACCTGCACGGCGCCAAACACGCATACGACCATCATTGGCACCAAGGCAGAAGCGACTCTCGTCGCTGAAGACGACACGTCTCCATTCGTCCCTCCATTCACGCCTGTCGCGACACCACTGGAGGCGGGCTGCACGATGTTGGGGCGTGAGCGGAAGACGGCCTAACGGTGTGCGGGACCGTAGCCCAGCTTCATGGAGACGGTTGCGAATAGTCCTCGCCGATACCCCAGGAGCAACAGTGTCCCTAATTTGCTGGGAAGTGGCGGTGCGGTCCCCTACGGCACTGCGTAGAATCCTACGGTCTTGGTGTGCATCCGTGCGTCGCTGCGGTCCGGTCCCAGGTCGACGGGCACGTGCACCTTCCGCCGACCACTGGCGACAACATCGATGTACTGTGGAGACCTCACGCCCCACGTGTTGAGCAATTCGGCGGTACGTCCACCCGGCCTCCCGCATGCCCACTATACGCCCTCGCTCAAAGTCCGTCAACTGCACACACGGTTCACGTCCACGCTGTCGCGGCATGCTACCAGTGTTAAAGACTGCGATGGAGCTCCGTATGCCACGGCAAACTGGCTGACACTGACGGCGGCGGTGCACAAATGCTGCGCAGCTAGCGCCATTCGACGGCGAACACCGCGGTTCCTGGTGTGTCCGCTGTGCCGTGCGTGTGATCATTGCTTGTACAGCCCTCTCGCAGTGTCCGGAGCAAGTATGGTGGGTCTGACACACCGGTGTCAATGTGTTCTTTTTTCCATTTCCAGGAGTGTATGTTAGGGGCCCGCGCATTCGATAGGCGTTCATCTTTGGAACCTCGATTTCTTCGAGAATACTCATTAGTGACGCTTTTTGTGCAGTATCTAAAACCTCGACAGCCCGTTCTATATTGTGGACTGTATATCGTTCTGTTTTCAAGTGGTGGAAGAAAGGTTATAGGTTCTGTTGCTCTCTCTCGTGTGTTCTCGGTATCGAATATTGAAATTCCATCCAGGTTGACCTATATACAATTTATCACGTACCTTACGTTGAATATTATATGCGAGTATGTGCGGGTTTGAATAATATGGTTGGTTTTGTTTGTCTGGAGTGTAGTACAGTTGAAGATTGTGTCGTATCTGGTATGAGAATTTTATGTTAGTGTGTTTTAGTTCAGATGTCGTACCTAGATATTTCTGTTTTGTTGATCATTCACTTGTCAGCTTTATTTCATTACACATGGTGGACTGTATAGATTTAGTGCAATTATAGTAAGCGTATGACAATTTTAAGGTCAAAATCGTTTCGTTCTGCAATTTTGGATGACAGGAATGTGCGTTAATAATGTTGTCCGTTGTTGTCAATTTCCGACAGATCTCCAATTTGTATGCGTAACTGACGTTTTTATGGTCAAATCCAAGTTTTATTTTCTAATTCCATTGTGAATTTCATTTTGGGATGTAGGTTGTTGAGGGCACCATGTACTTAATTGGATGTCTTCATTATTTCCATCTATTAACATCAGCGTGTCATCAACACTTTTATAATAGTACGATTTTGGAGATTATTGTGTTTGTGGCGTGAAAGAATTTCTCTTCTACATTAGTTAAGAAAATGCCTGCTATTAAGCCTTTGTAGCTGCACCCCATGGCTACAACATCTGCTTAAGTGTAAAATTTACCATTAAACTGAAAGTAGTTTTGTTTCAGTATTAAGTTTAATAGCTGAATGATCTCATTGACGCCTGTTATGCTGGTTTTTCTGGACCATAGTAAAATGTATTCTATTTTGTGAAATGTTTCGTCACTTGGAATGTTTGCATAGATACTGGTGATATAAAAGAAGAAAAATTTTCCGTTTTTTGGGTTTTTGATGTCTTTTATTTTTGTGCTAGTAAGTAGAATTTCTTGTTGTCTGTTGTTTATTGAAAGTATATTGTTTCCTTAGAATGTTGGGCAGTTTTTTGTTAAACAAATATGCGGCACTATTTATACTGTCGATGACTTGACAAATGGGGCAGATATTTTATGAATTTTCGGATGTCCACGTGACTTAGGTGTCCTCTTTTTCCGTATTCGTATAAAATAGCATTAAACAGGATTAGCATAAGAGCAACTAGAACAAGAAGTGTATAATTGTATAAAATACAGTTAGGTCTCGGCCCATTGTTAAGTGATTTTCAGCAGTAATACCAGTCTGTGATGGGAGTTGATGGGATCTTCGAAAGAGAGGATGATGATTAGGTCACAGTCTTTCCAAACTGACTTCCATAACTTACGGCAAGGTGAGCCAGAAGGCTACCACAGCATCCCACTGCCTAAAGCTGGAAAGGTGCTGAGCTGACGTGACGAAATTCTTGCGTTCAGGCACTGGAGCACGCCAATAACTACACGTCTAGCCCTGCTGCTGCTGCTGCAGGGGTTGGTACATTGTCGACATAGCACAGTACGATGGCCAGGCTGCTGCAGTGTTACCTGGCGTACACCGTGTCTGTAGCCTGACACTTCACCGCTTCAGTGGTCTACATTGTCAAAAGTGAGATCCTGTCACAACAGGGCCGGGATGGGCTGCCGCAAATACTTCTCACTCCGGCCGTGCGGTATGTGTCATCGACAGCAGACTATCCTGAGATCACCACTGGTCAACCCACTGAGGATCATCCAGCTCAACTAATGCTTTCCATCTGTGGGCCTATTGCTGGTTGACTTCGCTGATTCCAGGGCGCCATCCAGCAGTTCTTCGTTCACCAACCTTGCGTGACAGCGCCTCGTTCCTGATCCGCTATCACTGGCTTCTGGCATTCTCTGCTTCCGCACGTTAGACTGTTGGCGCGCTGCTGGTACTGCTTAAGCCACATGGCTGCTGACGTAAGCGACTCTGACTGCTGGTGCTGTGTGCAGCTGGCATGCCACCAGTGTTCTGCTGACACGGCCTCAGGTGTCTGAAGACATCACACGCCCTGGAGATGTCGCCTTCAACTGCAAATTTTAGTACACAAACTTGTTATTATCACGGCCAGTATGATTCCTCGATGGCTGAGGAGAAGATCCAGCGTATCTGCTGTCCTGTCTTCCATCTTGCATCAAAATCATGGCCCTTAGCGAGGTCAACAACAATAGGGACTTTTCTGATCGCGCCTAAATTCAGTGTCCCTGCTATTACTTGGAACTGCTTCCCTTAACCGAACCCATCCCTGACTTCGTAGTCCTCGGAGATTTAAGGTCACGTGTGACCTTTGCCCGCCGCCTGCAGGGGATGTCCTAGCATTCTCCAAGGATGAATTACTTTCCATATTTGATTTTGGCGGACATGTTTTACAGCCCTTCCTGACGTCAAACCTAGTTCATCACTCAGGAAACAGAAGCAGAGAAGTGAATTCCCACTGCTTTGGCCAAGTGTAAATCACGCCACCCTCATCATGGAGTCATGTGGCCTATGTAGTCGCTCCTCTGGAGTATAGACGCTACAAGTTTGCTCATCCGCTGGCGACACCATATCGAAACCAACCGTCTCCACCACAAATGCCACTGAAGTCTTCACCATAACCCTTGCTTCAGCCGACGAAGTAAATATTCCATAATTCGAAACCAGAACAGCTGTCAGCATGAGCCGGCCGGAGTGGCCGAGCTGTTCTAGGCGCATCAGTCTGGAACCACGCGACCGCTACGGTCGCAGGTTCGAATCCTGCCTCGGCCATGGAAGTGTGTGATGTCCTTAGGTTAGTTAGGTTTAAGTAGTTCTAAGTTCTAGGGGACTGATGACCACAGATGTTAAGTCCCATAGTGCTCAGAGCCATTTGAACCTCGTCAGTAGGGAGGGGCGTTCGGTAAGTAATGCAACACTTTTTTTTTTTCACTGAAACAAGGCTGCTTTTACTCATGATGCCAATACAACCTCTTGTTCCCCACGCTTTGGGCTACAAAACCCTATTTTTCACCATACTCTCCATCCAATGCGGCGGCCTTACGGGATCTTATTGGGAGGGCATGTGTGCCCGTGTGGTACCACTCTACTGGTGAACGTTGCCTCCCAATCATCCACGTACCGCTTCCCATAGAGCGCATCATTCATTGGGCCAAACAGATGGAAGTCCGAAGGTGCGATATCCGGGCTGTAGGGTGGATGAGGCAGAACAGTCCAGTGAAGCTTTGTGAGCTCTTCTCGGGGTGGAGACTTATGTGAGGCCAGTTGTGCAGCAAGAGCTTTCAATGTAATCCGCCGATCACCTCGAGTAAGAGTGTCCGCACGTTCCAGCACTGCAGGAGTCACAGCTGTGTGTGGCCCGCCGGCACGCTAGAGATCGGACATGTTTGTTAGACCTCGCCCAACGATTCACGGTCCTTTTTATCACTGCCGGATCTCCATAACATTCTGCAAGCTCCTATGAATATTTGCGATGCACTGTTTTCCACGAAAAGTAGCTCAATGACAGTTCTCTGCTTGAACCGCACCTCCATTGCACACGGCATTTTGAAGGCTACATGTGGAGCCGCCACCAATCGGCTCTAGGGACTGAAGCGAGAATATTCCAAGACGTCCCATAACAAATATCACATTTTTCAGCCGAAATTGGTTGAGAAGAAATGTGTTGCTATTAATAACTTGAATACACGATGTTAATGATCCACAATAACACTTATTTAATACTCGAACAGTCCACGAGTAATGCAGGTCCGTAGTGTCCAACGGGCACAATAATTCGGCGATCAGACATGTCACCATCGTCAGGTGCGCTGACGAATTGAGCTCCTGAGGGCGGGCGGCCGTCTCAAATCCTCCCCCCCCCCCCACCCCACCCCCCACCCCTCTGCGAGGCGTTCTCTCCGCGGTTTGCGCCCGCGGCTGCGTGTCGGCGGTCGCTGAGACGCTGGTTTGCGGAAGGCCGGTATATACCAGATTCCGTATCAGTGTGGAAAGACTTATATTGGACACATAGTTCGCACCATCGAAGATCGTTGCCGAGAACATCAGAGGCACACTCGACTTAGGTACTCCAACAAGTCGATGGTCGCAGAGTACTATTTGTCCGAAAATCACGAAATGGACTACCAAAATACCAGAGTCTTGGCATAGACATCTAAATACTGGGACAGCTTCGTTAGAGAGGCTATCGAAATTCGTACCAGCCACAGACTCATCAACCGAGATTGCGGCTCAGCAAGGCATGGGAACCAGCACTGAATCGAATTAAAACGACGCTCAGCAAAGAAAACGAACGGACGACCAAGGGGGACGAGGCAGTTACACCGACGCCACCACAGACGCTGACGCCAGCGTCTCAGCGACCGCCGATGTGTGGGTGTGGGCGCGGACCGCGGAGAGAACGCCTTACAAGGGGAGGGGATTTAAGATGGTTGTCCGCCCTCAGGAGCTCAGTTCGTTAGTGCACCTGACGATGGCGAGATGTCTGATCGCCGAAATATTGTGCCTGTTGGACACTATGGACCGGCAGTACACCCGTGGACTGTTCGAGCAAGAAATACGCCGGGAGAAACTGAAGAATCACATTTATTTAATAATTCGCTGTGAATCAGCTTTTGCCTTCTTAGGCCATCGTCGTATAACTTAATACTAGACAGACTGTCCTCACAACTTCGGCAAGAATTCATAGCTGTAGACGGCTTGCTGTACAAAGATAAATGACATTTCGTGACTGTATTGATAGAAAACACGAGAATAATGTAACACCTAAAGAGACTCTGAACAAATAAATCTAATATAACAATATATTCAAATTTTAAACTGTATGAACGTCTACGGCCTTGTCGCAGTGAATATACCAGTTCCGGTGAGATCACCGAAGTTAAGCGCTGTCGGGCGCGGTCGGCACTTGGATGTATGACCATCCAGTCCGCCATGCGCTGTTGCCATTTTTCGGGGTTCACTCAGCCTCGTGATGCCAATTGAGGAGCTACACGACCGAATAGTGAGAAAAATAGTGAGTAGCTGTTGCTTCTTTAATGAGAGTGTGAAGTGGAACTGTGTTCGTTCATCACTGGTGTTTGTTGATGGCCAGAGTTTGAAGTTGGTTTTCTGCCTCGGGTTCCTTTATGGAGAACACATTTCACATCATATGAATGACATTCATTCGGAACTCTCTACACTAGGAATACTGTTGCCCACCTTCGATTTAACAGCAAAGATAAGAGTCAGCCCTTAGAGCAGAGTGGAATTTATAAAATTTCCTGAAATCTGTGCGACAAATTATATATACGTCAGTTAGATAGGGCTATAACTACTGAGCATGAAAGGTGTTGGAGACTGAAAAGAAAGTACGATACAACAGACACTGCGACGACAACGGCCGTTACGAAATACAGGAAATGTATTCGCACTTGCGATTATGGACAGCCATCAACTGTATGGTGGAATGACGACACTGCCGGACCAGGATTCGTACCCGGATTTTCCCGCTTATCACGAAGGGTCGCCTTACCATTAGGCCATTCGAGCATGACGTATGGGAGATTGTACCTGAGTCGTCCTCGGATAGCCTAATGGCAAGGCGGCCGCTCGCGATATGAGGGAAATTCGGATTCGAGTCCCGGACCGGCACAGACCTCCATTGTCTTCATTCCATTATACAGCTGACGGTTGTCCATATTCGTAATTGCGAATACATTTCATGTATGAAAAGAAGGATTCCACTATAGTGAATATGCCCTGAATGAATGTCATTCGTGTGCTGTTTTCCACAAAGGAACGAAGGGCAGAAAGCTAATATTATTTGTAATTCTGGCCATTAATAAACAGCAAACCAGCAATCAAAGAATTTTGACAAGGTCCTTAACCAACAGAAGCAGTTCCACCCTTATTAATGCAGCAGTAGGTAGTTATTATTTCTCTCATGATTAGAAAATAAACTTCCACGCCCACATTCCATACACTTTCTACCCTCTTCCCCAGCCCCACCTCCCTCTTTTTTCGGGCTGTTCGCCACATTCACCACGTAGACCATATGACATATCTGGCGTGAGGAACTTGCTTATTAATAATAGTGATGCTGTAACTGTTGGTTGGAAATATTTACTGACGAAATGCAACCTAACGCTAGATTGCGTGCTTACGGCTATCCTGTGTGGTCGTTTTTTAGTACGACTTTAAAAGAGAGAGAGATTTATAATTGATCACCGATGCGTCGCTTCTCGATTTTGTTCAGGAGACGTACGGATTGATTACGCGAATAATTGATCTTTTGATCCGGATTGCCTTCACGCAATCAGAATCTTCGATGAAAATACCGAAGGGACCTATTTGAGTATAAAAATGAAAATGAAAGCAAATTAGTGGAATTTCATAAGAGAAAGATTAGCATATCGGAAGTTGAACACATTAGTAGTCCCCCAAATACAATCGAGACACCGCGATAAAGAGCGAACCTGTAACAAAGCTCATATACAATTTGAACATCATTTTTGGTTAGTGAAAGAAAAGAACAAGAAAAAAATTACTGCATCGTAAAATATTAATATATTTTGAACAAATTGCCTTTAAACTTCTACACGTTGTCAAATACACAATAAATGCATGACTTACATCTGATATTTCTTTTGTAAATCGCATAGTCCAATAATCACTGCTTTGTCAGTCCGTTCCTTCTTAAAATTTAATGTCCTTGCGTGTGCGAAATACATTGTATCCACACCCGAGTTACCGAAATGTTTGTTCGTCGTTTCACATAGTTTTTAGACAAAATAAAAATACAACTTGTAGCAATGCTATGTAGTACGTCTTAACATGTCGGCGACCAAAAGTACAAGGCATAATGAAGTGTTTAGAATATTTCTTAACAAAAGATAGATTGTTCTTTCTTCTGTTTCGCAGCTTCTTGCTATCAAGCGCTGCGACATTGATTTTAAATATCTGCGCCCAGCGGGTCAGAGCATTTATTTAGAGTATTTAAACGCTGGACGCGCGTTTTGGTATAGGCGCACATTAAAAAAAAAAAATTCATCTCTTTACTCTCGCGCTGTGATGCTTAGCATCTTTAAAAACTACAGCTCGTTGGCTGTCCTTTTCTTTAATGACAAATATCTCACATGCAAATTAGCTGAAATCCAATAATATTACACATAGTAGCCTGTGCCATTACTTACTTGTTCAACGTCTTTGGCTTGGACAATCATATAGTTTTAATATTTGAATACACTGTAATATAAGATTGATTTGTTCAGAGTCTCTTTAGGTATTACGTTATCCCTGTGTTTTCTGTCGATACAGTCATGAAATGTTACATATCTTTATACAGCAGTCTGCGTACCGCTATGAATTCTCGCCTAAGTTGTGTGGGCTATCTGTTCAACATGAAGTTATCTGACGATGGCCCAAGAAGCCGAAAGCCGGTTCATAACGAATATTAAACAAATTTGATTGAGGAACATTAATACTGCGTCTTCAAGTTAGTAAATTGTCTATGTTCTCTCAAGGACAGACGGAATATTCTGTAAAAATGTGTTGCATTACTTATTCAACGCCTCTCGCAGTTTAGGAATCCTGCGAAAGTGGGATAACTGTCATATACTTTGAGATGCGTGAAAAA
This sequence comes from Schistocerca piceifrons, assembly GCF_021461385.2. Taxonomy (NCBI): domain Eukaryota; kingdom Metazoa; phylum Arthropoda; class Insecta; order Orthoptera; family Acrididae; genus Schistocerca; species Schistocerca piceifrons. Next base: position 647,553,550 of record NC_060141.1, on the reverse strand, counting down.
CTAGTCTTTGCTTAAAACGGAGAGCGAATTACGACTACCTAGATGTTTGAAGCTGTTTTATGCGTGGGAGTTCCAGTCTTTAAGGAAGTGGGGTTTTGCCCTAAACAGTCACCGGAAATCTAATCCGACCTAGTTTCTCGTTTACGCTAGTGTTACAATCAACTGGCATGCTGAAAATCCGAGATCTAAATGTACACCACCGCTGAAAATGAAATCCGATGTAAATTGTTCTGCACTACATTACAGAACTACTGAACATGTGAGAAGGTTTTCAGGATTGGGGTACCCCGATTTCCGCGTATTCGCGAGTCGCTATTGGATACGTGATAAACGCGTGGTGTCGTAACAGAATCAAATTCAAACAAATTAGGGCGCATATTGTTAGCGGCCGTAACAATGAACGAAGGGGCTCCACGAGGAGAGCTCGCGGCAGCGCATCATATTTCTTTCCGCTTTCAGCAAATTGAATGTGGTGCGTGGTCGCCATATTTAAACGCCACAAACAGCGGTGTGCGCTTTTATTCTGCTAACGGCCCGCTCATACGAGTATCCTTTGTTCGGCTGGCCTTTATACACTGCCCACCCGGCCATAAATAAAACAACGGCCACTCGTGTTCCGTTTGCAATTTTTCTTAACTTCACAAGCCACTTCTCTTTGTGAACTACTCGTTGTGAGCGTACTACGTATTCAGCGTAGGCGTGGATAAAAACTTCCTCGCGCTTGTCCGGCGGGGTGGTGGTGAAAAAAAATTACAATATGCAGTTAGCGGCAAAGTACCTCTACGTGTGTGGACCAGTTTACTTCAATCACGCAACGTGAAACACGCTTTTTTAATCGCCGTTGCAAGTGGTGCATTTATGAAGGCAATTGACATACTGTGTAACAGTAATCTGCATTCAAGGGGGAGGGACAAGGGACTGGCGATCACGAAACCCTTCGTCTCACAAAGTAATGAATGGTAAACTCGACACAGTTCAAAACGAAGTACTAATCGCCACACGTCTCTCTGATGACACAGACTGGGTGGTTCAGATAAGGCTTTTTTCCTTGTAACGTAAATTGAAAGAAAAATTTATTCAGACAGGTAAATGTATGAAACGTTATTCTCTCTGCAGAGTTATCAACATATTTTAGCTATTTTTCCAGGCAGTTACAGCAACGAGCTGAAATATTTTTAAATGGAACATTTTTTGCGTATTTTGCAGCTAACGTATTTAAACCAACTGTATAAAAATCATATCAACTCACATTTTTATTAATTTTTGCTAGGAAGCTAGCAACGTTCAAAGCTTCAGCGGTGGGTGAAACATGCTGTAATGTCTGGTTGTGTTTAAATGGACATTCTGGTGGTGGATCGTTCATTTCACTGTGTTTCAAACGAGTGTCCATTTTCTGAAGGCACAATTCAGAGCACCTTCTAAATAATCAGCGGTAGAGATGAAAGGTTGCTGGTTACATGGAGCACCAATCCTGTTTGTGCTCGTGCCATTTTGCACCCAAAAAAAGAATTTCGTTAGCCTGTAGTTGATGAGATATATAATTCCAAATCTCAGCTTCTTCAGAAATAGCTGACAAGCAGAGTGATGATCCTGTAGAATGTTTAAAATTTATCTTGTTTCCCTTTTATGGTAATGACTTGTAGAAGCTCAGTGGATGATTCCACAAACTACTTTCAAGATCACTAACGCACTAGATCAGTTACTTGTATGTAATATTAAAACTAAGAAAAACAAGTTTGAAACTGCGGGTATGTATAAAATCCAGTTTATTGTCTGTGAAGCTTGTTACATCGTGCAAACAGGAAGAAACGTCAAAGATGAAATAACATAACGGAAATATGGAGATAAAACGCAGTTGATAAAACCACCTTTGGTTTGCGCCGAACAATAGAGGGACTATTAATATTGAAAATAATCTTATGAATTTGCATTAAATGTAGAAAGGTAAACATATGGAAGTGTATAATATTGTGCATCGTAATAAGAATAAAATTCTTAATGGGTAGAGGAACATGTGAAATCATAGTTTTCCTTGATACTCATCAATCCAACACACATGTCGAAATGTCAGTGAGTCTACCTCACTTACTTATCTTTTCTAATATTTCTTGGTTTGGAGGAGTCGATAAAACAAGTTATACGATTATTCTAATCACTGGGGTTCATTTCCAGATCAAAAGTGAGAAAATTAACAATTAAGTCAAATGATGTTAAAATACTCTCATTGACAATTAACATTCATAGACAAAAATGGCGTTGTGTGACAAATTTTAATAACATTTAATACTGGCAATCTGTGATAACTTCTTAATAAACACTTAATGAAGGCAAACTGTGGAATCGAAAATCTGACAAATCTATCACGACGGTGAGGTGAAAACAGAATAATTGTGCAAGTACTTTGTCATGAGATTGGTTAATGTAGAATAGAACTACACAAAATAATACTTGGAACTACTGAAGGTAACACGTCACATCTGTTGTCGATTCTGGAGGCAAACTGTTCAGGCAAGGCAAATCTTCAGAGTGAGGCTCTAAAATTGTAAAACTGTGAATTGACTTGAAATTCCCTACATCTCAGGCAGTAGCGACTTGGTCTCATCAAATGCAGCTGTCGGTGACTGAAATATTGTGACCTCAATCAGTGGCAGTGCCAGCAGAACTCCCCAGCGGCTAAGTGTTGAATGGTTCGAAATTTTCTAATTCCGACAAACACATTAGGTCAACTGATGGCCAAACCTGACAAAGATGGAGTGGTAGCTGCAGTGATCCAATACAACACTCTCAGAGATGAAGGCAATGAGATGAGTGACGAGTGATTTCTGAGTGAAAGCACCAGACAAGGAAACTCCACTTTCCCACGTTTTCTACTATGTGCTTAATTCGATTGCCTGGGCTCTGAATCTTCTGACAGCTCGGTTCCCCTTCTGCGGGCTGTGTTTTACTTGGCTGATCTCCGTCCTTACATTCATCTCGTTGTTCCTGTCACTCTCCTCGACCAGTGAGGCAGGTTTCCATCATCACTGTTGTGCTTCTCTGTCTCTTTGGGAAAATTTTAGATGAGCTATTGTCCATAAATTTTACATCCTTAAACAATGCTTTTTGTAAGAGCTACACATTCAGCAGTGTCTCAGTTTTCAAAGGCCTAACTTGGGTTTCTCTTTTTCACCTGCAAGATACCAATCTTCAGCGTCAGTCCCAAAAGTCGGCTTTCTGTGTTCGGCTGACAACACTTTCAACAAAAATTCTTCTTCATTCCATCTCGTAAATCATTTGCGTCACATGGTGTCACAAGGGAACATGGCAATGACCACCTCTCCTCGTTAGCCTTCTAAGAGGAGCTTAGCAGGGTTCCTGACTGTTCCAGTGTTCAGTTCCGCGCCCTAGTCGGCCAGTGTGCCTTCAAAAAAATTCCCTTATTTCCAACTAGCATGCAGTTCTGTTTACTATGGAAGCTGACAATCGCTCGTACATTTCATATCAACCCATTTCTCCAATTTCAATTAATTATTCAGGTCGAGGATGGATCTCTCATCAGAATTTATATGAACTTATAAAAGACTGCGGGACTGTTCTAAAAAACTTTCTCATAACATCTTACACAGTACTTGTAGACTCACTCACTGTAAACAACATGCCCCACTCCATACTCAGGCGTAAATGTATTGCTCATGTACAGAGAAAGATTTCTTGACTTCACTTGTCTGTCATTGCTGGCTTTTGTAAAGCCCCAAGGACGGAAAACCCCAATTAACAAACTTTGTGGAAACTTAAAGTAGGGACAGTGGCTTCAACTATTGACGATAAAATCTACACTGGTAATATTTTGATTAACACCTATATTATTCGAATACTGAGGATAGCATACAAAAAAGGGAGATGAAAGGATTATCATAGATTCTTCATCAAACATCAATAGAATAAATTCAAAATAATATGAACGAACGTTAAATCCAAGAAAGTAATTCGGTCAAAGATAACAGTTACCATGGAAGACAGTTGTAGCCGCATCGAATAGGAAATTCAGTGCGACTACAATGCAACTCGGATATGGAAGTGTTGTTAGTTGCTCTTGAGTCGCTCTAGAGTACTTTTGCGATAGCTGTCTGGACGCAAACGCTATTAGATTGTTTCAGTTTTGGAAGTTTGATAATTCGCGAGGTAGAGACTGAAGTATTGCTCAGTCATTCGACTGATGAAAGTTTCTCTTTACCGTTCTCAACGCGACGGTATAGTAAGACGAGTGTTAGACTTCGATTGAGTGATATTGATTTATCGGACTTAGCCCTCGCACTGATGAACAGTCACAAACTTTGAGACCAATGGATCAACGGTAGGCACAATAAAACGAAGACGCGAAGAAAGACAAATACGCCGATTGGTCGAAAGTTGTCGTCAGCGTCACGATTACTGAACTGAACAGAAGTTAATCTTGAATTGTAGGGACAAACAATTAATTACAGAAAGAACAATAAAATCTGAATCAAAAGGTAAATCTTACGTGTAGCCTAACTCATTAAACCGACAATATAATGTGTATTAATACACGTTGAATGACTCTTTAAACATTTTAAGTGACTAAGTGAGTACGTGAATAACGGACAGTGAAGAGTGATTAGTGTAATCCAGTATCACGGCGTACTTTAAAAAAAAAAAAAAAAAAAAAAAAAAAAAAAAAAAAAAAAAAAAAAACATTTACTCCAACATCTCTGGAGTTACGTCGGACCGTTGTTAATAATTGGACATAGCAACGGAATAGTAGACAGCGAATTTTCATCCCCGCTTTGTATGATGTGAAAAACGGCCGTAGTGATGGAATCAAGAATCAAGATTTTATTTCATCACGGAACTAACCGAGCATAAAAATCAAAATAAACGATTGCAGTTTACCAGTTCGCACAAAGTGAGAAGACTGTTGCGGACAGATAACAGAATATTTCTAAACCATGGGAGCAGTTGTGTTCTTACGAGGGTTACAGGTGCTGTTCCACGTCACACCGACGGGGAAGAACACCGTTACGAATCGCGTCTCTTCCCGGCGAGTGAAGAAGGAGGGAAGGGATGTCACACTTTCCATCCTTGACGATTCATCCGTTGAAGATCTGTATGGATCATCCCTGGCCTTCACTTTTCTCATGTGACTTATTTTTACGATCTCGTCTCTTACGTATCTCTGTAAATGTTTTAAGTGATAGGTATTTCTTTATTCTGTTTCACTTTCTAAGCTTTCTGTTTATGTGTTTTAATATTAAGAATAATATTTATTATTATTAATTTTATTAACATTATTTAATACTTTAATATTTGCTTCGTCCTCTCTACCTTCCCTGCCTTCAAAAACACTCCCTATAACCCTTCCCTCCTCTATGTAAGCAGTGACTTTTCATATGTCTTACCATATGTTTACCTCCATTACATTAGGACAGAAAATTCGTACGTTATTTACCTTATGTTCTTAAATGTACACGAATTGCTACACAGCATAATCTACTATATATAATGTAATTCATTCTTCACTGTCTTGTCTTAATGATGTTTATTGGTACTTTCTCCTGCTATGTATTCAATATCTTGTTTATATTTTGTCGATAATCACTTGAAAATGGCTCTGGCGGCGGAAACCTGCCGTGGTATTTAAAAAATGATATTGTAACTGGTGCTGCACTCTGTTTCGAATTAACCATAATATTTTCTCGAGGCAACTGCTAGCATTCTCAGGCAGTAGCAAAAGGTTATTGTTGCCAAGCAACAACTTCCAGTATTCACACCATAACAGTCTTCTTATGGAGACTTTGTCCACAAGAAGATCGTCGCATTGTGGAAACCGGCAGCTGCTGGTTGCCAACAGCAACGGCCAGTCACCACCTGACGATGTCGAGCTGTCGTCCCGATCAGTTTTGTTGTCAGTTCAGATTAAAACCGAAGAAAATGCAGAAAGGTATAAATTAGAAATGGTTCAAATGGCTCTGAGCACTATGGGACTCAACATCTTAGGTCATAAATCCCCTAGAACTTAGAACTACTTAAACCTAACTAACCTAAGGATATCACACACACCCATGCCCGGGGCAGGATTCGAACCTGCGACCGTAGCAGTCCCGCGGTTCCGGACTGCAGCGCCAGAACCGCACGGCCTCCGCGGCCGGCGGTACAAATTAAAGAGAATAAACTGAAAAAAAAAACAATCAGTTTCAGTCGTATTCATCAAATATTGTTGTCGTCAAGCAATTAAATCTGTCAGGAAGAGAACCCGTACTATCAAAAGTACTTGCTGGTATGAGATGGCTTTGTAACAGGGCCAGGTAGGGCTAGGCAACAGCTAGCAAACAATTTACAACAATTTATTAATAGGAACATTGTAATACTACAATGTCGTATGAAGATACTGCAGGGCAATAGTTCAGTGTTCATTTGCACTGATCTGTCTTTCACACTGGTCAGCTCCTGAATCCAGTCAGCTATAACTACCACCCTATGTACTCTGTCCAGTTGGACTCTTCTTGGCGGTGATTCTGGATGAATCCTGATGCTGTCTAGGGGTACAGCTGCTAATACTGTGCAGTTCTAACAGCTGAGTGGCGCCAAGTTTCCGGATACATCTGCTTTGGTGGATGAATGTCCACTTAGAAACTACACTACTGGCCATTAAAATAGCTACACCAAGAAGAAATGCAAATGATAAACGGGTATTCATTGGACAAATATATTATACTAGAACTGACATGTGATTACATTTGCACGGAATCAGTACCCAGAACAACCACCTCTGGCCATAATAATGGCCTTGATACGCCTGGGCATTGAGTCAAACAGAGCTTGGATGGTATGTACAGGTACAGCTGCCTATGCAGCTTCAACACGATACCACAGTTCATCAAGAGTAGTGACTGGCGTATTGTGACGAGCCAGTTGCTCGGCCACCATTGACCAGACGTTTTCAATTGGTGAGAGATCTGGAGAATGTGCTGGCCAGGACAGCAGTCAAACATTTTCTGTATCCAGAAAGGCCCGTACAGGACCTGCAATATGCGGTCGTGCATTATCCTGCTGAAATGTAGGGTTTCGCAGGAATCGAACGAAGGGTAGCGCCACGGGTCGTAACACATCTGAAACGTAACGTCCACTGTTGAAAGTGCCGTCAAAGTGAACAAGAGGTGACCGAGACGTGTAACCAATGGCACCCTATACCGTCACGCCGGGTGATACGCCAGTATGGCGATGACGAATACACGTTTCCAATGTACGTTCACCGCAATGTCGCCAAACACGGATGCGACCACCATCATGCTGTAAACAGAACCTGGATTCATGCGAAAAAATGACGTTTTACCATTCGTGCACCCAGGTTCGTCGTCGAGTATACCATCGCAGGCGCTCCTGTCTGTGATGCAGCGTCAAGGGTAACCGCAGCCACGGTCTCCGAGCTGATAGTCCATGCTGCTGCAAACGTCGTCGAACTGTTCGTGCACATGGTTGTTGTCTTGCAAACGTCCTCATCTGTTGACTAAGGGATCGAGACGTGGCTGCACGATCCGTTATAGCCATGCGGATAAGATGCCTGTCGTCTCGACTGCTAGTGATACGAAGCCGTTGGGATCCAGCACGGCGTTCCGTATTACCCTCTTGAACCCACCCATTCCATATTCTGCTAACAGTCATTAGATCTCGACCAACGCGAGCAGAAATGTCGCGATACGATAAACCGCAATCTCGATAGGCTACAATCCGACCTTTATCAAAGTCGGAAACGTGGTGGTACGCATTTCTCCTCCTTACACGAGGCATCACAACAACGTTTCACCAGGCAACGCCGTCAGCTGCTGTTTGTGTATGAGAAATCGGATGGAAACTTTCCTCATGTCAGCACGTTGTAGGTATCGCCACCGGCGCCAACCTTGTGTGAATGCTCTGAAAAGCTAATCATTTGCATATCACAGCATCTTCTTCCTGTCGGTTAAATTTCGCGTCTGTAGCATGTCATCTTCGTGGTGTAGCAATTTTAATGGCCAGTAGTGTATTTGCTTGACGTATGGTGGATGTATAAAATATATGAGTTCAAAACTTAAGGAGGAAAGTAACTTTCGCATTACGTTTCATTGTCAAGTAACATAGCTCCATGAAACCAGGATCATGTACAGAAAGAACTGATCTAGGATAGTACAGAAGGTTACTGAAAGAAGTGCACAATGAGATGAACAGAAATGACACATTTATTCAGTGATTATGATGGTAGTCTGGGCATTACAAAAGTGAGACACGGTCGTTAACAGGATATGTGATCACCACAGATCTGCTCTGCAGCGTCCTCCCAACCACCCACAAGATTGCTAAGCAGTTCTTGTGGGAGGGCGTTCTATTCCTCCCCCAGGGCGACCGATGGTCGCTGGTGATATAGACGTGCTGCAATACGTCTTCCCATCGAATCCAACATTCGCTCGTTGGGATTGAAGTCGGGGGAACGGACAGTCAGTCCATTCAACGGATGTCCTCAAGTCAGAAGAGCTCCTCCACCTTCCCTGTTTGGTGAGGTCGTCGACGACGTCACGCATTGTCTTCCAGAAAAATGAAGCCAGACCCGATTACAACACTGAAAAAGTGTACGTGATGAAGGACTACAGTGTCACAATAACGCTGAGGGGTAAGTGTACCGTGTTCAAATATTTGGAGATCTGTACACCCATGTAACATTATGTCTCTCCACGCCATAACATCTGGATCATCAACAGATCATGTACACTAATGTCCCTGGGTGCATCACGTGCCGCCATCTCTCACCATACAAGGATTCGTTCAGAATTACTACTCATACTGAATCTGCTCTCATTCGCAAAGAGCATGTGACCCCGCAACTTGTTGGAGCAGTCCCTGTGCCATTTGCAGCATCGCTGTTGGTGCCATCTATGAGCAGGTCTCAACGGAACACAACGTACTGTTCGTTGGGCGAAGAGACTACCCACATTCAGACGCCGTGCCACTATGGAGCGTGACATTGCGTCCATTATAGACTTGTTACATGTGGTTGCAGTAGCTTCTGCTGTTTGACGTGGTCCCCTCATGTCTGTTGCACCTGCTGTAATTGACCCTGGTCGAAAAACTTTCTCTCCTCCAGGCAACAGTATTTGTGGTTCGGAACGCTCCCCATGCACTTGAAAGAATACTGTGGGCGATAACAAACCCCTGGGCTTCATTCGTCAGTCTTGTTCTTCCAGTTTCAAATGAGTTTTCACCATGTGAAGTCATCCAGATGTTGTCTCCGGGCCATACAGTAATGAAGAATACCGTAACAGTTCATCGAAACTGCCCGCTGCCCGTAACATTTGGAGCTATAGTCACACTGACCTCTCGCCACTCCAACTTTGTGTGCACCTCTGGGAGACCTCTGGTACCATGCTCTCGCGCTCTCATTTAATTCCACCAAGTAGTTAATATGGTATTTTATTTTGTCTTGCTGGTCCTTAAATGTTGCTGAGCAGTATAGTCCTTGCCTTGTGCACCCTGTGTTGGAGGATAGCCTTAACTTGGCGGCGCTCGGGTAGCAGTCAAACGGGCACTCTTCTGTGTATGGCTGTATTCCGTATCTTCCAGAGGGTACTGCGCTTCCTAAGGGAGCATTAGGCAACTATTGGCTGAAAAGATGAAAGGAAGGCAACAATAGACAAATGGGTACCTTCGTGAGATGACGTAGTGAAGGCGGCAGAGGATCCAATAGGAAAAAAGATTGGTCACAGTAACGTAGAGACATTGAATGTGATTTACTAACGGAGAAAATATAAAAATGCTGGAAATGAAGCAGGCTAATGGGAATATAGACTTTAAAAAATGAGACTGATAGGAAGTGCAAAATGGCTAAGCGAGTGTTACTAGAGGACACGCGCAACGCTGTAATAGCGTGCATGACTAGGGGAGATGTAGATGCCAGCTGTAGGAAGTTTAACGGGAACTATGGAGAAAAGAGCAGCTGGATGAATACCAAGTGCACTGAAAGCAAGAAAAGAAGGGAAAGCTTAAAGTTGGTAGGAATGTGCAAAAGGGGTATGTAAGGAAAATGAATTTATAGACAATATTATAGAAAAAAAAGAGCAAATAGATGAAAATGTAAGATATCACACTCCGAGAAGAATTTGGCAGAGTTGGCTACATAAACAATAATAAACATTTATCACTAGCTTTCATCAGGTTCAAGTCATTGGTACTACGCCAGACTACAGCAGACGAAATATTTGTTGAAGCTTAGCTTCCCTATCACTATCGATACACGTAAAGCACTGAAGGTTTTGGGCTCGAATCACACCTGCGGTGCTTCGATTTCTTGAACGAAGTTGATCATGGATCGTGACTTCAACTTCCGTTACCGGAAACGGAGGTAGAGCACTTTGTGCGGGAGTACACTTGTTTTCTGAACACGAGACAGAGATGACCGGTTACGGCACAAAAAAATGCTCAAATGTGTGTGAAATCTTATGGGACTTAACTGCTAAGGCCATCAGTCCCTAAGCTTACACACTACTTAACCTAAATTATCCTAAGGACAAACACACACACCCATGCCCGAGGGAGGACTCGAACCCCCGCCGGGACCAGTCGCACAGTCTCAGTCTATGACTGCAGACCCCCCCCCCCCCCCCCCCCCTCCCCTCGACCCCGCCCGCCCGTAAAGATCGCTCGGCTAAGCCCGCGCGGCCCGGTTACGGCCGTGGTAGGTGGCCCATGTTGCATGATATCGAGCTGGTAACGAAGAACTTCATTATCCATGTTCATTTTTCGAAAGGCATTCAGCCTACATCATAGGAGAGAATGAATGTCGAGTTTTTTGACAATACGAAGTTATTATCGCTACCGACTTGTTGTAAGCAACTTTTTGTCTTTTATTTTATTACAATATAACACCGGAAGCAGCTTAATTTTTCAAGCAACTCCTCGACAGAATAGAATGAGTGACGCGTGAGCAAACTCTCCGGTTTCGATTTGAAAGAGCATGGGTTACTGCTAAGATCTTTGAATTCTTGTAGTAGATTATTGAAAATGGATGCAGCATTATACTGCACACCTTTCCGCACAAGAGTCAAGGAAGTGCGATCCAAATGCCGAGTGAATTTGTGCCTAGTATTAACTGAGAGAAACCTGCTAAATCTTGGGAATAAGCTGGTGTTCTTAACAAGAAACGATAATAAAGAATATATGGACTGAGAGGCCAGTGTCAGAATACCCATACAGATGAACAGGGGTCGACAAGAGGTTCGTGAACTTACAACACTTATTGCCCGAACCGTCCATTTCTGAGCCAAAACTATCCTTTGAGAATGGGAAGAGTTACCCCAAAATGTAATGCCATACCATTCGAATAGTAAAAATGGCGGCATTAAGTCTTTGAACAAGATCCTGAACGTGACTTTCCACGACAGTTTACTATCTACCTGAACACCTAGAAATTTGAACCGTTCAGCTTCATTAATCATATGCCCATTCCGTGAAATTAAAACGTCGGTTTTGTTGTATTGTGTGTTAGAAACTGTAAAAACTGAGTCTTACTGTGATTTAACGTGAGTTTATTCTCTACAAGCCATGAACTTAAGTCATGAACTGCACTATTTGAAACAGACCCAATATTGCATACAGCATCCTTTACCACCAAGCTAGTGACATCAGCAAATAGAAATATTTTAGAATCAACTTTAATACTAGAGGAAATATTATTTACATAAAAAATGAACAGGAGTGGCCCCAGCACTGATCTCTGGGGCACCCTTCATTTGACCGTGCCCCACTCAGACCCCATATCATTAGAATGATCTTTTGCTGTCTGTTAATCTAAGAGGTGAACCAACTGTGAGCTACTCCCCATAATCCATAATGTTCCAACTTCTGGAGCAATATTTTGTGATCAGTACAATCAAACGCCTTAGTTAAATCAAAAAAAGATGCCTAGCGTACGAAACCTTTTGTCCAATACCTCACAGAGAAAAGAGGATACAGCGTTTTCAGTTGTTAAACCACTTCTAAAACTGAACAGAACACTTGATAGCAAATTATGTGAAATAAAATGATGAATTATCCTTACATACATAGCTTTTCCAATAATTTTGCCCGCATCTCGTGGCCGTGCGGTAGCGTTCTCGCTTCCCACGCCCGGGTTCCCGGGTTCGATTCCCGGCGGGGTCAGGGATTTTCTCTGCCTCGTGATGGCTGGGTGTTGTGTGCTGTCCTTAGGTTAGTTAGGTTTAAGTAGTTCTAAGTTCTAGGGGACTTATGACCACAGCAGTTGAGTCCCATAGTGCTCAGAGCCATTTGAACCATTTTGAACCAATAATTTTAGCAAACATTGATGGCATAGAAATAGGTCTCAAACTGCCTACATTATCCCTTTATCGATTTTTAAACAGCGGCTTTACTACCAAGTGCCATAATCGTTCAAGAAACTGACCTTTAGGAGTATAGGGCAAAGTACTTGTTACGGAACTCCTAAATGCTCATGGCCTCCAGTATTATCTTTGATCGTCCCTAATAACTGTGTTAATTATCAGTCAAAATTAAAGCCACTTTCTGGGCGTATTACGGCCGCAAAATCTCGGTTAGACTGTCTTCACGTGTCTCGCATTTGATGCGTAATCTGTATAATGGCCTCTTGGTAATACGATACGTGTTCTGGCAACGTGGGGCTTCTTACTTTTTGCGTTCTTCCTCTGTAGCTTTTTATACTCTCTCTCTCAGTGTATTTTCGAAAGCCTTTTTTAATTACAATTAATTAATGAGTTTTCGAAACTTATAATTTCAGTAAAACGTCGTCACATGTTGCGTGCGCTCAGGATTTGACCATGTGGATGTACACTCTACGTAATTGGAACCCCTACTACCCTTATAAATCTTCCGCATCTATCCTAAGGTCAATATCTCGCCTTTTGGTAACAGAGCTTTTATATTGCGCTAACTAGTGTCTCTTGCAGTGTATGAGATATATTTGTCTCTGTACGAGTCAACAGGAGGCATCAATTTTTTGTAAGTGTGATTGATTTTATCCGGATGGCCAAGAATTCCTCTCCTGTGACAATCTTTTCATCTCAGAGTAACATTTGCAATCTACGTCCTTAATTATTTGCTGGATGTATTCCATTTCCTGTCTTCCTCTACAGTTTTTACTGTCTACAGTTTCCTGTAGTAACGAGGAAGTTATTCCATGATGTCTTAACAGATGATCTGTCATCCTGTCTTCCTGGCAGCGTTTCCTATACCTTCCTTTCCTCGCCGTTTCTGCGGAGTACCTCCTCATTCTTTATGTTCTCAATCCACCTTATTTGAAATACAACTCTGTAGCATCACATCTCAAATGCTTCGATTCTCTTCTGTTCCGGTTTTTCCACAGTCTGTGTTTCACTACCGTACCATGCTTTACTTCAGACTTACATTCTCAGAAATTTCTGCCTCAGACGACGACCTGAGTTTGATACTAGTCACTCCGTTTGGCCATGAATACCCTTTCTCCCAGTGCTAGTCTACGTTTGACATCGTCCTTGCTGCGACCGTCATGAGTTCCTTTGTTATCTACGTACTTAACTTCGGCTAATTCGTGATTATCAATCCTGATGATGAGTTTCTTCTTGTTCTCATTTCTGATACTTCTCATTATTTTCGTTTTTCTTCGATTTATGCTCGATCCATATTTAACTCAGCAAATCCTGTAATTCTTCTTCGCTTTCGATGAGGATAGTAATGTCATCAGCGAATATTGTCATTGATATCCTATCACTTTGAATTTTAATTCCACTTTTGAACCTTTATTTTATTTCCGTTATTGCTTCTTCGACGTATACATTGAAAAGTATGGGCGAAAGGCTGCATCCTTGTCCTACACCCTTTTTAATCCGAGCACTTCCTTCTTAGTTTTTCACTCTTATCGTCCTCTCTTGACTCTTGTACATATTGTACTGCCCGTCCTTCCTTATAGCTTACCCCTGGTTTTCTCAGAATTTCGAACATCTTGCATCATTTGAGATTGTCGAATGCAATTTCCAGGTCGACATTTCCTATGAACGTAACTTGATTTTTCTTCAGCTTTGCCTTCATAATAAACCGCAAAGTCAGAACTGCTTCTTTGTTGCTTTGCCTTCCTAAAAACAAACTGATCGTCATCTAATACATCCTCAGTTTTCTTTTCCATTACTCTGTATACTATTTTTGTCAGAAACTTGGATGCTTCAGCTGTTAAGCTGACGGTGCTATAATTTGTGCACTTGTCGGCTCTTGCTACTTTCGAAATTTTGTGGATGATTTTTTTCCGGAAGTCTGAGGGTAAATCCTATAAATTCTACACACCAACGCGAATAATCGTTTTGTTCCCACTTCCTCAAATTATTATAGAAATTCCAGTACAGTGCTGTCATGTCTCTCTTCTACCTTATTTGGTCTTAGTCGTCCAAAGCTCCTTTAAATTCTGTTTCTAATACTGGATCCCCTCTCTCATCCCTGTCGACTCCTGTTTCTCCTTCTATTACGTCATCAGACAAGTCCTCCCCCTCATACAGGTTTCCAACGTACTCTTTCTACCTATTCTCTCTCTCCTCCGCATTTAACAATGGCATTACCAAAGAACTCTTAACGCTTCTACCCTTGCTTTTAATTTCATCGGAGGTTGTTTCTATGAGCTGCGTCTGTCCTTCTGACAATCATTTCTTTTTCTATACCTTCACATTATTCAAACAGCCATTTCGTCTTAGCTTCTTTGCACTTTCTACTCATTTCATTCCCAAGTGACGTATATATCTGGATTACCGAATTTTCCTGACTTTTTGTACTTCTTTCTTACATGAATCAACTGAAGTATTTCTTCTGCTACCCATGGGTTCTTCACAGTTGCCTTCTTTGCACCTATGTGTTTCTTTCCAACTTCTGTGACTGCATTTCTTAGAGATGCCCATGTCTCTTCGACTGAACTGCCTGCTGAGCTATTCACAATCGTTGTATCTACCACGATAGAGGACTTGCAAATGCATCTCTTTATTCCTTAGTACATCCATATCCGACTTCTTTGCGCTTTGATTCCTTCTCACGGATGGCCGCTGTGACCGAGCGGTTCTAAGCGCATCAGTCTGGAACCGCGCTGCTGCTACGGTCGCAGGTTCGAATCCTGCGTCGGGCATGGATGTGTGTGATGTCCTTAGGTTACTTAGGTTTAAGTAGTTCTAAGTATAGGGACTGATGACCTCAGATGTTAAGTCCCACAGTGCTAGGAGCCATTTGAACATTTTGAGTCTTCCTCACCAGTCTCTTCAATTTCAGTCTGCTCTTCATGAGTACAAAATTGTCATCTGAGTCTATAGCTTCTCATGGGTACGTCTTACA
The DNA here is from genome assembly GCF_021461385.2 of Schistocerca piceifrons. NCBI lineage: Eukaryota > Metazoa > Arthropoda > Insecta > Orthoptera > Acrididae > Schistocerca > Schistocerca piceifrons. The sequence continues at coordinate 647,538,217 of NC_060141.1, read as the reverse complement.
ATAGAATATCTAAATTCGTTATCTCTGTCTGACCATTAAATAATTTAACTGGAATCTTCTTGTATCTCCCAGCCATTTCCAAATATAAGCGTCCTCTTGTGATTTTTGAGCAGAGTATTCGCTATTACTAGCTGATATTTATTGCAAAACTCAATTAGTCTGCCTCCTTTCTCATTCCTACTACCAAGCTCATATTCTCCCGTAACTCTTTCTTCTGTTCCTTCCTCTACTGTCGCATTCCAGTCTCCCATGAGTAGTAGATTTCCATCTGCCTTTACGTACTAAATTACTCTTTCAATATACTCATATAGTTTCTCTCTATCTATATCTTCTAGTTCTGACGTCGGTATGTATACCTGGACTACTGTTGTCGATGTTGGCTTGCTGTCAATTTTGATGACAACAAAGCCATCACTGAACTGTTCACAGTAACTTACTCTTTACCCTACCTTCCTATTCATAACGAATCCCTCTCCCGCTGTATTATTTTGTGCTGTGCTGATATTACCCTATGCTGGTTTGACCAGAAGTCCTTGTCTTCTTTCCATTTCACTTCATTGACGATTAGATGATGATGATGATTAGTGTTTTAGGGCGCACAACAGCGAGGTTATCAGCGCCCGACTTCATTGACGCCGACTACGTCTAGAATGAGCCTCAGCATTTCCCAAAAAAATGGTTCAAATGGCTCTGAGCACTATGGGACTCAACTGCTGAGGTCATTAGTCCCCTAGAACTTAGAACTAGTTAAACCTAACTAACCTAAGGACATCACAAACATCCATGCCCGAGGCAGGATTCGAACCTGCGACCGTAGCGGTCTTGCGGTTCCAGACTGCAGCGCCTTTAACCGCACGGCCACTTCGGCCGGCAGCATTTCCCATTTCAGATATTCTAGCTTCCCTACCAAGTTATAACTTCTGGCGTTATCCCTTCGTTGGTTACTCAATCTTGTTCTTATAGTTACCTTCCCTTACCAGTCTCCCCCGGAAATCCGAATGGGAGACTAGTGTGGTTTGTCAGTGGTGGGATCATCATGACGCTTCTTCAATTACAGGCCACATGTCCCGTGGATACACATTATATGCCTTTAATGCAGTGGTTTCCATTGCCTTCTGCATCCTCGTGCAGTAATCATTACTGATTCTTCCGCTTTTTAACTCCAGTTTCTCACCACAGGGGCAAGAGAGCGCTTCTTCGTTCTTCTACCTTCTTTGACAAGGCCGTTGACACAACGGGGGTGACTTCTTATGCCACAAGTCTTGGCTGCCATTGTTGATGATTTTTATTGAAAATTTAAGCAGTAATGTGGTTCGAACCCGCGACCCTGCACGTTTTGATTACTAGTCAAACACGCTATCCCCTTTTTTCCCTTCATTTTGATCGTCATTTTCCTCCTCATTTGGTCTGAGTGGACATCACATGGCACCTCTCAGGTTCGTCGTAGAATACTTCACGCAGCTTGCTTTATTACCGAGGGCTATCAGCCCTCTGACCGAACACGGTGAGCTATAGTGCTGGACCCTTAGATCATAGGCTTACAGACAGTGAAGAGCAAGTACCACGTATGTTGCATATAACCGGACAGCTACTCAGAATTTCAGAGCATGATTCTGTCAGTAAATTCAGTTGAAAGTTTTTCAAAGAATGAATTTATTGAATTGTAATAACGCTGAGTTAAATCTAGATTACAGTCTAAACTATATGTACTTCTATGATTCTTCTGTAAGAGTCATATTAATTTCAGTATAACTTATGAAACTGACTTATAAGTATTATTCATGATACACTTTTCAGCAAGTTGCTTTCAACTGTTTAAATTTAAAATGGCCATCTAGAGAAAAACAGTCAGTACAAGTGAGTCGCATAACAACAATAACAGTAATAATAATACTTCCAAGAGCACTGAAAGACCTAAGTCGAATTAAACTCCTGGAATTGACGACATTTCTTTAGAATTATTAAGATCCCTGCGAAAGTCAGCTATGGTTAAACTATTCGGCGTGGGATGCAAAATGAAACAGCGATATACTCTTAGATTTTGAGAAAAATGCAATTATTCAAGTTCCGAGAATAGCTGGTGGTTACAAGTGTGAATATTACCTAAATATCAGTTAAATAAATAATGAAACGAAATGTTTATAGAATAATGGGACAAAGCTGGCAGAAGTCGTTCTGGGGAAATATTGGTTTTTATTTCGGAGAAATGTAGGAACACGCGAAGTTATACCGACCCTGCTACTTATCTTGGAAGATAGATTAAGAAAGACAAACCTACGTTTATAGAATTTGTAAATTTAGAGAAACGTTTTAATAATTATTAGTGGAATACACTCTTTGGAATTCTGAAGGTGGGAGGAGTAAAAAAATGGCTCTGAGCACTATGGGACTTAACAGCTGAGGTCATCAGTCCCCTAGAACTTAGAACTACGTAAACCTAACTAACCTAAGGACATCATACACATCCATGCAAGAGGCAGGATTCGAACCTGCGACCGTAGCGGTCGCGTAGTTCCATACTGTAGCGCCTAGAACCGCTCGGCCACGTCGGCCAGCTTGGGAGGAGTAAAATACACGGAACGCAAGGATATCTACAACTTGTACAGGAAACAGACGGCGTTACAAGTCGACACATGTAAGGCAAGCAGTAGTGAGACAGGGCTGTAGCCTCTACTCGACGTTATTTAATCGTTACGTTGAGCAAGCAGTAAAGGAAGCAAAGGAGAAAATTGTGAAGGTAAATAAATTGAGTGCAGGGGAGCCGCACGAACCGTGACAAGACGCCTCAGACGGAGCGTGAAAAACTAAACACTTTTAAGTTTGCTGGTGACATTGTAATTTTCTCAGAGAAAGCAAAGCACTTGGAAGAGGAGTGGAATGGGATGGATAGGGTGTTTAAAAGAAATAAAACAATGGTACTGAAAAGTAGTCTGATGAAATCTGAAGATGCTGAGGGATTCAGATTAGGAAATGAGACCCTAAAAGTAGTATTTGGACAGCAAAATAAATGACGACTGTCGAAGTAGAGAGGGTGTACTATGCAGACTGGTAACAGAAAGAATAGCGTTTCTGAAAAAGATAAATTTCATAATATCGAATTTAAATTTATGTACGCTATTGCAGCGCCTCTGTTGTTAAAAAGAACACTGCAGTGTTCGTTCTGAACGTGTCCGGAACATATCCGAAGGAATAGGATTTCAACGACTACAGCCGTTATGAAATACGTGAAATGTATTCGCAGTTGCGTATGCGAACGACCATCAGCTGTATAAGGGAATGACGGAAATCAAAATTCGTGTTGGGCCGGAACTCGAACCCTGATACCCCGCTTTTCTCGAGCGGCGCCTTAACTGCTTTGGCTACCCGTGCGCGACTCACAGCCAGACCCAAACTCTCATATGTCGTCGTTCCTGCGTCACAACCTGAACCCGTACATGCATTATGTAATTCCTGTACAGGGGAGCACTTTTTAATTGAAAGTCACTGCCTGCTATCGGCGGATAACGATACTGCAGTGTCTGTGTTGGTAAGAAAGACGACACAATATTGCTTAACGACATGCGCAGCGACTCTTAATTAAAATGTCCTTCCCGGTACAGGAATTACATAATTCGTGCACGAGTACAGTTTGTGACACAGGATCAATGACCAGTGACGTCTGCAAGTTCGTGTCGCCGTGAGTCCTGCGCGGATAGCCAAAGCGGTTAGAGTGGCCAGTCGCAAAAACGGGAAATCCCGGTTCGAGTCCCAGTCTGGCACAAATTTCCAGCCGGCCGGAGTGGCCGAGCGGTTCTAGGCGCTACAGTCTGGAACCGCGCGACCACTACGGTCGCAGGTTCGAATCCTGCCTCGGGCATGGATGTGTGTGATGTCCTTAGGTTAGTTAGGTTTAAGTAGTTCTAAGTTCTAGGGGACTGATGACCTCAGATGTTAAGTCCCATCGTGCTCAGAGCCATTTGAACCATTTTTGAACCACAAATTTCCATTGTCGTCATTCTCTTGCACAGCTGATGGTTGTTCGCATTCGCAACAGCCAGTACTTTTCATGTATAAATTTATCTGTTAGGTCTTTTTTGCGTATCTAAAGTGCAGAGTGCAGCCCGTACAGACCTGAAACGTGGACGACAACAGTTCAGGCAGGAAGAGAACAGAAGCTTTTGAAATGTGAGTGTTGAAGATTAGATCGGTAGATCTAATCTCTGGTGAGGAGGCACTGAATCAAATTGGGGAAAAATTAATTAATGGTACAATCTGACTAAAAGTAGGTATCGGTTAATACGATATATTCTGGGGCGTCAAGGTTTTGAATAGCTCTGAGCACTATGGGACTTAACTTCTGAGGTCATCAGTCTCCTATAACTTAGAACTACTTAAACCTAACTAACCTAAGGACATCACACACATCCATGCCCGAGGCAGGATTCGAACCTGCGACCGTAGCTGTCGCGCGGTTTCAGACTGTAGCGCCTAGAACCGCTTGGCCACTCCGGCCGGCTGGGGCGTCAAGGAATTGTACATTTGGCAATAGAAGGTAGTGTTGGTTGGTTGTTTGGGGAAAGAGACCAGACAGCGAGGTCATCGGTCTCATCGGATTAGGGAAGGACGGGGAAGGAAGTCGGCCGTGCCATTTCAAAGGAACCATTCCGGCATTTGCCTGGAGCGATTTTAGGGAAATCACGGAAAACCTAAATCTGGATGGCCGGACACGGGATTGAACGGTCGTCCTGCCGAATCCGAGTCCAGTGTCTAACCACTACGCCACCTCGCTCGGTAGTGTGCTGTGTAAAAATTGTTTTGGAAGACTAATGCTTGAATACTGTAAGCAGTTTCAAACGGATGCTGTCTGCAGTAGACATGCAGAGATAAAGAAATTAGGACAGGAGAGACTAGCGAGGAGAGCTGCAACAAACAGACAAAAGTAACAAACAAATGAAAGTCTACAAAAGAGGAGAATTTCTGACTTGACAGTTTATATACAGGAAATAAAACTGTACGTTACCAATAAGTAGTGTACGCATGAAGTTTCTGGATTGCAGCCGGCTGACGTAGACTTCTTGACACGATATTTTGGTGGACAACCATTGAGCCATCTTCAGGTAAGTGAGTTGCATTAGAGATTGCTAGTTCACATCGCTAACACTACATTAAAAAATGGCGCGGAGACGCATGCGCGGAGGTAGCCGCTGCATGAGACACACCTTTGCGAGTTTCGCACCCTCTTCGAATATTGCACCACAACGGCGCGCAGGCGAAATGCGTAATGCTGATGCTATATGCGCGCTCTCTGTCAGAATGCGAGCCAGCGGTGTTAAAATGCAGATGTCTATTTAATAACATCAACTATCTGTATAGGTATCATTGGTCATAAAATATTTTCTCTCGGAAGATGTTAAAGAAATCACCGATTTCCACACCTTATCCAGTTGACAACCGCCATTACGATTAATAAGATCTTGGGCTAAACGCTTCCGATTCCTTAATAACTGAATCCCAGGATCTCGTCGAGGCCAAGATTTGAGAAGCAGAGTGATCCATGGAACGTCCTATGGAAATACAATGCTTGGCTGTGGGTGACGTAATGGGTTGCGGAGGGCGAATTTGGTGATTATTTTCAATGCACCTTTCACGTAATGTGCGCGTTCTCTGGCCAATGTAGGCTTTGCCACACTGGAAAATTATTCTTTAGATTCCAGTTCTATTCAATCCCACATAGTCCATTCGCGAACCGAGAAGAACCAAAGTCTATGTGGTTGGGTGGACATAATATTTCCTTAAGATTCTGCCTAATTTCGACGAAATATTGTCGTCATGTGGAAATAACGACACTTGGCTTGAACGGATCTTTTTCCTCTTGATCTTGTGAGTGGTCACGTTTTCTCTTCTTTAAGGCTGTGATGACGTGGAGAGTATTCGTTACCTTTCAACACAGATTGTAGGTGTTCCAGCTCCTTTCCAAGGCTGTCTCGATCGGACCCAACTTGTGCCTGGTGCACCAACGTTCGAAGGATACCCATAGTTCGTGACTGGAGGTGGCAGCTGGACGCCTTCTAAACAGGTCTGTATGTGCAGGCTACGCCCCAATGACTTATCCACTTTCCGACTCACTAGGACGTCCAGAAACGGCAGAGACCCTCCTTTTTCACTTCCATCGTAAATTTGATGTTCACGTGGAAGGAATTCAGATGCTTGTTTGGGAGGGTTTGTAAATCGTGTAGATTTTATGTAACTTTCTCAGTATTGATTCTACTGTTATTGTGTCTGTAGTTACAAAAGGGGGCAACGCTATCATATGGTTTGTTGCACTTGTACTGGTCAAGTTATTTGAATATTTATCTTACGAATTGAGAGAGAGTCGGAAATGCACTCTTATATTATACGAACGATCTTATCCTGAAATCAAATGTTTCGCATTACATTGATTAAAAATCTGTGATTAATTCCTTCGCAGGCTTTGTCAAAATCGGTAAAAGCCAGCGCTGGTCCATGTTAGACATGCTACGTCCGATATTCGGCTAAAATATTCGGTGTGAAGCGCACTTGTTTGATATTGATGGAGTATGTTGGGGAAAAGTCCTTTCATCCTATTATTTAACAACTGTGTTGAAAGTTGCAGGCCTGTCAGGTATCAATGTAAGTAAAATTCGACAGGTATTCCATACAAATCTGCTGCTTCATTGTTCAGTGACTGCTTAATTATTCTTAACGGCGTTACCCATCTAATATAACTTCGTTATAAACCGGATTGGTACGCACGATTATGTCTGATAATAAAATGTAGCACGATCTGCTCTTTGATCGAATTTTGTGTATCATATATATTGTTTCTGTCGTCTGTTAACTTACTTGTCAGGTATTATCTTTCTTTCTTTATTTCTCCTCGCTAATCTTACGATATGGTTTACGGAAATAGTTTCATTCGTTCTATCACTGTGAATGGGTAACACGATTCAGGTGACGTCCATACATTGTCTGATAAGGTAAGTAATTTATGCTGTAATGCACTTAGTCCTTGTGATGTTGTCTGTTAAACGGGATCTGTTGTTACGTGATATTAGTAGAAGAATGAAATAATATTCTACTGTTCTGTTCTTCGCAAAATGAGTCAGACTTTTTTATTTGTAGTGTAGTATATTGCGTCCACCTGATCACCAGTTCTGTGTATTTAGTTTGCATTCGTAGACATTTGTTTCAGATTGTTCCCCCCGTTGTTTTTGTTCCCGGTTCATTTAGGAGATGCTTGTTTCCCTGCGGTACCCTTTGTTCTAGAAGCGTTTTTCTGTTGTATATGCCTCAGTACGATGTGGTATGGTAAGTAGTGTGATAGGAGGGAGATAGTCAGTAGCTTCTCCGCCCATAAGGCCTGACCATCACATCCCGTCTAATCTGCATTTAGCGATTTTGGTAATATAAATGAAAGACAGGGGTGTAGTCTTTCGCCCCTACTGTTCAAGCTGTACATCGAAGAAGCAGTGATGGAAATAAAAGAAGGGTTCAGGAGTGGAATTAAAATTCAAGGTGAAAGGGTATCAATGATACGATTCGCTGATGACATTGCTATCCAGAGCGAAAGCGAAGAAGAATTCAAAAAAATGTTCAGATGTGTGTGAAATCTTATGGGACTTAACTGCTAAGGTCATCAGTCCCTAAGCTTACACGCTACTTAACCTAAATTATCCCCAGGACAAACACACACACCCATGCCCGAGGGAGGACTCGAACCTCCGCCGGGACCAGCCGCACAGTCCATGACTGCAGCGCCTAAGACCGCTCGGCTAATCCCGCCCGGCATAGCAGAATTACATGACCTGCTGAATGGAATGGACAGTCTAATGTGTACAGAATATGGACTGAGAATAAATCGAAGAGAGACGAAAGTAATCAGAAGTAGTAGAAATGAGAACAGCGACAAACTTAACATCAGGATTGATGGTCACGAAGTAGATGAAGTTAAGGAATTCTACTCCCTGGAAGCAAAATAACGAATGATGGACGGAACAAGGAGGACGTCAAAAGCAGACTAGCACTGGCAAAAAGAGAAGCCTACTGGTATCAAACAAAGGCCTTGATTTGATGAAGAAATTTTTGAGAATATACGTTTGGACCACAGCATCGTATGGAAGCGAAACATGGACTGTGGGAAAACCGGAACAGAAGAGAATCGAAGCATTTGAGATGAGCTGCTACAGACGAATGTTGAAAATCAGGTAGACTGTTAAGGCAAGGAATGAAGGGGTTCTGCGGAGAATCGGAGAGGAAAGGAACATGTGGAAAACACTGACAAGGAAAAGGGACAGGATGACAGGACATCTGTTAAGACATCAGGGACTGACTTCCATCCTACTAGAGGGAGCTGTAGAGCGAAAAAACTGTAGAGGAAGACAGAGATTGGAATACACCCACCAGATAATTGAGGACGTAGGTTGCAAATGCTATTCTGAGATGAAGAGTTTGGCACAGGAGAAGAGTTCGTGGCGGACCGCATCAAACCAGTCAGAAGACTGATGAAGAGGTGCTATTGGAACAAACGTACTGGATGGTTATAATTAAAGTGCAGCTACTCACGAATGTCCGTTGTGAGCTGCAGTTACCGTATGGAAGCGAACCTTTGTAGATATGTTAACACATTAATGCGAAACCGATTTACGCTGGAAAAATGATTAGTTCTAGTTGTGAACACCACGCGCAAATCTGACACTGTACGACGTTTCTATGACGCTATGACACCCACAGTGTCAGTTGACAAGCCATAACCTGAGTGAACAGTATGGATATCGAGAAGAAAGACCCTGCGTTGTTAGTGAAACTGTTTTATGTGAACGACAGCAATTGCTATGCTATAGTGAGAGAGAATCGCCGACGGAAAGGTGTGAGGAGAGGCTTTCTATCATAAAGGGGAGTTAGAAAGGAATTTTTTTTCACGTTTTCGGATTTTTATCTCATTATAAAATTTGCAATTTTCCGAATAAAGTGATGTATCTATCACTTATAAACTCACATGGGAAGTACTTTACTTTATTTTTTAAATATAATCTGCACCGGTTGAAAATGTTAAAATTTTTATGTAAATTACTTCAAGATCTAATAACATCGGTAATTTTTTATGTAGAAGGCTGTGGATTGCTGTGTCGTAAAGGTTAAATTACGTGTTTGTATTGGTAGCACTGTCAAAAACAGTGTCTTATCGTTTCATAGCATAAACACGCGTTATATGTCGAAGCGCTAACGTTTTTCCGAGGAAAAGTGACGAATAGATTGGTAAAGTATGACGCCAAAACGAAGCGTTTATAAGAAACGTGGGTTTCATGGAAATAGATGTTCGAATATAGCGAAACAATGTGTTCAACATGTGGCGTGTGAAGTTACAGACAATGAAATACAGGCAAACTCATCAGTATCTAGAGAAACATCCATTAGTGCTTCGAAGATTAAAATAAAACATTGTGATACACATTTTTCTCAAAACGAAAGTGATGTAAATGGTGGGTTAGGTCATATTCTGAGAGATTTACACAGCATAACAGGGGTGTTACGTGAATGTGTCTGTTGTAAAATATGTGGAGGGCCAGTTAGTTTACATGAAAACAGTGAGGTATCAAATGGACTACCCAGGAAACTTACCATTAATTGTGTCAGCTGTAAATATACTCATTCGTTTTGGAATTCCGATAAGTGTAAAGATAATTATTGTGGAGTAAATTTTAGGTGGTTTTATGGCCTGAGAGCTATTGGCAAAGGACACACTGCAGCAGAAACAACGTGTGCCGTGATGAATATGCCACGCCCACTTAGTAAAACCGACAAGCATGCAGGATTTATTGGAGCTGTTGTGGAATCTGTTGCATGTGAGTCAATGAAGGGTGCTGCAAACGAAGCTCTTGAAATAAATGATGGTATGACTGACGTATCAGTAGCGTTTGATGGCACTTGACAGGAGTACGGCTACAGTTCTAAGAATTCTGTTGCTACGGTTACCAGTGTGGATACTGGAAAGGTAATAGAGTTCCAGATTTTAACCATACATTGTTCTAAGTGTAAATCAGGGAATGAAGAAGGGCATATCTGTGATAGAAATGATGAAGGAACAAGTGGTGGTATGAGGGCCTCCGCAACTATTGAAGTTTTTTGTCGATCTGTGAACGAAAGGGTAGTGTGTTACAATAAGTTCTTAGGTGACGGAGATTCAAAAGCATGTAACAGTGTAATAGTCGCTCAGCCTTATGGTGAGAAGATTATTACAAAACTAGAATGTGTTGGTCATATCCATAACAGAATAGGCACCAGGTTTAGAAAGTTGAAACAAAGTTTGACAGACAAGAAACTTTCTGATGGTAAGACCATAAGAGGCAGGCTGACAGCCAAAATGATTGATGAACTACAGCAGTATTATGGGATGGCCATTATAAACAATACTGAGGATTTGTTGAAAATGAAACAGGCAGTATGGGCTACCTTCTTCCACAAACTGTCAACTGATGAAAAACCAGTACACCACCTTTGCCCTCCTGGACCTGATTCATGGTGTAATTACCGCAATGCCCAGTACTCAAACAGTTTATACAGCCATAAACATTCCATCCCAGCAGCAGTCATGGATATCATAAAACCTATTTACGGAGAACTGGCACATCCTGAATTACTGAAGAAGTGTATGCATGTTGAGACTCAAAATCCCAATGAGTCGTTCAATAATCTTATATGGACTCGCTTACCAAAAAATGTTGTTGGTGGAATTAGGACAGTAAAGCAGGGGGTCGGTGATGCTGTTATTGCTTTTAATGATGACAACATTGGTAGGGTGAAAGTGCTACAGCATATGGGAATTAATCCAGGAGCAAACTGCATCAGAGAACTTGAACTGATGGAAAAGGTTCGCATTGATAAAGCAGAGTATGTAGCACAGTTGGCTACTAAGGAGTCCAGAAAGAAGAAAATAAGAAAGAACTTGGAAAAAGATCAAGAGGATGATATACAGTATGGTGCAGGGTGCTTCTGAATGACTAAAAATAAAAAATTAAGCATACATTAATTGAGTTACAGTCTTTTGAAACCTTAGAAGCCGTTCCTGAAAGTTTACATTTCTCCCTAAGTCTCAGAAACCACTTCGAGTAGAGTATTCAGATTTTCAGGGAGTAATAGCTTACATATCCTGAGTCTACTGAATTAAAAGAAGAATATAATTTTATGTATAATTATTTAGAATAACGTACAAAAAAGTACACAAAATTTTAAACATGTAATTAAAAATTGTATTTCCGAAAGCAGTGGCTGAAATCCAATTATTGTGGTTTAATAGTCAAAGAACAAACAGTTTTAAGTCCAGTAAAAGTTTCTTGTCAATGGCTACAGTGGTTCTTGAAATACAGGGAAGCCAAGTCACTAAATTTAACATTGTCGAGATAGGGCGTTCCAACTCCCCTTAAATACTGTAGTTTAAAGGGTATGATAACGACATTCAAAAACACTTGTCAGCCTGGTGTGGCACCTGGAAGAGGAAGACGTCCTGTCCCGGTGGAAGTTACTGACGAGGTTACTGTTGACGTAACTAACCAGGCGACAAATGCCCCGGGTAGCATTTGTGTTCGTGCAGTGTCACGGAAACTGTCCATCCCATGGTAAACAATATGAAAAGTTTTGCGGATACTTTACACTGCTACCCGCACAAGATCCAGATGGGGCAGCAACTGAAACCTCATGACCCGTAACAACCTTTTGAATTTGCTCTTCCGTTTCTGGGACGGATCAAAGTTGATGACATGTGGCTAGGCAATATTCTATGGAGTAATGAGACACATTTGACATTACAGGGTGCAGGGAATAAACAGAACTCCTCAATCTGAAGTAACTTTCGGTCTGCTCGTCTTTGAAGAGAATACACCCGAAGGCCCTGTCACGTCTACTGTGACGTCTTCACGCTATTGTGCCCTCCTTCGTTTTCATGCAAGGTGGGGCAACGCCTCATGTCGCTCGCTTGGTGTAACATCGGCACAATGCAATATTCAACGAACATGTTATCTGCAGAAGTTTTACAGACGTAAAACCTGATCAAAATCCATGTGACTCTTGGCTATAGAGATATCTAAAAGAATTCATTTACCATGAACACGTTCGCTCTCTACCTGATCTTAAGGCCAGTATACAGGAGCACGATCGTCAGATTGCACCGGAACTGCTGCGAACAACTGCTGATCACGTCTCAGGTGCTCATAGTGAACAAATTGTGTAAGCGGCAGTTAATATTAAAATCAACAGGATGCCTTTCTCACCCTCATTCCTAATCCATTACGTATGAAAACATTTGTGTATGTCTTTGTTGCATTCAAAAGCGCCTGATTTGCAGCTGGTGGTCAGGGCTGGCAATAACTTTTTTCCAGAGTAAATCGGTTCCTCATTAACGCATTAAAATATCTACCATGTTTCGTTGCCTTATGATAATTACAGCCAACAAGGGAAGTAAGTAGCTGCACTTCAATTATAACCACCTGGTAGGTCCAGGTATCCACTAATCTGCGTTATCTATGAAATTCTGTTCTTGACAAAAATCGAAACTAGGACTTTGGTCGAAATTGTTTAAGACTCAGTTGAAATTGTTTACTAAATTAGCATCTTTTGATTTGAAAAATTCGCTTCCCTGCTTGCAATCGCCTTACCCGGCGGGGCAGGTACGTTTGCGATTAAAATGTATTCAATTTTTACGGCGTTTCCTCTTTCGGATTCAAGCAGCATTTGTGTCGTACAGGGTGGTTATAATTAAACTTACTCTGTTTGAGAGGGTCCGCAGAACAATAAGTGATCACAGCACAACGAAACTTTGTGGAAACATTTGTAAGGACATGCGGAGGAGAAGTAGTGAATAAACCACTGAAAGAAATACATTTTAATTTCCATATGAGAGGGAGAGGGAGAGGTACGCGAGAAGCCATTATGGCCCTAAGGCTCATAATAGAAAAAAGAATGGAAAAAGGAAAGGACCCCCACATAGCATTTATTGACCTCGAAAAAGCCTTTGATAAGGTTGAATGGAAAAAACTATTTCAGATATTGAGGGAAACTGGAGCTAAGTACAAGGACAGGAGAACGATATGGAACATATACAAAGAAGAGGTGGCAATAGTGAGATGTGGGGAACATCAACAACAAGCAAAAATTAAACAGGGTGTGAGACAGGGATGTGCACTCTCCCCTGTCCTCTTTAATATGTACATACAGAAAGCAATGGACGAGGTCAGAGAAAACTTAGGACAAGCTAATGGAATCAGGATCCAGGGGAAAATAGTTGATATGCTGCGTTTTGCGGATGACATTGCTGTCCTAGCGGAAAATGAGGAAGAATTACAAGTAGTGTTGGAGGAAATGGAAAACACTCTTGCCACACGGTACAACATGAAAATTAATAAGTCAAAAACAAAAATCTTAGTTGCAAGCAAACAAAATAATCAAGCAATTACGAATATAAGGCTGAATGGAGGGAAGCTGAAAGAAATACAATTTGTCTACTTGGGAAGCAGAATAACATCAGATGGTCGTAGTAGGAAAGATGTAATAAGTAGAATAAATCAGGCAAAGATTGCATTCTATAAAAGGAAAGGACTCCTCACATCAAATATGATAAGTCTGTCGTTAAGGAAGCGGTTAATAAAGACCTTTGTTGGGAGTGTGCTTTCTACGGCAGCGAAACCTGGACACTTGGAGAGGACGAAAGAAGAAGGATTGAAGGATTCGAAATGTGGTGTCTGCGAAGGATGTTAAAAATTCCATGGACGGCCAGGATGACAAATGAAGAAGTCCTGCAGAGAGCGGAGGAAGTTCCAGTTCTTTGGAAGACGGTCAAGAAGAGGAGAGATATATGGATGGGACACATTCTGAGACATGAAAGTCTTCTCCACACTATAACGGAAGGCCTTGTGGAGGGCAAAAGGGCAAGAGGCAGACCTAGAAGAAAGTACATAAGCCAGATAATGCAGGACCTAGGATGCGGAAGTTTCACGGAATTGAAGAGGCTGGCCGACAATCGCACTGAATGGAGAGCTGCTGCAAATCAATCTTAGGATTGGCAACTTAAGAAGAAGATGAGAGGGTAATGTTTGTTAATTGCGTACCAGGCTTACGTTCCATGTTACGAACGTTCCTCAATGTGATGACCATCTGCATCCACCCCAGCTTGGAAATTTTTTTCCCAAATGTTCTCAGCATTTATCTAATGGTAGACCATCGAATGGTTCAGCAATCGTGACACAGCTCGTGTATTGACTGCACATCCAGTATTTACAGCTATAGCAACAACAACTTCTTGAACAATTTGTGGCGCAATTGGCCCTGACCCTCCCCAGGAGTAACTTCAAAATCGCCAGTTAATTCAAACTTCCGAATCATGTGCGGAAAGAGGACCCCCTCTGAATTCCCTTAATGCATCGACCCTTGAGAAGAGCACCACATCTATTGCCGATGTTTTGATAAAACAGCTTTACTGATAAAGCCCTGCCTACTTTGGCCAGACCCATATAGACTGTCTGCATATTTATACAAACTGATGCTTATATTTCAATCCTACATCGCCGTAGTAGTTCCAGCGCGGCGCATAAGGGCAAATCATGACATTAACACGAACAACAAGGCATATTCTGCAGCACAAGGTCTGAACGTAATTCCTATACAGTTGGGCGGCCATTTGAGATCAGAAACGGAGCGAGTACGAGTCCAATGTTGAGGGATGGTTTTCTTCAAATCATGGTGTCTCTGATACGTCAGTGCTATACTGGCGAGGCTCACTAGAAACTCAGGCAGTGGCGGCTACGTCACAGCACTTGACAGTGCAGATCTTACGAGTGACAGTAGCCGTCTCCGGTGGGGAACGAATAACTATTTCAGGCGAGTTTAACAATTCTTGACTATGTGTTTAAATGCATTCAAGTTTTCGATGGCACACATCAAAATTAAGACCTTTAGCTGGTACTTCTTCAATGAAATATTGATTTCTCGTGGGCACTGAACGGAGCCGGGCGTTCACCAAGTGTGGCGGACAAGCCGACTAGCGTGACGCCCGTACATATTTTGGTCCCGTATACTGGCCTTTCTCCTTCTGCGAGTATGACGAGTCTCACAACGAAGGCTCTGCGGTCGCTTCCTATTGGTCAACTCGTTCCTTTACTAAATCGTGCTGGAGTGTCTTATCTGTAGCGAGCTTTGAGTAACATCTATACTTCTCTTGTCAGCACGTTGAAACTTGCGTTTTTTGCCAAACCTCAGAGGCTGTAATTTCTACAGAATCCTGAAACAGTGTTTTATTAAACAAGCAACAGAGGACATGAAAAAACCTCATTCTCAGTATAAAAATAAGCGTTGTTGCAAATCCACACTGGTTTCCATTTCGTCATCTGTGGCCATTAAAACTTACACCATTCCACGGGAAAAATACGTATAGCGGTAAAAATGGATCTGAGCACATCTGAGGTCATCAGTCCCCCAGAACTTAGAACTACTTAAACCTAACTAACCTAAGGACGTCACACACACCCATGCCCGGGGCAGGATTCGAACCTACGACCGCGCGGTTCCAGACTGAAGCGCCTAGAACTGCTCGGTCGCACCGGCCGGCATATTGCGGTAGATAATGAAGTAGTGCATATCAAAAATGCGCTATTTGTGATTCAGTGATACTTAAGTGCTGTAAAGATCTTAGACCATTCAGTATGGTTGACGGCCCAGGTTTTAAAAGGATAGCTTAAGCACTCATATCTGTAGAAGCTGAAGTGGATTGTGGAGTCGATGTGGAAGCTATACACCTCATCCGACTACATTTAAGAACTGAGTAAAATCCACTGCACACGGTTTTAAAAACGTACTGGTTCACGAGTTACTGCTAATGTTACCGATAAAAGAGCTTCTTCCCAAACTGCTATGTGGATTGATGACGCACATAAAATTACGTACACTACAGTGTCTGTGACCACTATTAGTAAAACGTGGCACATGGAGAACAGAATACTGTTTACTGCCCGATGTGGAAAAGCAGCAGTAAACGTTTTACCGGAGCTTATTCGCCGTTTCGAGCCCTTGCAAATTTGTGAGGATTTAGTGAAGTCAGCACCTTTCGCAACAGATCAATGTTTTAATACAGTGGCAACTCTGAAAGACTTTAGTAGACTTCCTTGCACTTGTCATTGTCTTAGCAATTTGCTCAAACATTCTTTTAAGTCGGAGTTTTTAGCATCACAGTCGGAAGAAACTTGTGTAAGAGAGACAATGTAAAGCACTAGTGACGTATTGTAGGAGAGATGGTCTTTCAGAGAAGCTCATCAAATCACTCAAACACAAGGCAGAAGTCCAATGGAACACTATGTTAGACGTGATTTTCTCAGTATGCGATGCTTTAATGAAGGATAAGTAATTGCTCCCACAAAAAGAGTTAAAGATGAGTCGACCCTAAACGAGCTTGTTCCTCAAAATATTACATGCAGAAAGTAATAATACAGAACGGGAGAAATATCCAACCCTCCATTTGGTACTTCTATGGCGGTGTAAACTTCTGGATGATCACTTGAGTTTTAAAGAACCAGGTATTGATGCTATGGCAATCTTAAATGAAGATGCGTAAGTTACGTGAACGGAAGGAATGATAAGACGAAACTACAGTTATACGACAAGATCGTTAAGGTTTTTGTGTCCCCCATATCGTTATCTTTTGATTCTGAGCATGGAGAACAGAGGCATTGTTTTCCGAGAAGTTGGTGCTAGTGTGTAAACATTTCAGGCCATTAAACGGCTGTATAGGTCTATTATTCTACGATCTTGAATCATGAATAAAAATGAAACTTGGTACAAATTACGATTCCTCGCTGTCTAGTTACTCGTGGTGCACACGAAAGTACTTCAGGTCTATCGAAACTGCCGCGCCCGTTGAAATTCCAGAGGTATGCTAGGTCTGGGCCATGTGGACAAATACTGTGAAGTATTGTGGTATTTCTGAGCTGCTGCTACCGACAAGGATGCAGAGGCGGAAACTGGTATTCTGGGATGTGAAAGGAACGTGAGAAGACAATGCCTTCTCTGGAAAGTGTAGCTAGGGGCACAAGTCGTCTGGACCCTAATGTAGTAGATTACATTTCATTGGTACACAGTAACAATGATCTGTTAAATACCTTTGATATAGGTAATTGATCTCGATACTGTTCACAAATTGAGGTAATATGTTGATATAGTGTTGTACTGTATTGTATTGTATGTTAACCGGGGACCTAGAAACGACGGAGAGGCTCCATCCCCGCTGCAGCCGCAGTGGTCTACAACCCCACGACGACTACCGCAGTCCACTTCGCCCCTCCGTCGCCCCACACCGAACCCAGAGTTATTGTGCAGTTCGGCCCCCGCCGGGCGGATTCGTGCCGGGGACCAGGCGCTCCTTCCTTCCCGGAAAGCCGTGCGTTAGACCGCACGGCCAACTGGGCGGGCTTTGATACAGTGTTACTTATATGCAATGATCCTCTCGAACGTTTTCCCAGAAACGCCAAGGTGGCGGACAATCACCTTTCAGGAATTTCTTAAAATCTCGATAACCTGTGACAAAGAGTCATGCACTACTGTTAATTGTCGTTGAATGACGCCGGGCTAGTTTTTAACAAACCAAGGTAGGAACACGTATTTTAAACCAGTCTCTATGAGAGTGCAAGATAGAATTTTGTGTAAGACGTAAATGGAACGAAACTTCTAATACATACTAATAAATCATGTATGCAAGTTTGTGTATTCCTTTTGTCATCGTAAGTTGGGTTATAGGATACAAGCGAGTTGTGTAACGTGCAATAAATTTTTGCAATATATCAGCCAAGGACGTTATGGCCACCGACTTACAATCGATATAAATCTGTCCAGGCGATAGCAGCTTCACCTGGCGAGGAATGAGTGGTAGTCAAATACACGGAGGTTGCATTTAGTATCACTGAGAGTGCTGTCCGCATGTGGAACGGGGAAGGCGCGTGATGTATCTGAATTTGATCGAGGGCAGATTGCGATGGCGTGCAGACTCGCCACGAACATTTCGAAAATTGCATATGTATAAACTAGAATACTGTCCACTACTAACCAATGACTATTAGTAAATAATTAGGGATTCGTCCAGAATTCGCATGGATAGCACTAAATACCAACGAGCACGACTTACCTTGCTTAGCGGATATAAATACACACACACATAAATACACAGGGTTGCCGTGCGGTCTTGGGTGCCTTGGCACGGTTTGCGCGGCTCCCCCCCCCCTTCCCCCTTCCCCCCACCGGCGGAGGTTCGAGTCCTCCCTCGGGCATGGGTGTGTGTATTGTCCTTATTAGCGTAAAAGTTAGTTTAAGTTAGATTAAGTAGTGTGTAAGCCTACGGACCGATTACCTCAGCAGTTTGTTCCTATAGAACTTACCACAAATTTCCAAATTTACCAAACATCTTCCTCGTGAATCACTCTGTGTATTAGTGAATACCGTATCAAAATCCGTACAGTACTTCCTGAGATTTGCCGTCGCATACCGATAGAAGAATGCTGAGGGGAACTTTTAATTTACAGTATAACATGTGTAGGTCATCGTCATGCCCAACCATTGTGTGTGTTGTCCGCCCCGATAGCTGGGTGGTCAGCGTGACGGATTACCGTCCTACGGGCCCAGGTTCGATTTCCGGCTGAGCCGGGATTTTCTCCGCTCGGGACTGGCTGTTGTGCTGTCTTCATCATCATTTCATCCCCATCCGGCGCGCAAGTCACCCCATGTGGCGCCGAATGTAGTGAGACCTGCACCAAGGCGGCCGGACCTACCTCGCAAGGGCCCTCCCGGCCAATAATGCCAGACGCTCATTTCCATTTTCCATTGTGTGTGTGTAGCTGCAATGCTGCGAGCCCTCGGTTATACTCGCGTGCTCGTGTTCGGGCTCTCGTTTCTACGCTGGTAGAGTCCACTTGAACACGAGAAGACTCAAGCGACGAGTTTACGGGTGTAAACCGGTAGCCCGCAGACTGACGAGGCGAGTCTCCGGGCACATGGAGGAGGCGAGTTCGGAGATGACGTCATGGGAACCGCTGGTGAGCTTAAAGCGAGTTTATAGAGGTCATTTCTGATCTATAGTAGCCATACGGTAAATATCCCGTCTACGCTGCCTCAAACAGCGAAAGTTTAGTTGTAACCGCCTCATACATGTAATACTTTGCCCACATTTTAATTGTTCCACGTTCATTCCCTGCACTGGTAATTGCGTTAAATCCGGTAACATCACAAATTTTTTATGTGATCGTTTCCTGTACCAAGCCAGTGTCTATACTGTATCTGCAGTACATGCAGGTGTAGTTACAACGTTTTATTATCGTGTGTGACTGCATTTATTGTTGCTCTAATGTTGCATCATTACGTATTCATGGTAAGATCTTTCTTGCGTTCATCTACCCCTTGTCGAATGTTCACAGGTGTGTTCTTGTTTTTGGTTTCCAATGGTATTGGATTCTGTCTTTCATTTCCCATTTCAGCGCCTTTGTCCCTTTGAGAACTCTTTGATATTCTCTCTTGATATCGAAGGGTTGAGCATATATCGTCTGTTCCCCTCCCCCCCCCCCCTTTTTTTTGGTATTGAAGCGTTTTGATTTTAATATAAGATGTGGTCGGGATTGTTTAGAAAAATTAAAGGATATTCAAAACAGTGGTGTCATCGTGCATGTTCTGCACGCTCGTAAATGCAGCTGACATATGAAGGGCTTATTACAGTAGTGGTACAAGTCCATTTTTGTTCACCTTGAGATACAGAGTCATAACGTTAAATAAGCGATGAAAAATCTGCAGTTGAGATACCAGAAATAATCAAGCATATGGCTTCTTGCTAGAGATGAACCTTTCTTTCTGTTTGTTTGGATCATTAATTTCAGAAGCATTATAGGCAGAAAAGTGGAAGTAATGGACTTGTGCCACTATTGAAATAAGCCCTTCATATAAGCCGACGATAATGAAAGTCGCTACACAGGCAAAAATATTAGTAAAAATGGGTACAGTTTTGCTTGTAATGGTTTAATTACGTTATCCAAAAACGCGGCTTGCTCAAAGATAATCACAATTAGTATGAAACCGTTACTGTCGCTGTCCGATAAATTATTGCAAAGAGAGAGGAGATATAACCACCTACGTAGCGTAAGGGTTCGTACTCACGACAAATAATTTCATTTATATCACACTGGCTTCAGTCTGGTTAAGAATTTATTTGTCAGAAATAAATTTAATTACAAACATAAAGCAAACCTAAGTCTTGTTGCCTACTGCAGTTACATTTGTCTATGCAGTTTCGTCAAAATTCTGATAATATGAACTTCGCAGATATTAATGCCTGAAAATTACCATCAGTATTCAAAGCATTTAATACGTTAACTTGAGGGTGAAGCCCATTATTTAATGTTTCAATTAAATTCCACATAATGGCCACCTTTGCGCCATTACGACAAAAGAATGCCATATGGGCAATCTTTTAAAAAACTAAATAATTATTTTCATTTAAATATTTCTGCAGGACGGGAGAAAGTTTGAATAAGAACGGGAGATATTCACTTTTATCCGTATATTGTAGCAGAAAATACGGACATGGAATACTTAGTGCGTCAGAACAGCCAAGCAACTTAATTCTTCAACAGCAGAGACAAAAATGGGATTAGATCTTTGAACCAAATCTTTCTACCATTAATGACATACGATTTCCAGGATTGCAAAGAATGTCTTTACATTTTGTAGTTATTCTTTGATACTAATTTTAACACAAAAAATATCATACTAACGAGTTGTAGGTTTTATAATTATCTGTCGTATTAGCTACGGTTTTTATCTACAGAAATACACCCAATTTGTATTTGCTTTACATTTCACCTTTACACGTCTGGTATAGGTTTAGTTTAATTTTATATGGCTTTCCAGGAGACGTCACGAGCCATGCTCCGCTTCTCTCACCTTACTCCTGATTCTGTTTAGCTTTCCTTCCAAGCCCCATGTCGCCTCTTCTCATTGTGTACGCATGGTGCGTTTGGTTTCCGGTTTTCCTTGTGTGCTTTTCCTTTGCTTGCTTGGATCTTGAAAACCATCGATTACAGTGATGGCGCAACATCGTGAAGGAGTCGACAGCTCCCTTTGTCTGCGTAATCTGGCATGTTTGGGTGGTTTTTGATTGGCGTCGTTTTTCATCGGCTGGTTCTCAGTTACGATTTGTTCCTGCCTTCGTTTGTTTTCCTGTTTGTTACTTCTGCTTACTTAGCTGAAAATGTCCTGCTCTCGCGCACTTGCTTTGGTGTGGTTTGGTGCCATGTCATTGTCCTGTGTTTCGACTTTACTGCATGATCGTAAGCATTCATATTTCGACTTCCCATCACTTTTGCAGCGTGTGTTGTCAGGGAGGGTGCTTAGGCTATCACTTTTGAACTGTGACCATTCTGTTTTAAGGTGTTCTGATGAGCACCGAACAACACATGTGTGAGGTTTCCAGTCATAAATGACTTGTGTTTTGAAATCATATACGTTGATGTACAACGGGATGGGTCTCTTTAATTGGATTTTTACGTTGTTGCATTGTCGACATTGAAATATTGTTTTGTGGTACACTACTCATTACTTATTCGAATTACCGTGCCATACGGCGCAATTGCATTTCGAAACATGTCTCAAGGTATTTATAAAGGCAAACTGACAGTCATCACTGTTCTCAGTCCTAATCTGGCAAAAGTAATCATGGCCTTACCAAGTTCTCCATTTGTATGTAGAAAATTTACCGATTCTTGTGTTCGTTTCATTATTCTTTAACATGCTCCCTCTTCAAAGAAATTTAGACCAACAGTACTTGATAAAAAGTCACATTGGAAGCCTAGAATATCGGAACCTTTTAAAGTGAGATTATGTGAAACCAAATGTCCATTTCTGCAATTGTGGGACGTACGTAACAGTATTCCAAAACAAATTTCATGGGTGATTTTCATAGTAAGGATTCCATATTTGAAATTTTATCTGGGTACTCAAAAAAAGTTAACGTTGTTTGCTACCTCGCAAGCGTACTGCAATAGAATGTGAACAGGCGTCTGCGCTCGGTCGCTATTACAGCGGGACTCAGACTAGAAGGCTCGACGTTTTGTATGTTTACACATGTTTCTGCAGTCAGATGTCGAACTTCATGTGAAGTTGTTAAAACCGATATGAAACTTCCTGGCAGATTAAAACTGTGTGCCGGACCGAGACTCGAACCCGGAACCTTTGCCTTTCGCGGGCAAGTGTTTTACCAACTGAGCTACCCAAGCCCACTCACGGCCTCTCTTCACAGCTTTACTTCTGGCAGTACCTCGTCTCCTACCTTCCAAACTTCACAGAAGTTCTTCTACGAAATTTGTAGAACTAGCACTCCTGGAAGAAAGGATATTGCAGAAACACGGCTTTGCCACAGTCTGGGGGATGTTTCCAGAATGAAATTTTCAATCTCCAGAGTACAGCATTTGCCCTCGAAGGGCAAAGGTCTCGAGTTCGACTCTCGGTCCGGCACACAGTTTTAATCTGCCAGGAAGATTCATGTCAGCGCATACTCTGCTGCAGAGTGAAAATTGTTAAAAATGATGGTTTGAAAAATTGTTCTACGAAAAGAGTTTGTGCAAATCTTCATCACAGTAACGTCTAGTGGTAGTAGGTTGTTCGTAGACAAGTGCTTTCAAATTTATCTTTCTCAATTTGCAAAACACTAGTTGAAGACGATGTTCATAGAATAGCACATGAAAAAAGTACACCGTGCACCATAGATATTTACCATTTCACCCTGAATTCAAGGAATAAAGAGTGAAAAGAACAAAAAAGAATGGCAGTAAAATGACTATTTACAATAATTCATTTGCATTCCAATAGCTATTCAGGCACAAGATGAAGTCTAATACCGACTGTCCGTATTCAAAGTAACTGAAGTCTAGGCTGCAAATTATGAGAGACATTCCAGTATCAAATGCGTTACGAGTCCGCAGCTCGTGGTCGTGCGGTAGCGTTCTCGCTTCCGACGCCCGGGCTCCCGGGTTCGATTCCCGGCGGGGTCAGGGATTTTCTCTGCCTCGTGATGACTGGGTGTTGTGTGTTGTCCTTAGGTTAGTTAGGTTTAAGTAGTTCTAAGTTCTAGGTGACTGATGACCATAGATGTTAAGTCTCATAGTGCTCAGAGCCATGAGAGAAATGCGTTACGATATTTGTAAAGTAGAAATAAAGCTGTCATTAAACCTGAAGATTGGTTTGATTACAACAGTGGTTTATCAGGCTACTGGTGGTGATATGCCGTTGCACGCATCCAACATTTTGTACTGAATTACCTAGCCGGTTATCGAGAGCTCGGCGTTTTTCACATTAACAGATATTGCCAGAGTTGAAGGAAGTGATAAGTAACAGATTAAGATGGTAAGAGTGATCGGCGATTCAATCCACGACCTTTGTACTTCTAGTGTGGCACTGTGTCACTGAGCCACTGAGACTCCCGATAACAATACTTAAAACTGTATCGATAACTCGACAATTTCGTGTAGCATAAAATGTTTATCAAGGCCTACATTTTGTATGCGGTTCGAATAATTGGCCTTAACAGTTTGTGTTTGTATTTGTTTCTTTACTTAAGTTAGTCCATAGCACAATTTTTGCATTTTGACTTGCATTTTAAATGAGTCCTTTTGTGTACAAGAAGAGCTTAAAAATACGTAAGCTGCCAATACCTTGCAACACTGTCGGTGTCGATAGCTTATATGTTTTTAATCTCTTCTGGCGCAAAAAATGGATTCGCTTGAAATACAAAACAAAATATGAAAATTGCGCTGTTTGGACCGACGTAGGAATATTTCAAATATTAATTTAAGATGTGAAGGACAGTTATTCGAACCGCAAACGGAACGTAGGCCTTGACATACATTTTATGCTACCATATTTACTGTTATTGCTGTGCATAATTAAAAAACTTATATTTTACGAGCTATGAGCACTTATTCAGTAGAGCGATGTGTTTCACAGTATCGAAGACGAACAAAAACTTACAGCTCATGTTTACTTGACATTTTTCCTTGTTTCGGTCCATACTTCCACTCCAGAAATATATGAATCAATGAGCTTGCAGTAGAACAGATTTGTTTCACAGGACCGAAAATGAAGAAGTGGTCATAGCTCTTAAAGTATGCCTTCGAAAGCCAATGTTAGCTGGACTTTTTGATCGAATGATCGTTCCTGTCCTATCTCTGAATGTTGACTGCTCCTGGTAATTGTATACTACCACACATGTTTCATGTATTCTATGTAAATTAATACAAATATTTCAATTCTCACTAAAGATGAAAGGTTCGATTATATCAACACACTGTTATTTCAAACGAAAATACGAAATTTGCGAATACTTGGCACCGATACCAATACCAGGTGTTATGAAATAAAAGTATTCTTATTTATTGATATGAGCAGTTACAGCTTTATTGTTACGTAAGTCTACTTTTGCAGCTGTAGGGGATACGCGTGGGGCACCATGCTCGTCGGTGATAAGGAAGCTTTGCAAAGTGTAAATTAAGCGACGGACAGACCGGATTATTCGTTCATTCCACCCTGCCAGTAGTGAGAGCGCAAAACGTCATAACACCAGAGAGGTAAAGGTATTCCTGGCTGAATTCTCTGTTCTGCAGGAAGCGAATAGCTCATTGCGCATAACGAAGGCTATTAGCCTCGGCCCTAACAACGTCACCATAGCCACGCAAATTGGATCTCTCAGCATTTTTTACGAACAACGGCAGCTAAGCCGAGCGAACAATTGGTCTGCGTAAGCATTCGTCCTATAGCGAATGAGCAGCGGCCATGCTAATCCGATCACGTGACCAACGGGACGCTGCAGACTATTTCGGACGTTCTGCTGAAGTCTGAAATACACTGCTGCTCCCAGCTTTACAATCGCAGTAGATGATGGCAGACTGAGTATTGTATGTACAAAAACCTTTACGTTTTTGTTCAATATCCAAGCGGGGCTATATAATTTTGTTTTATTAAGTTATATTTCTCTCGCTGATAACGTCCTCCATCTCTTTGTATCTTGTCGGTTCATCTCTACACGCCTACTACGCTTGTCACACCTTATTATGCTGAGACATCTTCGAAAGACAAAACAGCTACGGCAAGGGTGCTTTAACCCTATTGCTCCTGACGTCAAAATTAATTGATATCGACTTTTTACAGATTTTGTAACAGCAAATGATTTAGTTCGCCTTTGAGACCTAGTGGCATATTTATTGGACGTCTGTCGCCTTTTGTTTCGTGAGTATTGCTGATCTCTGTCGCTATAACTTCGTACTACATCGAAAAAGAGTGAAGATGGCAGACCCATTACGAAGTGCTCCAGGGAAATCATATTTACATATTAATTATTGTAATAATACACTCTTTCTGGTGCGCAAATAATAAGCTGACAAAGAGATACCTATAAAGATTGAATTTATAGTGACTCTTGATTTCTTATTTCGCATTCTCAAATACATTCCAGACGCAATGTCCAATTCATTGGACATTTTTCAAATTTTTGGACAAAATATGAAATTTTAATTTTGCTCAAATATGCAATAAATAGGTCCATTGTTATCAGCACTCCGTCTTTCATAGTCGAAAGCTGGTGACCCATCTCACAATGCTGTCAACAGTCTGTTTCCATTTTTCTCTGTCTTCTGCATCTCGAAGTAGCTGGCCCCAGGTTTGGTGCGTCTTCTACTTTATCTGGTATTTCAATGGTCTCGGTGGTCTTCCCAGAGAATTTTTTCTTTTTGCTTTGCTTTGGACGATCTTTTTTTCCAAATTATCATCCTGTCGTCGAGTTATGTGACCAAATAAGTGCAGGATTCGTTGGAAACAAATACTGGATAACCTCTTCTCCACCCTGAGTTCTTGAGGGATTGATTTGCTGGTCCATTTGTCCATCCATGATATCCTGAACAATCTCCTATGTGTCCACATATCAAAAGCGGCCACCTTCAGTTATTGTTCAAGTTTCAGCGCCATAGAGGAAAGCTGTGAACACCAGAGATTTCAGCACTCTCTGTTTAGTATGCCTGGTTAGGGCTCGATCTTTCCAAATCACGGCCAGCTTCGATGCAGCTTCCCTACCCAGAACAATTCTACGTCATATTCTTGTGTGAAGCCACTCCCTTTCTGAAGTACTGAGCCCAGGTAGACATATTCTCAAAGTACATCAGTGTCTGATAGTGACCCATTTCTATCACTTATCTTGATCTTAGTCTTATTCTTATTAACTGGCAATCCAAGTTTCTCGTTTTCTTCTTAACTCTGTCCAGTATTTGCTTCACATCCACTTGTGATTCTGAGCACACTGTGGTGTCATCAGCAAATTTTAAACTCCTGATTCTTCGTCCTCCAATTCGGATCCCACCAGTCCAGTCCTGAAGACTTTTCAACATAACCTATTCTCCATAGGTGTTAAATAGAACAAATTATAGAATGCACTTCTGTCTAACTCCTTTACGTGGTTCAAAAGAACTTGAAACAGCTTTATCTTTTCCGATTCTTAACTTACTGTCAATACAGAGATTTCTGACAAGCATAGACGATCAGGAACGCCCATTTCTGCTAGTATGCACCACAGTTCTTTCCATCGAACACAGACGAAAGCCTTACTGTAGTCCAAGGAACAAAGAACTAACGGGCTGTTGAATTTTCCCTACATTTCTCAATTAGCTGTCTGACAGTGATAATCTCTCTCATGTTCCTTTATTTTGCGCAAACCCAGCTTGCTCCGGTGGAACTGATGTATCTAAGTAGTGAAACGTCCCCTTAGAAAAATTATACATGACTGTGCTTAAACTGACGCACAATATTTTTGGCGCAACGCAATCTGACTTTCAATAATCCCTACAAAAGAATGGCCCTGACTAACATTAACCTTTGCCTTTCACAAATCACTTACCTCACAAAAATCTTCGTTACTCGAACTAATGCAATACACTACCGCCAGCTAAATAAAAGATTCAAACTACTAAAGACACTAACTACTGTTAGGCATAGTTAGCAAATGAAAGATTTTCATAGAGAACAAACAATGTATTTACCTTAATAGTGTTCAAAAGTCATAATACAGGGTGATTCAAAAAGAATACCACAACTTTAGGAATTTAAAACTCTGGAACGACAAAAGGCAGAGCTAAGCACTATCTGTCGGCGAATTAAGGGAGCAATAAAGTTTCATTTAGTTGTACATTTGTTCGCTTGAGGCGCTGTTGACTAGGCGTCAGCGTCAGTTGATGCTAAGATGGCGACCGCTCAACAGAAAGCTTTTTGTGTTATTGAGTACGGCAGAAGTGAATCGACGACAGTAGTTCAGCGTGCATTTCGAACGAAGTATGGTGTTAAACCTCCTGATAGGTGGTGTATTAAACGTTGGTATAAACAGTTTTCTGTGCCATTTCATCTAATAAAATTTTTGGTCCCTTTTTCTTCGAAGGTGCTACTGTAACTGGACTACAGTATCTGGAGATGTTAGAGAATTGGCTGTTCCCTCAGCACGAACAAGAAGCACAACAATTCATATTTCAGCAGGATGGAGCGCCACCACATTGGCACTTATCTGTCCGTAACTACCTGAACGTCAACTACCCGAGGCGATGGATCGGCCGCCAGGCAGCCCGTGACAGAGCACTTCATCACTGGCCTCCAAGAAGCCCTGATCTTACCCCCTGCGATTTTTTCTTATGGGGGTATGTTAAGGATATGGTGTTTCGGCCACCTCTCCCAGCCACCATTGATGATTTGAAACGAGAAATAACAGCAGCTATCCAAACTGTTACGCCTGATATGCTACAGAGAGTGTGGAACGAGTTGGAGTATCGGGTTGATATTGCTCGAGTGTCTGGAGGGGGCCATATTGAATATCTCTGAACTTGTTTTTGAGTGAAAAAAAAAAACCCTTTCTAAATACTCTTTGTAATGATGTATAACAGAAGGTTATATTATGTTTCTTTCATTAAATACACATTTTTAAAGGTGTGGTATTCTTTTTGAATCACCCTGTATATATAGCAGTTCATGACATCCAGTCTTACAAATGTACTGTCTCTGATGGACACATGTCCAGATCATCCGCTCCCAAAAATCCGGCATCTCACTTCCCCACATCCACCACTGCTGGGGGCTCACCTCCAACTGCGCAACGCTACGCGCTGTTAACAGCCAACTGCCCAACACTACAATAGCAAATTACAACAATGCCAACCAGCCTCAGACTGCACATAGCACAGCCAGTGATTTTCATACAGAGCGCTACGTGGCGTTACCAACATAAAAACCTAAACAGCCTACTTACAGTAGGTTCTCAGGCGTTGTTGGATGTCTTTTAGAAGACTCTGCTGGCATGTGAAATTAATGAAATGGTTCTGTAGTTCACAACGCTGTGAGTTTCCTTTCTTGTAAAATGGAATCATTAGTGACATGGCCCAGTCTTCTATCCATGTTACGTTATTCCACATGTTGTTACATTTTTCATGCTCAATTTTCAAACAAAAGTCTCTAGATACTTTGATTACTTCAGCAGTAATGAGGTCAGGTCCAATTGTTTCCTTGTTTTTCAGTTTAGCTATAGCTTCTCAGATTACTTCTTTTAAGATATTAGGTTCCTTCTCTGCTGGAACGTTTGCGCTACCAAGTTTTCCGTGTTTATCCATGTACATCTTGTTGCAGTACGCTCTCCATTGATCAGCAGCTACTTCTATGTTGGTTGTAAGTGTGACACCTTAATCTTCGGCAACACATATTCCTGGTTTGAAGGACCTTGTTAGTTTCCTTATTTCATAGAACATTCGTCTGGTCTCATTGAAGTCCCGAAGTTTCTCAATTCTCTCACACCTTTCATTGATGTACTTATTTTTGTCTCTTCAGCAGCTTCTCTATATTACCGCCAATAACTGCTGAGTTCCCTGTAATCGTCTGATCTTCAGTGCTTTTCTCTCTCCGATGACTTGTGTGGTTCGTTAGTAAGACAGTTATTGTTGTTCTTGACTTTGGGGTTGTTCTTGACTACTGCCTCAGTTGTTATAACTAATGCCTCCTTCAACAATCTCCATTTCTCTGCAGATGTTATAATATCTGACTGGTCGAAGGTGTTTGTGGAACTCAGTTGATAAAATGTCAATTTCAGCGAGTTTTTTCTAATCTTCTTGCTTTTGGAGGTGCTCCTTCACATTTTGAGAGTTTCATTCTCAGTTCAAGACATAGAAGATGATGGATAGTAACAGTCGGCACCAGGAAGAGTCTTAATGTTTTTAACTGACAGTCTCCATCTTGAGCCAATCGGTGAATAGTCCGTCTGATTATGGTATGTTCCCTCTAGTGAGGTCCAGTTGTAGAGTCTTCGTGGGCGGTGTTGGAAGCAGGTATTGGTTATAACAAACTTATTTTCCTTACATAACTGAATCAGTCGATCTCCACGATCATTTCTTTTGCCTAAACTATGACAGTCAAGTACTTCGTTTGATAAGTTCTAACTTATTATTAAAATCTCCATGCACTATGGTAATTGGCTATTGACTCTAGGTATTTGGAAAGGGACTCACAAAACTCTTCTAACTCTTCATCATCAGCTTTTGAAGCTAGTGCATATGTCTGTATTACATTGAGCTTGCAGGGTCTAGTGTTGAACTTCACTAGTATTATTCGGTCCCTGACAGGCTTGTACTTCGTCACTGTAGCATTCCGTCCCTTCTGTACTAACAAGGCAACACCATTGATAGACTTATTGCAGGCCGCTGTGGCCGAGCGGTTCTAGGCGCTTCCGTCAGGAGCCACGTTGCTGCTACAGTCGCAAGTTCGAATCCTGCCTCGGGCATGGATGTGTGTGATGTCCTTAGATTATTTAGGTTTAAGTAGTTCTAAGTCTAGGGGACTGATGACCTCAGATGTTAAGTCCCATAGTGCATAGAGCCATTTGAACCAGCTGATAGCCTTATTTGAGCCACCAGAAAAATATACTGTATTGCCACTAGCTGCTTCGAGGTGCCCAGTGCCTTCCTAGTGAGTCTTTGCTAATCCTAATATCCCAATTTTAGTTCAAAAATGGTTGAAATGGCCGGAGAACTATGGGTCTTAACTTCTGACGTCATCAGTCCCCTAGAACTTAGAACTACTTAAACCTAACTAACCTAAGGACCAGAATGAGATTTTCACTCTGCAGCGGAGTGTGCGCTGATATGAAACTTCCTGGCAGATTAAAACTGTGTGCCCGACCGAGACTCGAACTCGGGACCTTTTCCTTTCGCGGGCAAGTGCTCTACCATCTGAGCTACCGAAGCACGACTCACGCCCTGTCCCGAGTTCGAGTCTCGGTCGGGCACACAGTTTAACCTAAGGACATCACACACATCCATGCCCGAGGCAGGATTCGACCCTGCGACCGTAGCGCTCGCGCAGTTCCAGACTGTAGCGCCTAGAACCACTCGGCCACCCTGGCCGGCAATTTTCAGAATCTGTAATTTTCAAATTTGGCATATATAGTCCTTGTACATTCCAAGACGCATTCATGGGTATATTCCTTTTGATGCTCGTAGCTTTGCTTATGGCTGTCCCCCCATCCGCCCCTCCCCCTCCGTCGGAGATCCGACTGAGAGGGTGTTTATGGGAAGGTCATAGTTCATCCTGGATAAAGACTTAGGACAAACCAAGTGCTCGCATTGGCAGGGTGGCTAAATTCCTGAAATAGGATTATCCTTTACTGGGATTGTGAAGGTTTTCCTGCTTTCTACCTAAAAATAGCTCCGTATATACATAGAAAAAAAAAGGAAAACAAGATTTTTTTTCTATTTTAAAAATAATTCAGGATAAAGCGGTTAAAATGTCATGTATTCGAACAGGAGATATTACTAGAAAAACTAGAAGAGAAGTGCTATAAAGATGATCCGGGATCAAATTCTTGTTGGACGTTGGCCTGTCTGTCCAATAGCAGCCATCTATCGTGACAATAGAAGAGGTGCTCAATATCGTCACCAGAAACTCCAACACATCCTTCACACAATCCCAAAAGATCGTGGGAAAAACACCTGGCTGCCCTCGGATTCCGTCACATGTTTGCGATAGAAGCTACTGTAACACGTGGAATTTGTCAATGAGTGTGGAATATTCCTTAACCAGAAATGGAAGGGATTACAGTCGTGTGAACGCCGACGGCACGGAACTGACCTCCAGCACCAATTCGTCGCTCGTTTAAGGTTTGTCTTAGCTACTCTTGTTTTGTAATCGCACTTGGACACACGCTGACAAATGTGTGTACGTGCGCATTGCCGCCATATTGTTTCGTAACTCGCCCTATACAAATAAAAATGTAAATGTAATTCTTTTTTTTTTATATAATCCATTACGGAGTCGAGGTAGCGGTTGTCGTTGTACTGGTTATCACTGTTAGCATTCAACCGCGATTCTTATACATATATTTTAACAACGCGTTTCAAGAGACAATGCTCTCATCATCAGCTTGTAAAGTCTGTCATGAATTTAAACGGACTAAAAAGACAAAATACCATCACAAATAGTTGGGAAGTCCATAGAGTACAACAGAATTAAAAGTATATTGGACTGTGGGTCCTCGTCTTACATTGAAGTTGTTGACCCAAGTCTATGGCCGTCCCATAGCTACCAAGTATGCTGTCGCACTGTGCCGGCTCGGGAGCTGTTGTGGACTGACGTGCCTAGGTGTTGTGGCGTGGTTACAGCCGTGTGCTTGACGGTAACGCTATGCTATTGGGCGCCTTATTTCCTTATTGCATTGGTCTGCCATCGTTAGCCTCTCGCAACTCCGTCAGTGGCATGCTACAAGTTTAAAGTCGCATACCTACCCTAAAATAATTCTAAAAACCCGCTAAAAAATCTCATTTCTTTAAAATTATCTTGTGCATTTAGAATATTGCTTTGTTTCTTTTCATGGATAGCTATCTCGAATTCCTCTAGTAATCAAGTTTCCTCCCTTTCTTTTCTACATGCAATATTTCTACGTTATCTTCTATGCTATTAAGGGGATGGCCTGTTTCATATACAGGGTTATTACAAATGATTGAGGCGATTTTACAGCTCTACAATAACTTTATTATTTGAGATATTTTCACAATGCTTTGCACACACATACAAAAACTCAAAAAGTTTTTTTAGGCATTCACAAATGTTCTATATGTGCCCCTTTAGTGGTTCGGCAGACATCAAGCCGATAATCAAGTTCCTCCCACACTCGGCGCAGCATGTCCCCATCAATGAGTTCGAAAGCATCGTTGATGCGAGCTCGCAGTTCTGGCACGTTTCTTGGTAGAGGAGGTTTAAACACTGAATCTTTCACATAACCCCACAGAAAGAAATCGCATGGGGTTAAGTCGGGAGAGCGTGGAGGCCATGACATGAATTGCTGATCATGATCTCCACCACGACAGATCCATCCGTTTTCCAATCTCCTGTTTAAGAATTGCCGAACATCATGATGGAAGTGTGGTGGAGCACCATCCTGTTGAAAGATGAAGTCGGCGCTGTCGGTCTCCAGTTGTGGCATGAGCTAATTTTCCAGCATGTCCGGATACACGTCTCCTGTAACGTTTATTTCGCAGAAGAAAAAGGGGCCGTAAACTTTAAACCGTGAGATTGCACAAAGCACGTTAACTTTGGGTGAATTGCGAATTTGCTGCACGAATGCGTTAGGATTCTCTACCGCCCAGATTCGCACATTGTGTCTGTTTAGTTCACCATTAAGAAAAAATGTTGCTTCATCACTGAAAACAAGTTTCGCACTGAACGCATCCTCTTCCATGAGCTGTTGCAACCGCGCAGAAAATTCAAAGCGTTTGACTTTGTCATCGGGTGTCAGGCATTGTAGCAACAGTAAACGGTAAGGCTTCTGCTTTAGCCTTTTCCGTAAGATTTTCCAAAACTTCGGCTGTGGTACGTTTAGCTCCCTGCTTGCTTTATTCGTCGACTTCCGCGGGCTACGCGTGAAACTTGCCCGCACGCGTTCAACCGTTTCTTCGCTCACTGCAGGCCGACCCGTTGATTTCCCCTTACAGAGGCATCCAGAAGCTTTAAACTGCGCATACGATCGCCGAATGGAGTTAGCAGTTGGTGGATCTTTGTTGAACTTCGTCCTGAAGTGTCGTTGCACTGTTATGAGTGACTGATGTGAGTGCATTTCAAGCACGACATACGCTTTCTCGGCTCCTGTCGCCATTTTGTCTAACTGCGCTCTCGAGCGCTCTGGCGGCAGAAACCTGAAGTGCGGCTTCAGCCGAACAAAACTTTGTTTTTCTACGTATCTGTAGTGTGTCGTGACCATATGTCAAGCCGGCCGTGGTGGTCTCGCGGTTCTAGGCGCGCAGTCCGGAACCGTGCGACCGCTACGTCGCAGGTTCGAATCCTGCCTCGGGCATGGATGTGTGTGATGTCCTTAGGTTAGTTAGGTTTAAGTAGTTCTAAGTTCTAGGGGACTGATGACCACAGCAGTTGAGTCCCATAGTTAATAAAAAAAAAAACAAAAAAAAAAAGAAAGAAACAAACAAACCATACGTCAATGAATGGAGCTACAGTGAATTTATGAAATCGCTTCAATCATTTGTAATAGCCCTGTATATGGTTCGCAACAGCTGATTTGTCATAATTTCCTAACCTGAACGCATCTTTATGTTCTTTATAATGGATCGCGAATGATCTTCCTGTCTGCCCTATATATTTTGCATCACAAGTTCTGCACTGAATCTTATAAACTCCCGATCTTTCAAACTTATTTCTCTTCTCGCCAATATCGTGCTTAAGGCTATACCTCACTAGGTTATTAGTCTGAAAAGCTATTTTAACATCGTATGGCTTAAAAATATTTGCTATCTTTTGTGAGACTGTTCCGTAGTGTGGCATCGTGATAATTATCACTTTCTCTCCAACAGGTTTTTTCTTTTTGCGTTTATTACTTTTCCGCAACAGTTTTTTAACCATATCTATTCTGTAACCGTTATTCATCGCTATTCTCTTAACGGTATTAATTTCAGTCTCCCTATGTTTTTCGCTCATAGGTATATTGACTGCCCTATGCACGAGACTACGGAAAGCAGCTTCTTTATAAGCCTGCGGATGGCATGAATCATTCGGGATCACGGCATCAGTCGTAGTTTGTTTTCTATAAACGGAGAACGCATGTTCGTTGCCCTGATTTTTTATATTCAGGTCCAGGAACTGCAAACAATTGTCAGTTTCATACGCCACGGTAAATTCTATTTTATTATGTGCGTCGTTGAACTTTTTTACTATTTCCTCAATGTCCTCACGGGAACCACCGACAAGTAACAAAGTGTCGTCAACATAACGTTTGTAATAAACAATTTTATCCATAATGTTATCGTCAGAATTTAGAACTTTATCTCCAAGGTCGTTGATAAAAATGTACGTCGTAGTTCCAGAAATACTGGACCCCATGGCTAATCCATCGTCCTGAATATAAAATTTGCTATTAAACGTAAAGTAATCAAAACTTGTAATGAGCTGTAGTAGTTCAATAAATTAAATTGTCTCTTGCGTTGAAATTTTACCGTATTTAAGGAAATTTCTCTTAATGATTTCTATAGTTTCGTTAACCGGAACACTGGAGTATAAGTTCTTATCATCCAACGAAACCAAACGGGAAGTGTCAGTGACTGGCGTATCTTTAATTTCACCTATCATGGTCATACTACCATGCACCGAATAGTTATTTTTATACACGTAAGTCTTTTTCAGAATTTGGTTCAACAATTTCGTTATTTTATATGCTGGACTACTTCGACCGCTAACAATCGGACGAACCGGATACAGATCTTTATGTATCTTCACCTGTGAACTTAATTTGGGGGCCGTTGGATTCATGATAACACATCTTCTTTTTTCGGCTTCTGTCAGCAGAAAGTGTTGCGTTTAAGAACATTTTTTAGTTTAACTTGGAAATTGGCTGTTATGTCTTTCGGAATTTCCGTAATACTATTTTCGACAAAAAACGCTAAGGTCTTCGAAACGTACTCCTTCTCTTTTAATATTACGACCGTATTCCCCTTATCCGCTTTCGTGGCAATAGCTTTCACTTCATTAAGTTTTTTATTTATAGACTCGACAGTCAGTCG